>NC_052152.1:200021485-200326930 GCF_902713615.1 Scyliorhinus canicula | reverse complement strand
AGTATGTGGCTCCATATATCTCAGTATGTGGCTCCCTATCCCTCAGTATGTGGCTCCTATATCCCTCAGTATGTGGATCCATATCCCTCAGTATGTGGCTCCATATCCTCAGTATGTGGCTCATATCCTCAGTATGTGGCTCCATATCCCTCAGTATGTGTCCCCATATCCCTCAGTATGTGGCTCCATATCCCTCCAGTATGTGACTCCATATCCCTCAGTATGTGGCTCATATCCCTCAGTATTGTGCTCCATATATCTCAGTATGTGGCTCCATATCCCTCAGTATTGTGGCTCCATATCCCTCAGTATGTGGCTCCATATCCCTCAGTATGTGTCCTCCATATCCCTCAGTATGTGGCTCCATATCCCCTCAGTATGTGGCTCCATATCCCTCAGTATGTGGCTCCATATCCCTCAGTATGTGGCTCCATATCCCTCAGTATGTGGCTCCATATCCCTCAGTATGTGGCTCCATATCCCTCAGTATGTGTCCCCATATCCCTCAGTATCCTTGGCTGGAAAAAACTTGTTAATCTCAAATTTAAAATCATTATTTTACTGGCATCTACTGCTTCTTGCAGAAGAGAGCTCTGTTCTTCTACCACACTTTGTGGGAAGAAGTATTTTCTATTTCCTCTCCTATTGGCCTGGCTCTGATTTTTAGTTTGACAACATTTTGATTCCAATGTTAACATTTTAACAATCACACAATACAACATTTCTAACCTAAATAACCCCAAAGCAACCCCCCCCATTCCCCACTCCCCCTACCCCTCGAGGCAAATGTCGTCTTTTCCAAACACAGCAACTCCGTTAAATCCACCAGCCGCACCGAGGCAGGGCGGGGGGGGGGGGGGGGGGCCGACATCCAGCCCCAATAGGAGCCGCCAGTCGCTGATCAACGAGGCAAAGACTAACATCTGTCCCCGCACCGTCTGCAACTGTGGCAAGTCCGACATCCCGAATATGGGATCAGGCTCCAAGACCACATGTAACATCTGCGACATGGTGCTGAAGTACGACCCCCAAAACTCCCCCAACATTGGGCAGGACCAGAGCACATGCAGATGATTGGCTGGGCCCGTCCAACACCGTCCACACACACATCCTCCACCCCTTCAAACAAGCAGCTCATCCTTGACTTTGTCAGATTTGCCCTGTGTACCATTTCTAACTGAACCAGCTCCAGCCTCACACACGAGGTTGAGGAATTCACCCTCCGCAGCACCACACACCGCAGTCCCTCCTCCAGCTCCATCCCCCAAACACTCCTCCTCCCAGTTGGCTTTGACCCCCTCCAGAGATGCCCTGCCCTCCACCAATATCCTCCCATAAATCGGCGAGACAGCACCCCCCCCCCCCCCCCACTACCCCACTCCCCACCGACAAGACCCCCTCCAACAACAAGGAGGGCAGGCCTTTATTTACAAAATGGTACACCTGTTTATAGCTGAACCCCCTCCCCTCGGGAGGCCCCATACTTCGTATCTGTGGTGATTGTGGATCTGTGTAGATGCAATACAACTGAGCAAGCACTAGAGGGAGCACGGGAGAGCTATAAATACAGAGGAACAGGAAGTGAGGGCACACTTCACAGAAGGGTGAACTGGTAGCAAGATACAGGCAGGCAGTATTGAGGTATCTGTAAGTTGAGCACTGAAGACAGAACAAACTCACAATAAAGCATCTACTCCAACTTTGAGACTACGAGCTTTATTAAGACACAAGGAACAACACATGGTACCCAGGAGTGGCTTCAGACGCTTACTACAAGATTACTCAGCTGCAGACACAGAAAGACCAAAATGGCAAGAAGAACTACCGGGCATTCAACTTGGGAAGACCTCGCTTATTCAATGATGTGGGTTGGAACCCCACCTCAGCTGGACCTAACCGGTAATGTAAGAAATGTCTGGAAAAGATTTAAACAAGTGTTCGATATATATATCATAGCTAATGATGTAGCAGCAGCCTCAGACGAAATTAAAATAGCAATGCTCATCGCAGGACATGAAGCTAGGAAAGTATATAATGGCTTTAAATACTCGAAAGCTGAAGACAGCAACAACTTACAAATAATACTAAAAAAAATTGAAGAGTACTGTATGGAATTTGAACAGCACCGTATGCTCAGAGGCTAAACTGCACAGGGACTGAGTGATGCAAAACTCAAACAATCACTATCAGAACAGTCTAGAAATCGCGAGTGAAAAGTACAGATCAAAAGGAAACAGTAACTTGAACTTCTCACATAGACAAAATGCTGAAATCCAGTTGAGATCAAAAGGCAGAAGTAACATGAATTTTTCACAAAGACAAAACGCTGAAATCCAGTTCAGATCAAAAGGAAAAGGTAACTTAAACTTTTCAGGAAAAAAAACGCTGAAATCCGCTGTAAAATGGCGTCGGAGCACATTTCAGAGTCTCTGGGGAACAAAGAACGAAAATCTGCGTCTGCGCATGCGCAGGAAACAGAAGCTGCGCATGCACAGTTACAATCACCCATTTTGCGTTCTACGCATGCGCAAGCCGCGCATGCGCAGTCTCAAAAAGTTTTGGTCGTGAATCGTTATGCGCATGCGCAGTGGACACAAAACTGCACAGTAAAGGAAGGCCGATCTGCGCATGCGCAATTGATTCCTACGCATGACGTCACGAGCGTCATGACGTCTGAGGATCCGGACCATGCCCACTTAAAAGGGAAATGCCCGAAAATTAAAAACAAGACACTTAAAGCTGTAAAACCCAATTTTCTTACCACAAAAGACAGAAAAACGCCTGAACTTACACCAGCAGTTGAAAATAACTCTCACAACACTCTGGAACAAGCAGTCTGCACCACCCAAAGTGAAGAAAACGATACCAAATCCGAAGCAAAAAAAGATGATTTGTTTTTCGAACAATACTACTCAGACATGGCTGAGCTATTCGGATATGCTGGTCACAGCATCAGCAACAAGGTCGCAAAGCTCAACACGACTCTACTTGTGGTAGATGAATCCAACACCATGGTGCCATGGCAGATCGTCGATACATTGGATGACAGCAATACCCAAGACGAAGACGACGCCACACAGAGAGCACAGAAAGACTCCACAGAGAGAGCGATGACAGGCTGCACAGTGAGAGTGATGTGAGCCTCCACAGACAGCTCGTTGAAAGACTCCAAAATGGAAGCAAGCAAACACTCCCTGGCGAACACCATGCATGAACAAGACCATGAAGGTAAACCCGCTGTATCTGAGCAACCGCAAGCAGACTATGAAAGTCTACCAAGCTCACATAATCAAGAAGAAGACAATGTACATCTACCCACTGCATGCAAAAACAGTGACAAGGTGATCACACTCGACATACAGGAGGTGCAGGATCACAGCGAGACTGACAGTTCTCAGCTCGCCTGTACAGAAGCACAGTGTAGGGCCACCCAAGAGTCCAGAGAGACCACGTCAATAGAAATCATGAAGATTTTGACTCCAGAAGAGGAGCACCAAGAGTCCAGAGAGACCGCGTCAATAGAAATCGTGAAGATTTTGACTCCAGAAGAGGAGCACCAAAACCAACAAGAAAATGAAATCGTGAAGAATTTGACTCCAGAAGATGAGCACCAAGAAAGCAAAGGAGATGAATTAAATCCACCACAAATTACTCCAGAAGAGGAGCACCAAGGAAGCAAGGAAGAGGAAGCAAATCCACCACAAATGACTGATGCCACCAGCATCAATGCAACATCAGATCATTCTCACCATTCTCTAGATGAAACGTTCAATGTCACAGACACCACAAAGGACACTTGCACCAATAACTGTGACAATGACTCAAGTTATCCACACGACACACACATTGAGCACAACAAGAAAAACAAAAACCACAAGAAGCACAGCAGAAACGAGAAAAAAAACACCAACAAAAGCAACATGAAGCGCGATAAAAACAACAAAAATCGCAAGAAGCATTGCAGAAACAAGAACAACAACAGCAACAACAAAAACTACAAGCACAACGACAAAAACTACAAGAAGAACAACAAAACCAACAAGAAGCATAACAAAGATAGCGACAACAACAAAGGCAGAAGTGCCAAAAACAGCAACAAGAATGACAACGAAAACAACAAAGACAGGAACGACAGAAACAACAGCAATGAAACAACGACTTGTACAAAATGGTACAACTCTGCACATTAAGGACAATGCCACAGCACACTGCAAAACAATGACAAGACTACAAACATGCCGTGGGATGACAATGAATCGCACAAACTCACATCTGCTCCAGAACAAGCAAGCACACCAGCTTTCAAGGCAGATGACATACTAAATCGATACCACAAGCACAGAAAAAAGTCCATGTCAGTCAACATCAGTGGTTCGACCATGCAAACACCTCGGGATGACGTCGGTTACTTAAAATAACAAGAACACCGACAACATTCACAACAGAGTTGCAATATCAATATCACCACGTCAACAACAAAAAAGAAAAATCTCAATGAACAAATTCATCAAGTTTGGACTCATAAATGTTTTTATTAAGATTGGACTCATAAATATAAATTGGCTTTGTAAAATATGCAATAGCACCATCACGTGTATAGATACACATATCATAAGTAATCTAACTGTTTTGTACAATTTTCTTTAACAATGTACAGAAAATATGTAAAGAAAAAAGGGGGGATGTGGTGATTGTAGATCCTTCACTTCCGCCAGCCCTCATTCCTCCCAACCCCTAAACCTTGCATCCATCCTCCCAGGCTCAAACCCATGGTTCCCTTGGAACGGCAACATCTTCGATCCCCCCCCCCCCACCCCGCCGATTTAAAGTGCTGCCGAAACTGCCTCCAAATTCTCAAATTGGCTTCCTGTATACCTCCCTGGGCTAAAGAGGAGTGGCGCCGTTGCCAGTGCCCGCAACCCCTTCCCCTCACAGAAGCCAGCCTCCAATTTAACCCACGACGTGCCTGGAGCTGATTTTAACGTTCCAGAATCTGTTTAACCTCTCATCTCCTTTCAAAATTCTAAAAAAAACCTCCATCAAATCATCTCTTCACCTTTGAAATTCCAGGGAATACTGTACAAGCCTCGTTTATGAACTTGTCTAGTTCTAGGTGCCACACTTCAGACCAGATTTGGAGTGGGTGCAGGAAGGTTTCACGAGGATGATTCCAGGCAGGAAGAATTTCAGTCAGGAAGGTAGATTGGGGCAGCACGGTGGCACAGTGGTTAGCATTGCTGCCTACGGCGCTGAGGACCCAGGTTCGAATCCCGGCCCTGGGTCACTGTCCGTGTGGAGTTTGCACATTCTCCCCGTGCCTGCGTGGGTTTCGCCCCCACAACCCAAAGATGTGCAGGTTAGGTGGATTGGTCACGCTAAATTGCCCCTTTATTGGAAAAAAATAATTGGGTATTCTAAATTTTATAAAAAGGAAGGTAGATTGGAGAAGTCGGAACTGCTTTCCTCGGAGAAGAGAAGGTTGAGGGGAGGTTTGACAGAGGCAGTCAAACTCATGAGGGAAGGGGCAGCACGGTGGCGTAGTGGTTAGCATTGCTGCCTCACAGCGCCGAGGTCCCAGGTGCTGTCAATCGAAGCTGGAGGTTTGGCAAACATTGCAGTTAATTTCACAGATGACCACTTCAAAGTTACTGAACTATTGAGGGAGATGCAGGGAACAATGCTGACAGCTGGGTGAGTGTGGAAACTGTCAATCACAGCTTAGCAAAATCAATATCAAAGAGAAATGAATGAATGGCTTGCAGGTAAAAGATCTGCGGGGGTTTAATCCCAGCTGATTGTTTTTCTCTTTCCAGGTATTGACAGATGCTGCTTCCTCTGCCTGATCCAGCAGATGTATTGGCCAGGTGAGTGTTACAACAGTAATTCCTTTCACGCCCTCTGTCTACACTGCTCTCCAGCATCATGACAGGGGTCTTTCTTCTGGGATCTGTGGGAGATCACTTTATTTAGGCGGTCCCTGGGGTTCTCTTTATTTAGGGTAATTCTGGTAGGAGGCAGTGAGGGGGCCCAGAAAATCCCAGGGGGGGGGGAGGCTGAGAAACATTGTGGTAGGGACAAGCGTGGGACCCCTCTATCAAGCTCTATCAAGCTGCTGGCTCAAAATGGTGGCACAGTCGCCTGATTCCCTCAGGGACTCCTCACAATCCTTGCCATGCGGAAATTTGCATGGCTAAGGGTTGGGAACCACTTCCTGACATTTTCTCCCAACAGGAGCGCAAATCAAGGGCAAGTCAGCTCGGGCGGGAGAGCATCGTCTCACAAGTGTAGAATCCTGCCCAATGTCTCTAATGATCTACTGCCCAGGGAATCCTCTTAATATAAGCAAAACTCCATTAGGCCAAACTTTTACGATGCTTTAGTTGCACCTCTGGCTGCAACAGGTCTGCTGCCTTTCAAACCAGGATTTTTAGAAACATGACTGCAGCAGTCACACAGTAGCCCAGGTGGTTAACCCTTACTACACCAAATACATTCAACACAATATACCTGAAATCCCTACATTAAGGACGAATGAGAACTAAAGCAGTCAGTCTGATATATGCCACAGGTTATAGGCCATGCTTGACCTTCCCTGTGTTTAACTATGTGATATCCAGCCACTTCATTAATATAACTGACAAAGGATTGGCATGTGAAGGCAGGAATGTGCTTTCTTTGTAATCTTACACAGCATGTAACTAACTTCTGTGATTGTGCAACATTTTTCATCGGGTTAAGAAACCCAGATTGCAAAACCAAAATAATGCAAGATCTTAATTATTTGTAGCTAACCTCAGGGGAAGCATCGCAGCCAGGATAATTTCGAAAACTGGAAGCCCAGTAATTTACTTTCCTGCTGTAATCCAAACAATAACTCACTATTCTATTCATTGAACGCTGCGGCCTGAAATCACCCATTTTGAAACACCAGTCGGTTGAAATGTGCTGGCTGGGGGCGAGCTGTAAGTCAGCATTGGTCTGAGTCGCATGTGGCACCTGCTCTAGTCCATGGGCAGCACGGGTAGCACAGTGGTTAGCACTATTGCATCACAGCTCCCAATTCCCAGGTTTGATTCCCGGCTTGGTTCACTGTCTGCGCGGAGTCTGCACGTTCTCCCCGTGTCTGCGTGGATTTGATTCCCGGCTTGGGTCACTGTCTGTGCGGAGTCTGCACGTTCTCCCCGTGTCTCCTGGTGCTCCGGTTTCCTCCCACAGGTCCCGAATTATGTGCTTATTAGGTGAATTGGACATTCTGAATTCTTCCTCAGTGTACCCGAACAGGCGCCGGAATGTGTCGGCTAGGGGATTTTCACAGTAACCTCATTGCAGTGTTAATGTAAGCCTACTTGCGACAATAAAGATTATTAAAAAAAACTCTGCGATCGGTGAGGAGGTTGAAAAGTCAAAGAAGTTCCCGAAGCAGCGGGCCAGGTCTTCCTGAGAAAAGCAACGTGTTAACAAGGCACAGTATTGTTCATGTGCAAAAGGGAGCAGAACTTTCCGCTCCATGCCATGAAGGTCGGGAATCCCGATCGGGCGGAGAATCCTCCGTCAGCCCAAGGGTGGGTTTGGCGCCGGGCAGCAGTCCCACCCCGAGTCTCAGGTCCCATCCTGCCGTCCAGAGCGGGATTCCCGCCCCGCTTTGGTGGCAACCTGCAAACAGCTCATATGCATTCATTAGAATGCAATTAACAGGTTGGTATCCCCGAGTCCCCCTCCCACCCCCGGTATGCACCCCCGCCCGCCCGGAGTGGGAACACCACAAAGTGGACTTTGCTGCAAATATTGACAAGCGCTGTTTTGATGAGCTGGACCCCGAGGAGCCCTGCAATACCCTCCAGAGTTGCTCATTATCACAGCCTGCTGCACTCTGCACAACCTGGCACAGGTAAGGGGCGACCCACTCGAGGGTGAGGACACCGAGGCAGCTCCAAATGCCTCAGACAAGGGCCGGGATTCTCCCCTACCCAGCGGGGCAGGGGGTCCCGGCGTAGCGGAGTGGCGCCAACCACTCCACGTCGGGCCTCCCCAAAGGTGCGGATTTCTCCGCACCTTTAGGGGCTAGGCCCGCGCCAGAGTGGTTTCCGCCACGCCAACTGGCTCCAAAACCAGTGCCAACGGCCTTTGATGCCCGCCGCCCGGCATTGGGGCTGGCCGAAAGGCCGTCGCCGGTCCACGCATGCGCCGGTGGTGACGTCAGCGGCCGCTGACGCACCGGCGCATGCGTGGACCGGGAGCGGCCGCTGACGTCACCACCGGCGCATGCGTGGACCGGGAGCGGCCGCTGACGTCACCACCGGCGCATGCGCGGTAGGAGGGTCTCTTCCGCCTCTGCCATGGTGGAGGCCGTGGTGGCGGCGGAAGAAAAAGAGTGCCCCCACGGCACAGGCCCGCCCGCCAATCGGTGGGCCCCGATCGCGGGCCAGGCCACCGTGGGGGCACCCCCCCCCCCCCCCCCCCGGGGTCCGATCGCCCCACGCCCCCCCCCCCAGGACCCCGGGGCCCGCTCGCGCTGCCAGTCCCGCCGGCACCAGAGGTGCTCCAATTCCCGCTGGCGGGAGAGGCCTGTCAGCGGCGGGACTTCGGCTCATCGCAGGCCGGAGAATCACCGCGGGGGGCACGCCGATCGCCGGGAGCGGGAATCACGCTCCCGCCGATTCCCGGTGGCAGAGAATTCCGGCCATGGCAGGGGTGGGATTTACGCCGGCCCCGGGCGATTCCCCGACCCTGCGGGGGGTCGGTGAATTCCGCCCCTCAAGGACTCTGCAGATGGATGTGCTAAGGAGCCTGAGCAGGTACAGGGTGAGGATGAGGAGCCAGAGGGGAAGTCCCTTCATGCAGATGGGCCATCAGGGATGCCTTGACTCAAGACTCCTTTAACTTGGCTGATGAGGTTCGCCTTCCTGCTGAGCCTGAGGGCAGCGCCTCCTTCACAAACATTTCTGACAATGCAGTGCCGTGACCCCACTGTCGCCTCACAACCTCTGTGATACATTGTGTTGTCCCGGCACTCTTCAAACGGCACTGATGGGGCCTCCAAGTATGAAAAACATGTAGAACACTCAGGGCATTGACACAAAATCTTGGATTATCTCTATAACAGCTTGCAATCGAAAGACAAAACAAACATTGATTGACACAGTTACATAGCCCTGAATTCTCCTCCCATTGGGCGCACACACTGGGTGGGCCCAGAATTGGATACAAAATTCTCTCCCAGACATGGTTGGACCTGGAGCGCAATGTCACACGGGCTGGCCAATTAACGGCCTTGCGGCGTGAAGCGCGCTCTATGAATGGCTGAGTTCTTCTGGCGAAGGCGGGATGAGAGCAGGCGCTGAGCAAAGGGAGGGCGTGGGCTGGCGTTTCTAATGTTCACTTGCAAGTTCTCCCCGTGCCTGCGTGGGTTTCGCCCCCACAACCCAAAGATGTGCAGGGTGGGTGGATTGGCCACACTAAATTGCCCCTTCATTGGGGAAAAAAAAAAGAACGGTATACTCTAAATTAATATTTTTGAAAAAAGCTAAGCGGCCTCAATCCTGCATGTTTACAACAGAAATCGGGAGATAAGGAGGCGAAGGCGACAGCTTTGTGTAACTAGAACGGATTGTTCTTTTCAAATTTAAATTTTAAAAATGTTTTCTTTGTTGCCGGTCTGAATCAGCCGGCTGGTGAATCAGGCCAAACACTGAGACAATAACTAACCCCTTAGCCAATTTCAAAGTGTTGACTTCCTGACCTTTGCTCCTGGGAAGTATTCACTTTATGATGTTGCTCAGGGGAAATTCCTTGCAGCAAGTCTACAGCTGCCCCGATTGCAGGTGGCGAGGTTTGACGAGCGCTATAACCCAATGCTCTGCCCTGTGCTCATCTCCATTGAGTCTTTACACTGGAGGGAGAGCCAACAAACACGGCAGTGTAGAGCTAAGAGGCTGTCTGGCAGTCTCGATCGGACTATTAATAAGAGTATGGAATATATTTGATCATTTCTCTTTGTCAAAGACTTGTGCCAATCCAAAGTGTGGCAACAACAAGATTGGGGTGCTACTAATGGCAGGGTGAACTGACCAGAGACAGAACACATCACAATAACCTCACTGCTCCACACACCACCCGCACCCCAACGATCCCCCTCCACAACACCCTATTTCCAGCTCCCTCCAGCTTTGACAAAGAGTCACCCAGACTCGAAACGTTAGCTCCCCATTCTCTCTCCACAGATGCTGCCAGACCTGCTGAGATTGTCCAACATTTTCTATTATTGTTTCAAATTCCAGCACCCGCAGTAATTTGCTTCTACAGTAGGTTAACTGTTGTTCAGCTTGGAAGCGTTCAGGAACATGAAACGGCTCTGAAACCCAAAGTGTGGCCAGAGATTTGCCTTGTGCTTGGCCGTGCCCTCGGCCCAAATGTTCCACTGGATTGATTCCCACAGCTACTGAGACTTGTTCCCCAGTCCAGCTTTCTCCCCCCCCCCACCCCGGCTCGGTGAGTTCTCTTGCCTCTGGCTCACAAACTCCTAGGGTTCAAGCCCCACTCCAGGGGTTGAACCCAGAGAGTAGGACTGAAACTCCAGTGCAGTGCTGAGGGGGTGCTGCACTACTGTCCTTTGGAGACGTCAAACTGGAGTCCCATCTTTCTCCTCAGATGGATGTACAAGATGGCCTGCGACTATTTCCGAGACCAGGGGAGTTATGCCTGGCGCCCTGACCAATATTTTATCCCTCAATCCACATCACTAAACACAGACGATCTGGCCATTATCACATTGGATTTTTGAGGAATCGTGCTGTGCGCAAATTGGCTGTTGTGTTTTCTGGGCGGCATGGTAGCACAGTGGTTAGCACTGTTGCTTCACAGCGCCAAGGTCCCAGGTCCAATTCCCGGCTTGGGTCCCTGCCTATGTCTGCATGTTCTCCCTGTGTCTGCGCGGATTTCCTTCGGATGCTCCGGCTTCCTCCCACAAGTCCTGAAAGACGTGCTTGTTAGGTGAATTGGACATTCTGAATTCTCCCTCTGTGTACCTGAACAGGCACCGGAATGTGGCGACAAGGGGTTTTTCACAGTAACTTCATTGCAGTGTTAATGTCAGCCTACTTGTGACACTAATAAAGATTATTATTATTACATTCCAACAGTAGCTACAATTCAAAAAGTACTTCATTGGGGCTGTACGGTGGCCCAGTGGTTAGCACTGCTCCCTCACGGCAGGAACTGTGGATAGTTTCCAGCTTTCCTCCCACAGTCCAAAGACGAGCAGGTTAGGTGGATTGGCCGTGCTAAAAATTGGCCCTTTATGCCCAAGGATGTGCAGATTGTGTGGGGTTATGAGGTTGTGGGGACAGGGCAGGGGGAATGGGCCTAGGTAGGGTGCTCCTTCAGGGGGTCAGTGCAGACTCGATGGGCCGAGGGAGTCCATGGCTGTAAAGGGCTTTGGGGATTGCAAAAAGGCTATAGATGAATGCAGCTCTTCCTTTGTGAAAGACAATGACTCACGGTGAATCATTGGATTTGGCAGGTCTCAGCCATTCTTAATTGGCTATTCCTCGACTGACAGACTCGGTAATCGCATTCTTGGAGATAAACACAACAGGGTGGGAAAGTTAAGGATTCGAAAAGGATGAACTTCCCTGAAATGATAGACAGTGATCTTTCTTACTTTCTAGGCAGGGAGAGATTCGCAGACTATTCAACTGCATGGGCACCACAGCCACATTCGATTCTGCTCTCATTCGACGCTCCCAACACCAAAATTATTTTATTGGTTAGCGATCACAAACAGGGCCTTTCTCGAGCCGAGGAGCAGAGGCACAATTGTATTCAGCAGCTGAGACCTCAGCATTTTCTATCTCAACACAGACAAGAGATCAAACCAGGAATCTACCAGTGGAACTACCGAGGGGGTTACTATCTTTGTGTTAGTGACTGCGTTACTGGAGTCTGCAATATATTATAACTTCAGTACAAGATGGGCAGAAGACCTGGAGAAATGGGGTTGACGTGCTGAGTGTTGACCGATCCCGGCTCACTGTCCAGTAATGTTTTGGTTGTAAAATGCTCACCATTGTTTTCAAACCTCTTCATGGCCTCACCCCTCACTATCACTGTAACCTCCTTCAGCCCAATAGTCAACCGAGGTCTCTGCGTTACTTCAAAATTACTGAGCTGGACTTGGTTGTGCAGGACATCATTTAATAATGTGTGCATAGAGATCCGACAGTGCAGAAGGAGGCCATTCAGCCCATCGGGTCTGCACTGATCCTCTGAAAAAAACACCATACCTAGGCCCACTCCCCTGCCCTATCCCCCCAACCCCACCTAACCTGTGCATCTCTTTTTTTTAATACATTTAGAGTACCCAATTTATTTTTATTTTTTTCTAATTAAGGGGCAATTTAGCATGGCCAATCCACCTACCCTGCACATCTTTGGGTTGTGGGGGCAAAACCCACGCAAACACGGGGAGAATGTGCAAACTCCACACGGACAGTGACCCAGAGCCGGGATCGAACCTGGGACCTCGGCGCCGTAAGGCATCAGGGCTAAACCACTGCGCCATCGTGCTGCCCCAAACCGGCGCATCTTTGGACTGTGGTAGGAAACCGGAGCACCCGGAGGAAACCACGCCAGACACGGGGAGAATGTGCTAACTCCATATGGACAGTCACCCAAGGCTGGAATTGAACCCGGATCCCTGGCGCTTTGAGGCAATGATGCCAACCACTGTGCCGCACAATTTGGGAGTATTGTTAACTGTGTGGAGGACGCGGATGTATTTCAAAAGGCAGGTGGGGACGGACACGTGGCTGAGGCATTAGAAAATAAAGACTCCAATCTCAAGGGGATGCAGGAACAGAGGGACTGGAGATTTACGGGCACAGATTTTTGAGGGTAGCCGGGGGGGGTGGGCGGGTTTGAGAAGGGTCGATGTGGATTTAAGGTGAGTGACAAAAGATCCATAGACGACATGAGGTTAAAGCTCTTCTTTAGCAGCGAGCGATTAGGATTTGGAATTTACTGCCTGAGAGTTCAGAGGGGGAAGATTCAATCATGACCTTCAAAAAGCAATGGCATAGGCACCTGAGGAGGAAGATTTTCAGGGCTGGTGGGAAAGAGAGAGGGTGCGGGACGGGCTGAATTACTCTGACAGAGAGTCGGCATGGACACACTGGTCTCCTTCCACTCTATGGCTGGGATCATCCAGTCCCACCGGGGGTGGGGCTCCCTCACGTCGGATGGAGTGAGCAATTCAAATGTCTGTTGGCTTCGGTGGGAAGATGCCGCCAGTGGGAGGGTCCGGGAAATTCCGGCCTATGATTCTATTCCACGATTCTACTTTTTGCCCTTTGTTCATTCCTGATCTTCCTTCCACCTCTGCATCTTTAATGGGCCTACTGCAGCCTCCAATGTGCGGAACAGTGAGTTGTCTTACGCCATCGAGAATTACTGAGCCTCGGCCTACTGAGGTAAAGATTTCCCTGGACTTTCTAACAATTAAAGGTTAATTAAAGGTCACTGCTGCCACAACATCCAGGGGGAGAAAAGTGTTTTTTTTATTTTGTTTTCTTTCAAAACTCTTGCTCATTAGAACATAGAATAGTACAGCACAGAACAGGCCCTTCGGCCCTCTATGTTGTGCCGAGCATTGTCCGAAACCAAGATCAAGCTATCCCACTCCCTGTCATTCTGGTGTGCTCCATGTGCCCATCCAATAACCGCTTGAAAGTTCCTAAAGTGTCTGACTCCACTATCACAGCAGCCAGTCCATTCCACACCCTAACCACTCTCTGAGTAAAGAACCTACCTCGGACATCCCTCCTCTATCTCCCACCCCGAACCTTATAGTTCTGCCCCCTTATAACAGCTACATTCACCCGAGGAAATAGTCTCTGAACGTCCTCTCTATCTATCCCCCTCATCATCTTATAAACCTCTATTAAGTCACCTCTCATCCTCCTTCGCTCCAATGAGTAAAGCTCCAGCTGCCTCAACCTTTCCTCATAAGACATATCCTCCAATCCAGGCAGCATCCCGGTAAATCTCCTTTGCACCCTTTCCAATGCTTCCACATCCTTCCTATAGTGAGGTGACCAGAACTGCACACAATACACCAAATGTGGCCTCACCAGGGTCCTGCACAGTTGCAGCATAACCCCACGGCTCTTACAACTCAAGCCCCCCTGTTAGTTCAAAAAATATTGAAAACGGGGAGGAAATTTTATTTTCGGCTGATGGTTGGGAATCGTCCAATCAACTTAGTGGTTGGCCTGGGCTGGAGCGTTTCCGCAATGAAGAGAGGTTGGTTTTCTTCGGAGTGGAAAAGGCTGAGGCAGGGGTGGTGGGAGTCTGGAACTCACTGCCTGAAAGGGTGGTAGAGGCGGTAACCCTCACAACATTTAAGAAGCATTTAGATGAACACTTGGAACCCTGAAGTACACAAGGCTACGGATCAAGTGCTGGAAAATGGGATTAGAATAGATAGGCGTTTGATGGCTGGCACAGACACGATGGGACTCTTCCTGTGCTGTGAAACTCTATGGCATCTTTTTATCCCTACTCATCTATCGTCAACATCAGAAGGTAGCGGAGCAGGAGGAGAGAAGGAAAGGAATCAGGGGTAGGTGGGGTGGGACACAGGCTCGCAATTCTAAGTTGCTTCAAAATGAAAGCTTGCACCATCCAGGTCAATAAACTACCGCCACTAGGGGATTTTTGGCAGCTCTCGCTATCCGCCCCCACACCTCCCATGCCTCATGCCTCCTGCACATGTCAGCATTACGTTGAAGCAACCCGGCACCAGACTCTTGCCAACTGCCGAAACGGATGACGTAAGCGGCTGGTGAAAAAAAGATTTCTAGCAGTGCGGAAACAGATCGCTTCCACACAGCGGCCCCCATCGCAAACCGCTGCTCTCGTTAAGCGCTACGGCTGTCTAAAGTAAAGCGGCTAATTTTGTGACTCGTCTTCCAGCTTCTCGGCCTTCTGCGTTGCGGTGGGGCCTAAAATAGGTAAACACGCTCGGCGTTAGTATGAAGCCCACACTTGACTTCCGTGGTTCAAGTGAGGTTTCTCCACTGTCACACGGTGCAGCAGATGGTTAGCACAGATAGTGCAGGTTTTACACACTGCCGACAGCATTGCAGCTACCAGCCTCGCCTCCTCCTTCCCCCACCCCCCCAACCCTTGAATCATCTCCTGTGTGACATTGGTTAGACTCTGTATATACACTCAAGGTTATGGAAGAAAAATATGCGCTGTCTCAGACTGAGTCATGACTGACACATGGCTTATTTTTAACACGCCACTCATGTCAAGCTGTATTTGTAGCTCGGAGGAGTGCCCCCGCTCTCGCTGCTCTATTCAATCAGAGAGTCAGGAAATCAGTTTTCTACTTCATGGGTGAGGCCCATGTCTGTCACTGAGGTGAAAGCTCCCGCAATCAGCCTGCGCATCATCGCCCAATTGGACAGACAAATACTGACCAGTGCTGCAGCCTCAAAGCCACTGATAGAATTTGACTGAGATGCGACGCTTGCCCGAGTCAAATAGTCCACCACCTGCTCGCCCCCGACAGGGCTGTGAACATGTGGCCTTTTGACGCTCCTTTTTCTGGGGTGAAAGGCCACAGTTTACACGACGGTGTGGGGGCATAGTCCCTGAAATGGAGAATCCAGCCCCTTATACCTGCCCATGTCCATTATCCCATAATACCTTTGTTGAACAAAAAAAATATTAATTTCAGATTTACAGTTGATTTTGCATCAATTGCCATTTGAGGAAGAGAGTTCCAAACTTTGACCAACTTCCACGTGACGACGTTTTTCTGAACTTCACTCCTGAGGGTTTCTGGCTGTGACCTGTAGATGATTCCGACTGTTCCCGGCTCCCCGACCAGTGGAAATAATTTCCCTCAATTACCCTGTCACAGCTTGAAAGCCTTGGTTAAATCTCCCCCCTCCAAATTTATAAATCTCAGGGAATAAAACTCGAGTTTGTGCAAACTCTCCTGGTAATTTATTCCTTAGAGTCCAGGGGCGGGGAATCGCCCGGGTCCGGCGTCAATCCCGCCCCCGCCCCCGCCGTGTCCCGAATTCTCCGCCCCCTGAGATTTGGCGTGGGCAGGAATCGCGCTGCGCCAGTCGGCGGGCCCCCCGCGGCGATTCTCCAGCCCGTGATGGGCCGAAGTCCTTTCTCGCCGGCGGGAATGAAAGCACGTCTGGTGCCGGTGGGATTAGCGGTGCGGGCGGGCTCCGGGGCCCTGAGGGGGAGGGGGTCGTGGAGCGATCTGACCCCGGGGGGGGTGCCCCCACGGTGGCCCGGCCCGCGATCGAGCCACACCGATCGGCGGGCGGGCCTGTGCCGTGGGGGCACTCTTTTTCTTCCGCTCCGCCATAGTCTTCACCATGGCGGAGACGGAAGTGACCCCCTCCCCTGCGCATGCGCCGGTATGACGTCAGCAGCCGCTGACGCTCCGGCGCATGTGCGGACTTATGCCAGCTGGCGAAGTACTTTCGGTCCTGGCTGGCGTTGCGCCAAAGGCTGTTCACGCCAGCCAGGGGAGTGGGAACCACTCCGGCGAGGGCCTAGCCCCTCAATGTGAGGGCTTGGCCCCTAAAGGTGCGGAGAATTCCGCACCTTTGGGGTGGCCCGACGCCGGAGTGGTTCACGCCACTCCGACACGCCGGGACCCCTCCCATCCAGCCGGGTAGGGGAGAATCCCGGCCCAGGTATCATCCTGGTATATCTGCACTGCTCTCTCTCCAAGGCCAATATATTCTTCATGGGGGGGGAGCGGGGCGCAGGTATGACTTAAACAAGGCTTTGTTTAGCTGAAGAATTTTTTTAAATTTAGAGTACCCAATTCTTGTTCCCAATTAAGGGGCAATTCAGCCTGGCTAATTCACCTACCCTGCACATCTTTGCAGGTTGTGGGGGTGAGACCCACGCAGACACGGGGAGAATGTGCAAACTCCACACGGACAGTGACCCAGGGCCGGGATCGAACCTGCGACCTCGGCGCCGTGAGGGCAGCAGTGCTAACCACTGCGCCGCCTTGCCGCCCCTGCTGAAGCATTTTTAACCGATCTCACCGGTGGGTTTTTCAGTCTCCTTCCAGCCTGCTTGTGGAGGGTTTCTTTAGGTATAAACTTTGAGCATTCGATCGCATCATCGCAGGCGGCGCTGGGAAAAGCAACTGCAACAGCCTCGCATGACGCACCATGTACACTCGCCCAGCGAGTGTGATTCATTAATCTAATCATTGCATCTGTAATTGGGCCTCAGCCATTGCTCCAGCTCCCGATGACATCACCGGTATGCAAATAAATATGTAAAGCATTTTTAACACAGGATCTTTTTTAAACGGAGAGAAGGTTCAGAGTGTCAGCCTCACGCCAGCCAGGTCTGCAACGTGTGTTGGTTGTCAGTCATGGCTCAGTTGCTCATAGAGCAATGACTGAGCCTTCTCATTGAGGGCTGTGGGTTCAAACCCCACGCTGCAGACTTCAACACAGAATTCAGGCTCAAGCTCGCGTGCGGTACTGGGGGAAATGCTGCCCTACCAAAGTGCTGTCTTGTGTAGTCTAGGTCCTCTCTGACCACCCCCCCCCCCCCCCCCCCCCCCCCCGGGTGGATGCATAGGGTGCCCTACAGCGCTATTACGCAAAGGAGTAAAGGGGTTTAGCCTTGGTGAGCGATCAGTCCTTAACCCTCAGCTAACACTGATGAGCTGGTCACTCTCACTTTGCTTCTTGTTGGATCTTGCTGTGTACAATTGCCTGCCACGTGCCAACACTGACCACACTTCAAGAAGCACTTCCCATTGGCTGTAAAAACATCCTGGGGTGGCGATATGAGCTATAAAGATGGAAGTTCTACTGGGACATAATGACCTGGTAACAGATCCTCCACTGCCAGCATGTTGGACTGAAGGTTGGGTGGATTGGCCATGCTAACGTGCCCCCTAAGTGTCCAAAGGTTAAGTGGGGTTACGGGGTAGGGGGCACTTTCAAAGCGTCGGTGCAGATTTGATGGGCCGAATGGCCTCCTTTTGTGCACTGTCGGGATCCCATGATTCTATGTAAGTGCTGGATGAGATCAATGTAAAGCCAAAATGAAACGAAACTTTGGGCCCAAGCGGTAGAGCCAGATGGGGACAGCCAATTAGCTGTCTCAGAGCTCCACAAGGAACAGGAGCAGCCAACAACCTCTTCAATAGAAAGAAGTAATTGTCATTCCGCTACTTCACGTTTACCTGGGTCACGTTACCACATAAACGTGTCGTGTCCATTGAGCTTGCAAAGAGTAGTATCAGGGTGGGAGGCAGGCTGAGGTGTGTGCATCATTCTCTAAATCTGCCGCCTCAGTTCCTGTCTCTCGTTCTGAGTCATCGGCACGGTCACACTCTGGTTGTCAAAACAAACAACAGGAAATATGCCTCCATTTTGCCGGCATTGCTCACAGAACAGAAGGATTTAATGACAATGTCATCCCCTGTCCTGTCATAACCCCACAGGCTGACTTGGTACAGCCTGTGGCTTGCTCCAGGTCAGCTGGCAGCTTTCTTCTTTGGACAGGAGAGTGGATGAGAGGGGCTGAATGGCCTGGCACTCTCTGTATTAGTGATAAAGTGAGCTCTGCAGTTTAGGAAGGGGCATAATCGGCAACATTTCATTTATATCACACCCTGAACATGAACTACATCCCAAGGTGCCTCAACGCTGGCATGATCAGATAAACCAATCTCATGAACATGTAAGGAGCTGGAGGAACTTCGTCAAAGGGATAGAACATCTTAAACAAGGAGAGAGAGGTAGAGGGGTTCAGGGAGGGAATTCCAGAGTTTGGGACCAGGGTTTCCAGAGGTTAGCTGAAAGCACTTCCAGCAGGACTCAGTACAGAAGGAGGCCATTCGGCCCATCAAGTCTGCACTCACCCTCCAAAGGTGCACCCTACCTAGTCCCACTCCCCTGCCCCATCCCCGGAACCTTGTGCATTGATCACGGCCAATCCACCTAACTTGCACCTCTTTGGACTGTGGGAGGAACCGGAGCACCCGGAGGAAACCCACTCAGACACGGGAAGAATGTGCAAATTCCACACAGACAGTCACCTGAGGCCGGAATCCAACCTGGTTCCCTGGCGCTGTGAAACAGCAGTGCAAAATACTGTGACGCTTCTATGCTCTACGGGCTGTTTCCAGGGATGTATGTCACGGGTTCAAATCCCGGCTCGGGAAATGGTGAAATTTGAATTCAATAAAAATCTGGAATTAAAAAGTGGTAAAAGGTGACCATGAAACCATTGTCGATTGTCGTGAAAACCCATCTGGCTCAGTCATGTCATTTGGGGAGGGAGACAGGTGGAGACAGGACGAGGGGGACACTGACAGTTAACGACATGTACACAGATGACAGACCAACGACCCTGGAGGAACGCATGGAGAGGTTCCAACTGCCTAAAGGAAACAAATGAGGTATGCGGCATGGTTTAGCTGGGCCGGTGGGCCTCTTTCCATGCTGTAAACATCTATGAGGCCGTGGAATGCCCTACCTGCAACAGTAGTGAACTCGCCAACATTGAGGGCATTTAAAAATTTATTGGATAAGCATATGGATGATAAGGGCATAGTGTAGGTTAGATGGCCTTTAGTTTTTTTTTCCATGTCGGTGCAACATCGAGGGCCGAAGGGCCTGTACTGCGCTGTATCGTTCTATGTTCTATGTTCTATGACTCCAAATACAGGTCAAAAACTCCCTCCATGGGGAAATAGCGACGTCCTTACCTTGTCTGGCCTACAAGTGACTCCAGATCCACAGCAATGGGGTTCACTCTTAAATGCCCTCTGGGATGGACAATAAATGCTGGCCCAACCAGCGACGCCCACATCCCATGACCGAATAAAGAAAAACTCAGTGAAAGAAGCTCTTTGATCTGCCCGATAACTGCTTGTCATCCACTCCAAAGAGTTGTCCTTGACAGGGTGTAGAAGACTGGCACATTCCAAGGTCCAGGAGTCTGTTGAGGAAGCACAGACACTTGGGGAGCCACCACAGAGGCGCAATGGGGACAAGTAGCTGCCTGAGGCCTATTCAGCCATAGCGTACCGAGGGATTGGAAACGGTGTAGAACCCCTTGGGCTGTATGCCTGACATTAAATGAATATTGTGAAGATCAGGGGCTGGATTCTCCGCAGCCCAGCGGCAAAATTGGGTTCGGCATGGGGCCGGAGAATCCAGTTTCACGCCGAAATTGGGCCCGGCGCCGGCCCAGCGATTCTCCGGGACCCCAGAATCGGCGTGATCGCGGAGTACGCCGTGCGGCTGGGGGCTCATTGATAGAGGCCCGCCCAGCGACCCAATCGGCCGAGTCCCTAACAGGGTGGAACTAACCACCTGTCGCCGGGCGGGATGCTGGCGTGGCGGCTGTGGACTCAGTCCGAGGCCACCCTGGTGGAGGGTACGGAGGGATCGGCCGGGGGTGAGAACCACACAGTTAGAGGCTCAGGCGCTTGGCCAATCGGGGGGGGGGGGGGGGCAGGTCTAATTTTTGTGTGTGGCTCCGCAGTCCGAGTCCACCATGGAACTCGGCGCAGCCGCTAGAGGCCGCCGGCGTGCGCAGGCGCGGTTTTCGAACCAGAATTGCAGGGCCCGTAACCGCAGCTAAAGCTGCGAGAATTACTCCGGGTCCCTGCTAGCCCCCTGCAGGGCATTCCAGGAATCTCTGGAGTAAAACTCCAGCGTTTTTACGCTGGCGTGGGGACGTGGTCCCATTTTGGGAACATCCAGCCCCAGGAGTATTGCAATTTTACTGCGGCATTCCAGAACAAAACAAAGGCCACCCCCCCACACCCCCCCCACACCCCGGTGATTCTCCAGGCCCCGATGGGCCGAGTGGCCGACGCGTTTGGCCCAGTCCCGCTGGTGTGGATTACGCACCTCACGCATGGCGGGACCTGGCGGGTAAGTGTGCGAGGGCCGTCCTGGGGGGGACGGGGGGGGAGGGTAATCCGACCCCGGGGGGGGGGGGGGGGGGCCTGACAGTGGCCTGGCCCGCGCTCGGGGCCTACCAATCGGCGGGCGGGCTAGTTCCGTGGGGGCCTACTTTACTCCGCGCCGGGCCCCTGTAGGGCTCCGCCACATTGCCTGGGGCCGGCGCGGAGAAGGGAACACCCCCCATGCATGTGCGGAAATAGGCCGGCCATTCTGCGCATGCGCGAGATCATGCCGGCCATTCCGCGCATGCGCGGACTCGCGCGGGCCGTTCCCCGCCGGCTGGAGCTGCGGGGACGACTCCGGTGCCAACCTAGCCCCCTAGAAAGGTGAGAATTCCTCACTTCCGGGGGCCGTTGACGCCGGAGTCGTTGGTGCCGGATTTCCTGCCAGCGTGGGGGTCATAGCCCCATTTTTAGAGAATCCCGCCCACTGTGGATATAAAATTGAATTTTATTACCCTTTGTGTAATTTTTGATTCAGTATATTTTGTAACGTACTTTTACAAATGAATAAAGTATATTTTCGAGGAACAAAGTAAGGCACAGCCATCGACAGCAGACTGATTAAAATTAGTGATGCTGAAGAGTGAAGGGATGTTTGAAGGAACCGGGTGCAGAATGGGTGAGGATGGAGCAGCATTCCTGCACAGGGACATCCCTCTGAGCCTTCGTCATGACTGCACTCCCATCCCCTCCAACCAGGCACTCAAGAAGCCCAGTGCTGGTAGCCAAGCTCCAAATGTGGTACCAAATGAGACAACACTTCAGCCTAACCAAAATGTCCACTGTGGCACCCATTTGTAACAACCATTTATTCACACCCTCAACAATGGACGCCACCTTCAAAAGATGGAGGCTGGACGCTCACGGTGAGCGACATGTACACAGGCGACAGACTAATGACCCTGGAGGAACTCACCGCGACGTTCCAACTGCCTAAAGGAAACAAATTAAGTATATACACTTCCTCTGGAGGGAAACAACGAGATACACCCAGACCCCCTCCCCTGCGCATGAGCCGGTATGATGTCAGCAGCCGCTGACGCTCCGGCGCATGCGCGGACTTACGCCAGCCGGCAAAGTCCTTTCGGCCCCGGCTGAGAACCACTCCGGCACGGGCCTAGCCCCTCAATGTGAGACCTCCGCACCTTTGGGGCAGCCCGGTGCCGGAGTGGTTCATGCTACTCCGACACGCCGGGACCCCCCGCCCCGCCGGGTAGGGGAGAATCCCGGCCCAGAACACTCATTAGTTGAGGAACTGTTAGGCATTAGTGACTTAGGGAAGGGGAACTGTGGGGTCCTGTATGGGTAATTGTTGGAGGAGGTACGCTCTCCCCTGGACAAGACAAATGAAAAAATGGGAGGAAGAACTATGCATAGACTTAGGTGGGGAGAGGGGTCTCTGCATTGAAGTACTGCACAGGGCGAACTCTATCTCCAAGTGTGTAGGGCTGAGCCTATCGCAGCTAAAGGTGGTGCGCAGGGAGCACCTAACCAGAACCCAAATGAACAGATACTTCCCGGAGGTGGGGGACAAATGCAAATGATCCCAGGGAGGCCCGGCCAACCGCACCCACATGTCCTGGCCTTGCCCCAGATTTGTCGAGTTCTGGACAGCCTTCTTTGAGGTAATGTTCAAGTTGGCGAGGGTGAGGGTGGAGCCGTGCCCTAAAGTGGGAGTCTGCGGGGTATCAGAGCAGCCAGAACTCTTTATGGGGAGGGGGAGCCGACCGACACCTTTGCCTCCCTAATTGCCCGCCGGAGAATCCTGCTGGGCTGGCGATCGTCAGCACCACCCGAAGCTGCAGACTGGCTGTCCGACCTGTTGGAATTTCTCCAACTGGAGAAGATAACATTTGCCATCCGTGGGTCGGAAGAGGCTTTCCACAGGGACATGGAAGCTGTTCACCAACTTGTTCCAAGACCTTTTTGTAGCCAGCAACCTGCAGGGCGGAGGGAGAGGGGGAGGGGGGATGGGGGAGGTACAGACGACCAACGGAACATAAAGGAAAAGAAAGCGGAGGGGGGGGGGAAGGGAAGGGGAAGAAGTGGGAGGGGGTGCAAAAGCCCATAAAAAAGACCACGAGGCACAAGAGGCAGAGTTGCAGGGGACGGGCCCAAGGGCAAGCAGAAAATCAGAGGGAGCAACAATACGTTGGTTAATACACGCTCGGGCCAACACTGAGGGGGCAGCTGAAGCAGACCGGCTAAATGGGGTCCACAGCCACGGGGGGGCAACAAGGAGATGTAAACATTTACAGTGACCAAGCACAGTGGTTACCACTGTTGCTGCCCAGCTCCAGGATCCCAGGTTTGATTCCCGGCTTGGGTCGCTGCCTGTGCGGAGTCTGCACATTCTCCCCGTGTCTGCGTGGGTTTCCTCCGGGTGCTCCCGTTTCCTCCCACAAGTCCCGAAAGATGTGCTGTTGGGTGAATTGGACATTCTGAATTCTCCCTCCGTGTACCCGGACAGCCGCCGGAGTGTGGCGACTGTGGGATTTTCACAGTAACCTTATTGCAGTGTTAATGTAAGCCTACTTGTGACAATAAAGATTACTTTACTATACTTTATGCTTTCTTTCTCGCTCTTTGGTTTGCGTCTCCTTTGTAAATTTCAATCTCTGCTTGCTTGCTTTGGTTTGGTACCACGCGCGATTATGGAATTTGTAATTTAATGTACAAAATGAAATGTGTAACATCAAGAGTGAAAACCTATAAAAACATTTTTTTAAAACAGTGACGCTCTCGGGCCACAGTTGGTGGAGTTAAGCGTTCTGGAGGGTGGTAAGGCTAGAGGAGATTACAGAGGGATACTGTGCGGAGTTAACTGAAAGTAAACTATCCAGTGGGCTATGGCCCGGGGGAGGCAAAAATAAATGATCCTGATTGTTATCGAGTGATCTCGGCTGGAGAGCCAACTGTGTCAGTATTGGGTGAGGACGTTGGCTGTAATGTCCCTACTCAGAGTCAAAGAGACCTGTTTAGACTGACACCTCTCCCTCCCACAAAGCCTCAATGCCTTGGGGCTCCAGCCTCATTAACATTTAGCATGCGAGGTGCCGTGTGACAATTGAGAAATGATTAATCTATCATTTGTGGTTGATCGTGAGGGGAATATTTCAAATTATCAACTATTTTATTGTGTTGCTTTAGTTTCTCTGCAGTTCCTCTCCTCCCTTCCTGCAGTAACAGTTTCTATTCTTTATTCTTCCCCTCTCACAGTTATATCGCACCATCTGTGATTTAAGGCATCTCAAAGAACTGCAGCCAATGAAGTGCTCCTGAACAACAGTCACTGTTCGAATGCAGGGATGCACGGCTGCGAATTTGAAGACAGTATCTATCACCCATCCCTAATTGCCCCATGAACTGAGTGGCTCGTTAGGCCATATCAGAGGGCACTTGAGAGTCAACCACGTTGCCGTGGGTGATTGTACGCCAGACCAGGTAATGACGGGGTGGGGTGCTCTTTCCGGGGGCCGGCGCGGACTCGATGGGTCGAATGGCCTCCTTCTGCACTGCAAAGTCGATGATATGATTGTACGACGGCAGATTTCCTTCCCGGGTGTAGGAAGGTGGGATCAGAAAGGGTGTCCTTGGGCTGGCATGAACAAGACGGACCGAGTGGCCTCTACCTGTGCTCTCGCTTTTCAATGAATCTAAAGGATTAGTGAAAGGGCATTTTTTTTAAGAGAAGTGATGACAGTTTCACGGTCGCTATTTACCGAGATCAGGTTCCCATTCTGGATTTATTAATTGAGCTTGAATTCCACCATCTGCCGAGGTGGGATTCGAACCCGTGTCCCCAGAGGATTAGCCTGGGCCTCTGGATTACTAGCCCAATGACATTACCACTACACCACCACCTTCCCAGCAGCCTGAGACTATGACCCCCTACATTGGTAACAACCTCGCTCCCTCTACCCTGGTCACCCCTCTAGGAACATGATGCATTCATTGGAGTTGGGGAACGATTTAGTGGGTTCAAAAATAATTATAGAGCGTTCTTAATCTGTCATCTGTGGTTGATCGTGAGCGGAATATTTCAAATTATCAACTATCTCATGGTGTTGCTTTAGTTTCTCTGCAGTTCCTCTCCTCCCTTCCTGCAGTAACACTTTCTATTCTTCCCCTCTCCCCATTTACTTCTGACCAACTTCAAAGAGGTTTCTGACCATCGTCATTTTGGGGTCACACTGAGACAAGGGCAGGACGAGAGGCTGACAGAGTGGCACAGGAAGATGTTGGAGGGGTGCCTGGCATCATACAATCAAAGAATTTACAGTGCAGAAGGAGGCCTTTCGGCCCATCGGGGAGAATGTGCAGACTCCACACAGGCAGTGACCCAAGCCGGGAATCGAACCTGGGACCCTGGAGCTGTGAAGCAACAGTGCTAACCATTATGCTACCATGCCGCCCTCTCATCGCCACCATGTCAAGCCAGATATTAAAGGTAATTTTACCTGTGACCCAGAGATAAACCATCACATGGGGGACACTGCCCAGTGAAACCTTGCAGCCTCGCAGTGGATGCTGGGAGTGGCGGGGGAGGGGGGGGCTCTTTGTTTTTGACACTCCAGGGGGCGTGCAGGAGCCCCTGACAGTAATGGGCACCCCCTCAGCAAATCTAACAGTGTCACCTGTGCCGAAGAAACCCCGGGGTCTACCTGCCTGCCCCACACATCCTCTCTCTGAGAGAAACTGGACATTGAAGTACCCAATCCCTCCAGCTGCAGTCCCAGGATTGGCCACCCCTGACGGCGGCGCTGCTGCGTCTGCCGATTGCCGGCCCTCTCATTGGACGGCAGCTCTTGGGGTGGGCCGCCATCCTCAATTGGTCCCACCACCATCCAAAGCAGGGTCACGTTCCTCTTTTGACCTCGCCAGTGAGACCCCAGCCACAGTGAAGGACGACAGGAAAATATCACACGCTTTACAGGAAATGGCCAGACCCAACCATTTGACAAAGAGGAATTGGCGAGCTAGGAGTCAGTTATTCACATTCTCAGTTTCTATTCATCCTTCTCAGGTGTTTGTTTCTAATGAGGAAGTCTCACCCTGAGTGGTTCTGTTACAAAAACAGTTACAATGAAAATGTGGTTGGACTTTCAGATCCCTCTGGGGAATGTATGGACTATTTTTGCTGATTTATTTTCGTTTGAACAGTATGAAGCCAGTAATACCATTGAGGAGGGGGTTTAATTGGCCACAGGTACCTGAAGCCAACAGCACCCGGAATTCTGGGTGGGCATCTATTGGAACAATGACTTTGTTGCTGATGCATCGCTGTCGATGTCCTCTGTCGATTATTCTTTTGTCCACTATGTATGTACTGTGTACGTTCCCTTGGCTGCAGAAAAATACTTTTCACTGTACTTCAGTACATGTGACAATAAATATCAATCAATCAACCAATCAAACTGTGGGCCAGGGATTCCTCTCGAGAATTCGATTCCTGGTCTGGTCTCTGGCCTCATACAACGCTTTGAATGCCGCAGTTGTCAACGCAGGAAGTATTCCTGGAGGTTCCATCATCTAACGTCCCACCTGGTCAAATAACCTTTCAACAACTCTCTCCTGCCTCCAATACTTTTGAGAAACCAAGTTTCCACAGAAATGAAATATGAACACAAACACGCACGCAATTCGCTTTCAACACCTTCCTGATGTCCCACAGAGGTGGGCAGCGGGTGAATCTTTTGTTCCTGGAGACTCCAGGCCAATCCTGGGGGGTTGGCAAGCCTAGGCTTTGCAGGAAATTATTGACTACTTCTATCCCATGACCTGAGGCTGGGGGTTGGATGGAATTAGAAATCCAAGGAGAAGGCAGCACGGTGGTGCAGTGGGTTAGCACAGCTGCCTCACGATGCCGAGGTCCCCGGTTCGATCCCGGCCCTGGGTCACTGTCCGTGTGGAGTTTGCACATTCTCCCCGTGTCTGCGTGGGTTTCGCCCCCACAACCCAAAAGATGTGCAGGGTAGGTGGATTGGCCACACTAAATTGCCCCTTAATTGGAAAAATGAATTGGGTACTCTAAATGTATTTTTTTTAAAAAGAAATTAGAGGAGGTTCAGATGAGATCGCATTTATATTTTTGCAGAGCAGTCAGCAGGTTGCTTCACATTATTGTTGAATGCATTCCTGCCCCTGTTACCAGCATTGACTGAACTTTATCTCAACCCCTCGGCCTGATTGTAAACCAGTTTTTGTCACCATCAAAATGTGGCGACGAGGGGATTTTCACAGTAACTTCATTGCAGTGTTAATGCAAGCCTACTTATGACACGAATAAAGATCATTATTATTTCTACTGTGCTCAAATTGGTTACTGTCCTTCCTAGATTAAATCAGCGACTACATTTGATTGGTTGTGCATCCGTCTGGGGTACCCTGAGGTGGTGCAAGGCACAATAGCGATGCAACCTCCTCCTTTCTTCCTTGTGGATCTGAACTAGATGTGACCCTTGCACAGTAAGAAATCTTACAACACCAGGTTAAAGTCCAACATGTTTGTTTCAAACACTAGCTTTCGAAGCACTGCTCCTTTCTCAGGTGAATGAAGAGGTAGGTTCCAGAAACATATATATAGACAAAGTCAAAGATGCAAGACGATACTTTGAATGCAAGCATTTGCAGGTAATTAAGTCTTTACAGGTCCAGAGATAGGGGTAACCTCAGGTTAAAGAGGTGTGACCCTTGTAGACAGAGCTGATGGACAGCTCCAACAACGCGGGCTGTCCACACTTGCTCTCTGTGCGCAAATGTTGATGGACCTGCTGAAACATCGGCGGGATTTGTTCTTATTTTGTTTCAGGAAGTAGTGACCAGCACTGCAACAATGTGATTATTCAGTGAACCGGAATTTCTGGGCAGAGCGAATTGCTGTTGACTGGCCTGAATGTCTTGTTGTGCCTGATGTGTGCATTTGATTTGCGCTTGACAAACACTTTTGCAACTGTGGCTACTTGTCTGTTGTTCAGCACATCCGATCTATTCTTACTGAACCACATGGACTCGCATTCTCTGGCAGGAAGAGATCAAGCGCTTTTCTGATCCAGATTGGCACGATATCAGCTGCAGGATTGTGCAAACTGGAACAATAGGATGCCTTTGCCAAATGAGAATGTTTTAGAAAATAAATGTTGTAACATTTAATCTGAAGCTGCGATTTCCATAACGCTAGATTGGCCAATTCAGCGGGGATGTGCTGGCACAGTGACTTTGTTACTGGACTGTTTAATCCAGGGGCCTGAATCCATGATTCTGAAGCATGGGAGAAAATCTCCACCCCCCCCCCCCCCCCCTTTGCTCCCGGCTGGGAAGCCCCGGTGCTGCTGGACGTGAATGGACTTTTGGCTGGAACTCCAAATTCTTTGTCCTCGCTCGCAACGGGTCCCGCCCCCGACGAGACGGGGAAATTCACAACCCACCTTGACAGCTGCGGAATGTTGATTCAGTCAGTGAAATAAATCAGGGATCAAAAAGCAAAGAAGCGGTGGGTAGAATTCTCCCGCCGTTCCCGACAGTGGGCTATTCCGGACCCACCAAAGTCGGCTCCCGCCTGGGTTCCCCAAAGATGGCGCAGGAAACGAATGTAAGGCGCCATCGCCTTCGGTGGGTCCGGAAGGTTACGCTTCAATGAAGTTCCTGTGAAAATCTCCTCGTCGCCACACTCCGCCGCCTGTCCGGGTACCCTGAGGGAGAATTCAGAATGTCCAATTCACCCAACAAGCACGTCTTTCGGGAATTGTGGGAGGAAACCGGAGCACCCGGAGGAAACCCACCCAGACACGGGGAGAACGTGCCTTCTGTGCCTACCCAGACAGGATGTACATGCAACTTCCAGCCCACACCAATACGTTAGTCTTTCAACGTCCAACTTTACTGACCAAACAAGCCCCTCTCTTATCTCAAACACACTACAACAGTAGGGGGTGTGGGAGGTCAAGGGGGCAAACCACCAAAACATTCGGAAGTGGACCAAGGGACAGGCAATAATGCTGGCCTTCCTAGATCTTTGAATGGTGTTCAAATGAAACTTCTGACGTCATTGGTCTGGTCATGACCGAAGGCTTCTCTGCGCAAATCATCAATTTGCTTAAATTAAGTCAATACTCAGACGAATCAAGCTGTAACCTGTCCAACCTGTAACTGAACTTGTGTCTCAGCCATAGCAGGGTGCAGCTGGTGACAGCCAGAGGGCAGGCATCAAAATAGCAGTCACTCCCTAACTTCATCATCAGACGTGACTGGAATCCTGCCGTGACAAAGACAAAACGAAATACTTCCATACCGAGAATCGAGAATAGGTGCTGGAAATACTCAGAATGTTCAGCAAGCATCTGTGGAGAGGATCGCGGATGAGGTAATGTTACAGTGTCGTGCTGACGAGGGCTATACTCTGAGGCATCAACTTGGGTTCATCTTGAACTCTGCTGCCGGTATTCTAACTCGCATCAGACCCCGTTCAGCCACTTGTTGACGGACATTGGTTCCCAGGTACTCGCTCCTTGAATTTAAAATTCCTGTTTCCTAATCTCTCCATGGCCTCCAATGGATAGATTCAATATGACTATCATTATGAACACCGACCACCCCGTCGGGTCGGAGAATCCCGCCCCGCCACCGGCTTTCCTATTCTCCGGCGCTGTTTTTCGGGGGCCAGTGGGATTCCCGCCACGCCGGTCGGGGGCCATTGACAGCAGCCCCCCCCCCGGTGATTCTCCGGGCCCCAATGAGCCGAGTGGCTGTCCAGTTTTGGCCAGTCCCGCCGGCGTGAATTACTCACCTCACACATGGCGGGACCTGGCAGGTAAGTGTGTGGGGCGGTCCTTGGTCGGGGGGGGGGGTGCAGGGGGCTTCCACAGTGGCCTACAAATCCTGCGGGTGGGCTGTTTCCGTGGGAGCCTTCTTTTCACCGTGCCGGGCCCCTGTAGGGCTCCACCATATTGCCCGGGGGCCGGCGCGGAGAAGTGAAATATGTGCAGAAATATGCCTGCTGGTCTGTGCATGTGTGGAAATATGCAGGCCAGTCTGCGCATGCGGGAGATCACACCGGCCGTTCTGCGCACGCGTGAACTTGCACCGGCCCTTTGGCGCCGGTTAGAGCAGTGCCAACCACTCTGGCGTCAAACTAGCCCCTGGAAATTTGGAGAATTCCTCACTTTCGGGGGCTGTTGACGCCGGAGTCGTTGGCGCCGGTTTTCCCACCGGCGTGGCGGCCTAGTCCCCAGAAGGGAGAATCCCGCCTGGTCTGTGTCCCCGACATCGCATAGGCACTGACCCTTGGCAGACAGAATGTCCTTTCGTACTGACAGCAGGATGCAAATCAAACAGCATGCTCCCTTGATTGTTTGTAACAGACCGTACTCAACCAGCCCGTGTTTGCAAAACCCAAAATCAGACGTCTCTTGTTTGCTGTGATTCCACAATTGGGCAGCACTTGCTGAACAACCCTGACTGGGCTATTAGCTACAGTAACAACTAATATAAGATGATCAGTCGAGCTCATTTACACCTGGTTGAAGCAATATACATTAATACTCAGGAACCCATTCTCTGCAAACAAAAGGAATATGTTCAAGCCTAGTGCATTTTTAAAAATTAGCTGGGAGCTTGGGGAGCCTAGAGTTGCTTTTTCAAAGCTCACATCTCAATAAATCAGAGTTGGCTTGACAACCAATCAGCATTCTTTTCTCCTGTAGTGTAAATTGTGGTGATTGTTGGCATTCTTTCATTTGTCCGAATGAGTGCAGGATGAAAAGCTTTGACAACATTCTTCCCAATGATATTCAGGTCTCTTTTCCTCATTCCTGCATTGGTGGATGTGCCTTCAGCTGCCTTGGCCCGAGGATCTCGAGTCCTCTCGCTCATCCTTTCTGCTCCTCTATCCCTCTCTTTTCCTTTAATCCACTTGTTAAAACCTTCCTCTGGCCAAGCCTTTTGGTCACCAGTCCTGATATCCTATGTGGCCTGGTGTCAAAACCTGTTTGACAAGCCTCCAGTGAGGTACCTTGGGATGCTTTACGATGTCAAAGGTGCTATATAAATAAATGTTGTTGCTGTTGTTCCCACCAACAATGCTGACTGGCCAGCTGAGTGTTCCAACATCCCCACTGAGCCATATCTGCCAGCGCCCTGGACCTGGGGTAGGAATTCTGGTCAGGTATATTCCTGGACGTTTCATCAAGCCTCCTTGTGACACTAATAAAGATTATTATTATTACATGGGACAAAGCTGAGAGTCATCGACGTGCTGACCGGCCGAGAAGGCTCGGACCCCCTGAGTCATCCCGCTCCTGAAAATACCCCCTGCACGTTGGCCTCATTTTATTCACAAGAGTAAACCCGGTAACGTGAACACTAAAATAAAATACTGCAGATGCTGGAAATCTGAAATCAAGGAACGTGGAAAGGTGGGAAATACTCAGCAGGCCCAGCGACTGCTGCAGAGCGAGAAATGGAGCGAATGGGTAGGAAGTTCTGGTCCCGCCCAGCACCGGGATTTTCCGGTCCCCTCAAACGTCAATGGACTTTTGCGTGGGCGGATGAATATCCCCGTGGCGGTTGCCGCCATGACTAGGCCAGAAACTCCAGGCCGACACTTCAGTAACCGCCCTTTCCTCTAGCGGTAGCACCTGTTTCTGCAGATGTTCTACGCTGATGTTGGTAAAGGCATTGCTGTAAAGATGGAGAAGGAGAGGAGATTCTAACCCGCACACTCATCAGGGTCCAGCAACCAAAGTTAGAATTGCCCCGACAAAGCCTTGCTGAGTGCAAGGCCATTCCCCCTCCATTCCTGGGCCCACCATCACTTTATATGGCCCTCTGTTCTTGGGTGAAAGCAATTGCTTGACTTTGCTTCCTGCCCCATTGAAAATGTGCCAAGGGAATGTATACCAGAGGACATGGGCATTTGACCGGTGCTCCATTTGTCGTGACACTCTGGCAATTGGGTTCACGTAGAGGCCATTCGTAATTTTTCTGCCGTGCCTCTGATAGTCCGTTGGGATTTGCGTCCGCTGAAAGCAGGTCGAGATCTGCCTGCGAGTTGGCAGAGTGGGTGCTCCTTGTGGCAAGTGGTTATTACAGAGCAATCAATGAACTTAACCAAATCGAGTTGGGTGCCACCTTTTGGAGCAACAGCACCACACAGGAAGATTCCACGCTTCCCTAGGGAGGGCCCCCTTTCCCTTTGTTGTCCGCTCACAGGTCCAGACATCCGCTGCAAAGGAGCCCTATCGCAAGATTTGGGATGGCAATAAATGGTGGGTCACAGAACCCCCATCCCATCACAATTCCATCTGCTCCGTATCCTCTCTGTCATAACTACCCCATCTCCCATAGTAATAAAAAACATTTGAGTTTGATTAGGGACTGTCCTTCATGAGTCACATCTTGTATCAATAGACTAATTTGGTGGGAACTCCTTATTGACATTGGACTGATCTCTTGAGATCCTGCCCAAAGTCACTTTACAACAAAACTATCCAACACTGACCCAAAAAAGAAAGGAGACATGAGCACTCGGGTCCAAACATTTGGTCAAAGAGATTGATTTTAAGGAGCATCTTAAAGGATGAAAGGGAGGTAGCGGGAGGGAGAGGTACAGGGAGAGAATTCCAGAGTTCAGGATCCATGCAGTTGAAGGCACGGCGACTAATGATGGAGTGAGTAAAAATCGAGGATGGGCAATACATCACAATTGGTGGAGCGCAGAGGTCTCGGGGTGCTATAGGGGTGCTGGTGGCCAGAATCGGTGAGAGTTTCATGCCGAATTTTTGGTTGTGAAAGAGCACACATGCTCCGCTGGCGCCTGCACTTAGCTGCTGAAACGGAGAATCCAGCCTCAGGTCCCCGGATATGGACAGCAGTTCTGTGGATGCAATCATGTTTATGGCGTCTAGCCACCTCTCAACCCCAGTTGATAGCGCAGGCTGACTTTGATGCCGCCGTGGTCTGTTTGGCTTCACCTCACACCGTACAGCTCTGCCAGCTGATATTCAGCAGGGGCTCCTTCCCTTTCCTATAATATGTAAACCAGAGGTGGCGTCACATTACTTCTCTGTGCAAGGGGTGATATCCGATTGGAAACCAATGCAGATGTGAAATGTTACAATGTTCCTGACCTGGTTTACATTAATGAGCTATTTGCTGTCATAATATCCACTCATGTATATAATGAGATGCAGAAAGGCAGTGATTGACACATAGGATGACCAATGAACACACAACACAAAACAACCAATCACCAGACAAGACACCATCACTATAAAGCTCACAGGGCATTAAGACTCCCGCTCTTTTCGGGACCCAGACACTGAGACAGTCAGAGTACACAAGTCAGTGGACATTATTGCCATGTGGTAGCTAGTAGGTCTGGTCGAACCAGTAAGGGGTCATCAGTTGGATTAGCAGAGTGTCAACCCACAGCTGAACATGTACAGCCGTTCATAGTTTAAATAAAACCGTGTTGGATCATCTCCGGTGTTAGACGTTTGTTTCTACCTTCCCTGCATCCAGTTGCAGTCAACGTCAAACCAACCCGCCTAACATATCACTTGCTTTGCCAGGATCACATTATTTGCTGGCTTTGCTGTGCCACTTACAGCTCTCACGGCTGAATATTATTCAAAGAAATGAAGGTAGTCCATCCGCTTGCTGGATGCAGTTGACTGTCACCAACACCACAACTTCCTTCCCCCTTCGCCCTGCCGACCCTCAATCCCCCCCCCCCAACCAACAACCCAACTCTTCACAAGTTCCCTTGCTTCTTGTGGACAGTTCTGTGGATAATTTTTCTCTCAGGGCATTGCAGTCATCCAACTTCCCCGCATGGCGGGCAGCCAAAATCTGAGAGAATTTTTTAAAAAAACACCTGCAACTTTTGCGCAAGAGTGGATTACAACACAGCCTCAACATTCTGTGGAAGTGATTGAAGAGAGAAGAGGTGACTCTCACATGTCATTTGCTGGAACCCTGCTTCGACCTACAATTATGCCATGAGGGGAATTTTCACAATTTAGGAAATGGAATGGTTTTATACGCAACACTTTTTTCTTTTGTCAGACCGGTTCCGATAAAGTTTTCTCCCTTTTCTTTCTTTTAGATCGCCGCCACAGACTCTTTTACAGTTAATTGTTGCTCAAGGACCGGCCATCAACTGTTACTCATGTGTTGAGAATATACACTGAGTGAGCAGCTTGGGCCTCTTTTTATTTTTATAAATTTAGAGTTCCCAATTCATTTTTTCCAATTAAGGGGCAATTTAGCGTGGCCAATCCACCTACCCTTGCACATCTTTGGGTTGTGGGGGCGAAAACTCTTTTAAGCTGCTTTCAGTGCAGCTACAACACTGACATCTTCCCGACAATGTGGAAAATTACCCAGGTCTGTCCTTCACACCAAAAGCAAGACAAACCCAACCCAGTCATATACCACCCAATCAGTCTACTCTCGATCATCAGCAAAGTAATGGAAGGGGCCATCAACAGTGCTATCAAATGACACTTATTTAACAATAACATGATCACTGACGGTCAGTTTGGGTTCTGCCATTGTCACTCAGTTCCTGACCCCCAACACAGCCTTCGCTCAAACATGGGCAAAAGAGCTGAATGCCAGAGGTGAGGTGAGAATGACTGCCCTTGACATCAAGGCAGCATTTGACCGAGTATGGCAACAAGGAGCCCGAGGGGATATTCGCTGATGACTGCACAATGTTCAGCACCATTCGCAACTCCTCAGACACTGAAGCAGTCCATTGGCAAATGCAGCAAGACCTGGACAATATCCAGGCTTGGGCTGACAAACGGCAAGTAACATTTGCACCACACAAGTGCCAGACAGTGACCATCTCCAGTAAGAGAGGTTCTAACCATCGCTCCTTGACATTCAGTGGCACTACCATCACTGAATCCCCCACTAGCAACATCCTGGGAGTTACCATTGACCAGAAACTGAACTGGGCTAGTCATATTAATACTGTGGCTACCAGAGCAGGTCAGAAGCTGGAATCCCGCGGTGAGTAACTCACCTCCTGACTCCCCAAAGCCTGTCCACCATCTACAGGGCACAAGTCAGGAGTGTGATGAAAGACTCTCTGTAATAAGTCCACAGAGACAGAAGCCCCTTCACCAGAATCCCTTTATTAATAAAACCAACAGCAGTACAGCCATGTGCATTCCACTTGCTGTCGGCACTGGGAGTGCAGAGGATCTGACACTCCCTGTTATATACACAGAAGAGGTTCCCTGATTGGCCCACTTATCAGGATACCAATTGGCCAATCTCAAAGGCCTGGTCTAAGTCATTACACTCTCCACTTGCCTGGATGAGTGCAGCTCCAACAACACTCAAGAAGCTCAACACCATCCAGGACAAAGCAGTTTCTTAATTGCTTCCCCTTCCACAGCATTCAAACCCTTCACCACCGACACACAGTGGCAGCCGTATGTACCATCTACAAGATGCACTGCAATAACTCACCAAGGTTCCTTAGACAGCACCTTCCAAACCCATGATCGCTACCTCAGGGACTCTAGAAGGACAAGAGCAGCAAATTCCTGGGAGTCCCACCACCTGGAGGTTCCCCTCCAAGTCACTCACCACCCTGACTTGGAAATATATCGCCGTTCCTTCACTGTCGCTGGGGAAACATTCTAGAACGTCCTCCCTAACAGCACAATGGCTGTACCTACACCACATGGATTGCAGCGGTTCAAGAAGGCAGCTCATCCCCACCTTCTGGGCAGCACGGTAGCCTTGTGGATAGCACAATTGCTACACAGCTCCAGGGTCCCAGGTTCGATTCCGGCTTGGGTCACTGTCTGTGCAGAGTCAGCACATCCTCCCCGTGTGTGCGTGCGTTTCCTCCGGGTGCTCTGGTTTCCTCCCACAGTTCAAAGATGTGCAGGTTAGGTGGATTGGCCATGATAAATTACCCTTAGTGTCCAAAATTGCCCTTAGTGTTGGGTGGGGTTACTGGGTTATGGGGATGGGGTGGAGGTGTGTGGTTGGGTAGGGTGCTCTTTCCAAGAGCTGGTGCAGACTCGATGGGCCGAATGGCCTCCCTCTGCACTGTAAATTATATGATTCTGAAGGACAACTAGAAATGGGCAATACATGCTGGACTAACCAGCAACACCCACATGCTGCAAAAATGAATTTTTTAAAATGTGTTTTGGAAACTGGAGTATCCGGCAAGACTGGTGGCCACCAAGTAGATCCACGAATAAACGGTTTATTGAGGTAAGAAACTATTGAGAGTGAGATGAACACTGCCATACGCCACGATCCCAGACTCAAACTCCCGAGAACTCGTCCCTTAAAGGAGCACGCGACCACAGAAACTCTTTTTTTTCGGGAGGAGAACGAGTCACAGAAGACCTCCATTTCAGCTTCAGATTAGATGCTTGTGGACAGAAAGAGTGTCCACTGTAACCCGGAAATCCTGGAATCTCTGCTGAGCCACTGGAAGAGCAGCCTAATGTAAGGCTCCTTATTGTCTGTAAAGGTTGGAGTTGATCACATCCAAAATCATAGGACTGGGGTCTTTTAAATAGTAAGTATGGACGGTCCCCACCCCTGTAAAATAAGTAAGAATATATTGTGCCTTTCACCACCTCAGGACAGCCCAACACTGTTGACGGCGAGTGAAGTTCTTTTCAAATACCGTCAACGGGAGGGATTTTCCAGCCACCCCTTCCCACAGTGGAGTGTTTTCCAGGCGGTGGAGGGGGCGTAGCCAGCTGGCCATTTGGGGGGAGGGAGGGGTGCCATTGGTGGGACCGGACTATCCCACTGGCGGGAAGCACTGGAAAATCCCGCCCACTGTAATGTCGGTGACGTCATCGCCAAATCGTGCACAGCAAGCTTCCACAAGCAACAATGAGATACCGAGCAGAAAATCTGTTTTCTTCTTTTAGCAATGTTGGTTCAGGGATGAATGTTGGCCAGGAGACCCAGGAACAACCCCCCTGCTGTTCTTGGGAAGGTGGTGGGGGTGGGGGGAGGGGAGGCATAGGTTTAACATCTCATCGGAAAGACAACACTTCCAGCCAAGCCACAGCAGCCAACCAGCCTGGAGCAGAAACACCAAGGCCTATAGATTTCTCGCCCACGCTGCGACCGTCAAATATTATTTTTGACGAGGCCAAATTAAAATGCCAGCAGACTATGAAAAGAGGAAGCTCTGCTCACTTCATTGTCTGTTTTCTCGATTAAAGTCTAACACTTACGAACATCTGGGATTTTCCGGGTCAGCTCTGATGAATTATTTATGGGGATCTCCTGTTCTATATTGGGCCTGGTGCTGGGAACACTCCAAGGAGAGTTAAAGGCTGCTGAAATAATTTAAAGGTTCTTAGTTTTTTTTCTTCAGCTTTTCATGAGATGCGAGCACGTCTTAATGATTAATAGTTCCTTATGGGCCCCTTATTGTGGAACCTTTCTTAAGCTTGTAAATATTTTCTTGCCGACTGGCGGGGGGGGGGCGGACCCGGCGGGGGGGGGCGGACCCGAGGGGGGGGCGGGGCGGGCAGACCCGAGGGGGGGGCGTGGCGGGCGGACCCGAGGGGGGGGCGGGGCGGGCGGGGCGGGCGGACCCGAGGGGGGGGTGTGGCGGGTGGACCCGAGGGGGGGGTGGGGCGGGCGGACCCGAGGGGGGGGCGGGGCGGGCGGACCCGAGGGGGGGGGGGCGGGGGGACGGACCCGAGGCGGGGGGGGGGGGGGGGAGCGGACCGAGCGGGCGAGCGGACCGAGCGGGGGGGCGGACCGAGGGGACGGACCGGGGGGGGGGGCCGCCCTGGGGTGTGCGGCCACACTGGGGGAGGGCGGCCACCGCGCATGCGCTGGTTGGCGCCGGCCCAACTGCGCATGCGCGGGACCCGAGTCTGGCGCCCCCTAGCACATGGCGCCCCGGGCAACAGCCCGAGTTGCCGGTGCCTTGAGCCAGCCCTGCATTCACCCGGTGTCTGCATGGGTTTCGCCCCCACAACCCAAAGATATGCAGGATCGGTGGATTGGACACGCTAAATTTCCCCTTAATTGGAAAAAATGAATTGGTTACTCTAAATTTATTTTTTTTAAAGTGTATTTTGGCACTGACAGACCGCAATAAGGAGAAGTATCCCTCATTTCTTTCTTTTAATACATTTAGTGTACCCAATTAATGTTTTTTCCAATTCAGGGGCAATTTAGTGTGGCCAATCCTCCTACTCTGCACATCTTTGGGTTGTGGGGGCGAAACCCACGCAGACACGGGGAGAATGTGCAAACTCCACACAGACAGTGACCCAAAGCCGGGATCAAACCTGGGACCTCGGCGCCTTGAGACAGCAGTGCTAACCACTGCGCCACCATGCCACCCAAGTATCTCCCATTTCTTATGCTGCCCAGTAACAAACAATGGGCAAAGTTCTCCGCCTCGAGCCGCTGGTTGCAGAATTCCAGGTCAGGCGGAGAATCCGACGTCGGGAAGAAAACGGGTTCAGCGCCCACGTCGGGAATGAGGTTGGGGCCTGTGCACCAGTTCGCTGGCCGAGCAACGTATTCTCCAGGAACGCGTGGTTCTCTGGCCCTCTGGACCGGTAATCAGCTGGGCGGGAATCTCTACAGGTTGGGATGAGCGTGGTCCTGACGGGGTGGACCACGCGATGGGCCAAAGGGGTAACTCCTTAGGGACGTTGCCCTGAAAGTCCATCCGAGGGGACCCTTCCCCCCTCCCCCCCCCACCCCCACGAGGTTGCCCGGCATGGCTGTCGGAGGGTGGGAGGGCGGGAGGGAGAGTGGGAGGGAGCCCTCCAACCTTTACAAGACCCCTTCATACCCCTCCTCACTCCCCGCACCCTTCACACACCCCCACCCCCTCCTTTCCATGGACCTGGCTCCCCCCTCAGTCCCCGACACTTGGCAGTGCCAATCTGGCACCGAGGCATCCTGAACTTCTGGCAGGGCATCCTGGCAGTGCCAACCTTGCACTGCCCACTGGTTGCATCATAGTGCATGGTGAACTGCCCACCAGGATGCCCAGGTGGCTGGAGAGTGCCAGGGTAGTGCCCTGCTCTGTCCCTGATCACCCGGGGGGCCTCCCATAGGTCCGAGACCAGTTGGGCTGAAAGATCAATTTCTGTGCTTCAAACTCTGTGTTTGATGAGGTGTTGCTGAGGTTAAATGGCACTCACCCCACCCACATTTAGTGTAGTAACATGGTACAACTGTTTACCAGTTGTCATCGCACTTATGCTGTGCAGGTTAGGTGGACTGACCATGCTACAATTGCCCCTTAGTGTCCAGGGATTTGCAGGTTAGGTGGGGTTAGAGGGATAGGGCAGGGGAGTGGGCCTCAGCACTTTCAGAGGGTTGGCGCAGTCTCGATGGGCCGAATGGTCTCCTGGGCTGTAGGGGTTCTATGGTACCGACTGTGGGATCTTGCTGTGCACCAATTGGCTGCTGCAGTTCCGACGCTACAACACTTCAAAGGTACTTCATCAGTAGGGCAGCACGGTGGCCCAGTGGTAGGCACTGCTGCCACACGACGCCGAGGTCCCAGGTTCGAATCCCGGCCCTGGTTCACTGTCCATGTGGAGTTTGCACATTCTCCCCGTGTCTGCGTGTGTTTCACCCCCACAACCCAAAGATGTACAGGGTAGGTGGATTAGCCACGCTAAATTGCCCCTTAATTGGAAAAAAAACGCATTGGGTACCCTAAACTTCTTTTAAAAGTACTTCATTAGCGGAACCTCCCGGGGATGCGCAAGGTGCTACATAAATGCAGGTCTTTGTTTCTTGTCGCGCACCTTTCACTGGCTGCACCGATCAACCTAGCTTCCAGTCAAACGGAAGGTTCTGTTTCGGGGAAGTGGGTGGAAGTTAGAGAAAGAGTAGGTGAAGGAACTAAGGGGAATTGAAAATCCACGAGATTCTGATCCCAGTATTAGAATGCCTGTTGCTGCCCTGCTCAACTTTCCAAGTGTCCTGAGGTTGAGGGAGTTCCCCCATCCGCATTTCAATTACAGTCACCCCAAGTGATTGGAAATAGATTCCATTACAACAAGATCAAAAGCTATTCCCAACATCCACTGAATAAGAAATATCTGAATCTGTTCCAGTATAACACAGGTTTCCTCCGAAACCACAGTTTCCTCCAGCCCGTCCGAGTTCACAGAATGGCCAGCCGCTTGGAGCGTGAGGCTTGCTCAGGTTTTTCTCAGTAACTCAACGTCATTGCTCACAGAATGATTTCACATTCTTGCCCAGAAGCCAGTGCACTTCCATTACCTCATGGTAACAATTTCAACACGACACTCATATTTGCTTCACGATTCATCTCAAACTCTGACATCAACCTGTTAATGATTTGTTGCCACATCAGGCGCTCCTTGTGTCTTACTGTCTTTGTTTATCTGCGTGCATCTAACTTTTTTAAAAATGCTATGCTTGTCTATTTGTGCATTTGTGCATTTCTCTGTGGTGTTCATCTATGCATGATGCGTGTGTCATATGTGCACATTTGCGGTGAGTACATTGTGTGTATATGAGCACCTGGGTGCACATGTGTGCATCTATATGTGTGTGCACATATAGGTAGGTGCATGTGTGTGTTTGTGTATGTATGTGTGCTTGTGTGTGTGGGCATATATGTGTGTGTGTCTGCGTGTATATGTGTATGCGGGTGTGTATTTATGTATGTGTGTGGCAGTGTATGTATGTTTGTGTGTGCTTGTGTATGTGCACATATGCATCTGTGTGTGTATATGTATGTATGTGTGTGTATATGTGTGTGTTTGTGTATACATGTATATGTGTGTGTGCCTGTGTGTGTCGGTGTATGTGTGTGTCGGTGTACGTGCACATATGCATCTGTGTCTGTGTATATGTATGTGTGTGTTTGTGTATATGTGTGTGTTTGTCTCTGTGTATGTGCATGTATATGTGTGCCTGTGTATGTGCATGCGTTTGTGTGTGTTTGTGTGTATATATGTGTGTACACATGCATGTCTATGTATGTGCGTTGATGTCCATGTGTGGGGTCTGTTTTTAATTGTGAAGCAGGCCAACAGCGGTTCACCTATTTTTAAACCCAGCCCCATTTAAAGAGACCTGTCGAGTGGCCCACCTCACTAGGGTGATCTTTATTAACCTGGTTTATTAACCAGGGAAGAATGTAGGTTTGCACATTACATACTCTGGCATGACGTATGCACTCTGCTGCTAAACATTGATGAGCTGAGCTCAGTGTTGGTCCTATCTGACCCCAGTATACTGCAACCACTGCTTTCACCAGTCAGTGACTCAATCCTCCATCGCTCTGTGGCTTTTATGGAATGCTTAAAAAATGAACCCAGCCCAAAGGAGCAACACACACACACACATCTCATTCCCTCTCTGTTAGTCACTGAGGAATCATATGCATGAGTTAATACAAATTAGGCAACAAATATATCAGAGTTTTCTTTGTAAGCTGGCAATAGTGTTCCGTCATGTTTTCGGTGAAGATAATTGGCACCATTTGCCACGTGGTCAGGGAGGCTCAGTGTGACTACATGCCCGGCAGGTAGAGGGCATGAAGTGCCACACACCTCGGCACCGAGGTGTTTGCTGTTAAAGGAGCATCAGCAGGATGCCAATCGGTGCAATAAAGCAAAGAAAGAGCTTTGCTTGCAATTTCCAAGTTGATGATGTTTAAGAACCAGACCACAGCTAGTCACCAGTGAAGCAAAGTCCTGTGCTGTTGTCCGTTAACACATCCTGTGAGATCTGCTGTTGGTGATTACTCTAGAACAGCATCGCTTTGCCCACTCCTTAGTCATTTTCTTCCCCTTCCTCGTGAATGTTCCTTTTTAATATTTAATCTTTCATGGAGTGTGGGCATCCTCGGAAAATACACCACTTGTTACCCACCCTTACTTGCCCTTGAACAGATTAGCTTGCTAAGCCATTTCAGAGAACAATGAAGAGTCAACTAGTGTAGTGGTTATCATGTTTGCTTTACACGCAAAAGTTTCCTCTGTTCGAAACTGGACAGAAACATTGTCAAAACCCATTGTTTAAAGGAGCTGAAGCACAAGTGGGAGGAGGAGCTGGGGGGAGAGATAGAGGAGAGCCTTTGGGCGGACACGTTGAGTAGAGTCAACGCGACCGCAACTTGTGCCAGGCTCAGCCTGATTCAATTCAAGATCATGCACCGGGCCCACATGACAGTGGCCCGGATGAACAGATTTTTTGGGGTGGAAGACAGGTGCGCAAAATGTGCGGGAGGACCAGCGAACCATGTCCACATGTTCTAGGCATGTCCAAAACCGAGGGGATTTTGGCATGGGTTTGCTGACGTCATGTCCACGGTGTTAAAAACAAGGGTGGCTCTGAGCCCAGAGGTGGCGATTTCGGGGTGTCAGCAGACCCAGGAATCCAGGAGGAGAAAGAGGCAGACATTCTGGCCTTTGCTTCCCTGGTAGCCCAGAGACGGATACTATTAGCTTGGAGGGACTCAAAGCCCCCAAGTCGGAGACCTGGCTATCGGACATGGCTAGCTTTCTCTGTCTGGAGAAAATTAAGTTCGCCCTGAGAGGGGTCACTGTTAGGGTTCGCCCGGAGGTGGCAACCATTCATCGACTTCTTCGCGGAGAATTAATCGTCAGCGGAATGGGGGGGTGGGGGGGGGGGGGCAGGGGGGGTTAGGTTAGCGTAGATTAGGGGCTTAATTAATGGTGGGACCTGTTGGGGAGGGAGGTGGTATTTGCACTATGTTTAGATTTTCATGTGCATTGTTTATATTGCTGCTGTTACAATGCCAAAAAAAAACCTCAATAAAATGTTTATTAAAAAATAAAAAATAAATAAAAGAACCCCATTGTTTAAGCTGCGAGTCTGGAGTCACATGTAGGCCAGACCAGGTAAGGATGGCAGATTTCCTGGCCCTGTTACCAAACCATGAGACTAGCTTTTAATTCCAGATCTATTTATTAATTGAATTTAAATTCTAACGTGCTGGGACTTGAACCTGTGCGCTCAGAATCAGAGAATCGGAGAATCCCTGCAGTGCAGAAAGAGGCCATTTGGCCCATCGAGTAAGTACCCACCCTGTGAAAGAGCATCCTGCCCATATCCGCTCCCCCCCATTCATTTTTACCCTATCTCTGTAACCGAACATTAGTCTGGGCCTTTGAATGACTAATCCAATGACATGGCCACCAAGCTGCCATGGCCTCCCGCTGCTCGCCACATAGCTCACCCCATAGGGTGCAGAAGAGATTTACCAGGATGTTGCCTGGTATGGAGGGCATTAGCTATGAGGAGCGGTTGAATAAACTCGGTTTGTTCTCACTGGAACAACGGAGGTTGAGGGGCGACCTAATAGACATCTACAAAATTATGAGGGGCATAGACAGAGTGAATAGTAAGAGGCTTTTCCCCAGGGTGGAGGGGTCAATTACTAGGGGGCATAGGTTTAAGGTGCGAGGGGCAAGGTTTAGAGTAAATGTACGAGGCAAGTTTTTTACACAGAGGGTAGTGGGTGCCTGGAACTCGCTGCCGGAGGAGGTGGTGGAAGCAGGGACGATAGTGACGTTTAAGGGGCATCTGGACAAATACATGAATAGGATGGGAATAGAGTGATACGGACCCAGGAAGTGAAGAAGATTGTAGTTTAGTCGGGCAGCATGGTCGGCACGGGCTTGGTGGGCCGAAGGGCCTATTCCTGTGCTGTACTTATCTTTGTTCTTTGTTCTCTCTTCAGTGGCCACTGCACACTTGTGAATCTGGACAGAGCCAGTCAAGTATCGGAATGAGAGTCTGTGCTTTATTCCTTTCCTGCACTAACGGCCATCGATAATTGGGCACTGCTGAGAAAGTGGCATGGGGCGACTTGGAGGCCACACACTCCACCCGTGAGAAACTTGGCGTGGGCTCAAAATCTGGAGAGAATCCCCCTCCAGTGGGGTAGTGAGTTGTGCTGTACGAGCCCAAGAGCCTCATTTTAATACATCAGCATGCCATTGGCGAGCATTCTCACCAGACCTACCCCCACCCCCACATGCAGAATATTCACCAGGCCCCAGCGTGATGGCATTTCCAGATCTTCGGTCCCAAGTCGCTGAATGCACAGCTGCCAACGGTAGTGCCGTGAAAATCATGGGATATACAAGAGATTGGAATTGGATGAGTGTGAGCTGGCTTAGCTCAGTGGGCTTGACAGCAGACTTGTAATGCAAAATAAGGCCAGCAGCGCGGGTTCAATTCCTGTATCGGCCTCCCGGAACAAGTGCCGGAATGTGGCGACTAGGGGCTTTTCACAATAACTTAATTGAAGCCTACTTGTGGCAATAAGCTATTATTGTTATTATTATTCTATCTCAAAGGGCTTTAGAGCTGGAGTAGGGAGGGGTAAGGCAATGGAGGGCTTTATAAGCAAGGATGGGAGCTTTAAAATTAAGCTTTAAAAGAACGTTTTTGGACTAGGAGCAAATGGACGTCATCAAGTACAAGGGTGATGAGTCAACGCGATTTGGTGCCTGCTCGGCTAAGAACAATTGAATTTTGGTGGAGCTGAAGGTGGAGGGACAGGCAGCAATGGGGGGGGGGGGGGGACTAAAATAGAATATTCGCATCCAGAGGTAGCAAGGGCTTGGTTGAGGGTTTAAGCAGTGGATAGGTGGGGACATGGATGGAGACAAGCAATATCATGGACTTGGAAGCAGGCAATGTTGGTTATGAGGAGGATATCGGGTTGGAAATTCAACTCAGGGTTAAATGGGACACTGGAGTGTACGGCTGGCATGGCGTGGCCCAGCAGAAGAGAGTTAACATCGCAATGGTGTTTTCCTCCTTTCAATCTAACAGTCTGACTGAAATTCACATTTAACGTCACCAGTTAAGGGAGTAATCATTTTGATCATTGGTCCACGGAGTCACTGAGTGTAACCTGGTCCCATTGAGAGTAATGGAGCTCAAATGTTAGCTCAAATTCTAAGGTGGGACGTGCATTTGTATGCCACCAGGGCAGTTTAAGAACTTTTTAAAATCTGTAGACAAACGAAAGCTGGTGTCGGTCGGCGTGACTTTGTTGGATAGTTGTGAACACCCAAAGTGGTTCATTAAAATCTCTCTGGAGTCGAAAACCTTCCATCTTTGCCCAATCTTGACCTATATGTGATTAGTGCCACCCCGGCGGGGTTGATTCTTTAACGGCTCACAAGCCACACACCTCTGTGCCAGAAATTCCAAGTTCAAGCCCCACTCCAGGACTTGAGTGTAAAGTTCAAGGCTGACACTCCAGAGCAGTTATGAAGGGCGTGCTGCACTGTCTTTCGGATGAGATGTTAATCAGACGCCCCATCTGCCTGCTTGGCTGGATGTAGGTGATCCGTTGACACTATTTGAAGAAGGGGAGTGGGGTCCTCCCCGGTGTCCGAGTCAATGTTTACCCCTCAATCAACTTCACAAAAAACAGATTATCTGGTCATTATCGCAATGCTGTTTTTGGGCGAGTTGTGTGTAGATTGGCTTCTCCTTTCCTTACATTATAGCACTACACTTCAAAGTACTTGTGAAGTGCTTTGCGATGTCTGTTTGTTATGATAAGAGCTATATAAATGCAAATCTTTTCCTCCCTCCCTCCCTCCTGTAGCTCAAGAAGGTGGTCCACCTTCACCACCTTATCAAGGAGCGCTGGGGACGGCCTGTAGATTTGCCAACAATGCACACGTCCCGTTGGGGGGGGGAGATTTTCTGCCAGTGTTGGTCACTGGCGAAATTAAAAAAATAAATTTAGAATACCCAATTCATTTTTTCCAATTAAGGGTCAATTTAGCGTGGCCAATGCACCTACCCTGCACATCTTTGGGTTGTGGGGGCAAAACCCACACAGTCAATGACCCAGGGCCGGGATTGAACCTGGGACCTCGGCGCCGTGAGGCCGCAGTGCTAACCACTGCGCTATCGTGCTGCCCGGCACAGGCGATGTGGAAAAACGTGAAGCAGTCGAGGGGATTCAGCCGGCGACGCAAAGATAAGTATAGCTCTTTTGGGGGGAGGGGGGAAACATGCCTGGGCAGCCCCCTGGCACTGCTCTTGCCACCCAAACAGTGCCCCCTGGCACTCCCAACCTGGCAATATCAACCTGGGGGCAGTGCTGGAGGAGTCCTCTGCAGCTTCCATTGTGGGAGGGTTCCGATTATGTGTGGGGTGGCATTGGGGTTGCCATAGTGCATGTTGCGAGGGGGGGGAGGATGGTCCCCTCATCAGTGGGTGGGGAGGTTACCCAGTGCTCATGTGAGGGGGTGAGGGGTTTGTCACACTTTTTGTGGGGGGGGGGGGGGGGGGGGTGGGTGTTCCCCTTATCGGTGGGAGGCGGTCACCCCAGTGCGTGTGTGGGGGGGTGGATGGTGGGGGTTGCCCCATTGCTCATGGTGGGGGTAGGGGAGTGGCCCCCATGCTTGTATGGGAGGGTTGCCCTGGGACTTGTGGGGGAGGGGTCTTCTTATCATGATAAGAGCTGGATTCATGCAAATCTCTTCCTCCCTCTGTCCTGTAGCTCAGGAAGGTGTGGTGATATGCATCACTATAGATACACAAGGGGTTAATGTAAATACACGTAGACTAGCTAGACACTAGAGGGAGCACCAGAGACATGATACACAGACACTCAACCAATAGATCAGTAAGATAGGACACAACCAATAGGCATTCACGATACACACAGAGGTGACACGACCACAGGAGGGCATTACACCAACCCATATATAAAGGACACAGCACACATGATCTTCCTCTTTCCAGTGGAGACACTCAGTGAGTACAGACACAGGGTTGATTCAACATCACACCCACCACGTGGATTGTAGCAGACTGGTTCGTCAGTCTGAGTAGCTATAGAGTAGCTACAGTAGAAGTGAATCCGAGTAGGAGAGTTATAAATAGTTTAAGAAACATGTTGAAGTTATCTCCATGTCTGAACCTTCCTTTGTCAGAGTGAACATCAAGGAAGCAGCTTATGCTACGCCAAGAGAATAACAAGACAGAAGGTGGTCCACCTCCACCACCTTCTCAAGGACCGCTGGGGGTGGCCTGTAGATTAGGGCAGCACGGTACCATGGTGGTTAGCATAAATGCTTCACAGCTCCAGGGTCCCAGGTTCGATTCCCGGCTGAGTCACTGTCTGTGCGGAATCTGCACGTCCTCCCCGTGTGTGCGTGGGTTTCCTCCGGGTGCTCCAGTTTCCTCCCACAGTCCAAAGATGTGCGGGTTAGGTGGATTGGCCATGCTAAATTGCCCGTAGTGTCCTAAAAAGTAAGGTTAAGGGGGGGGGGGGGTTGTTGGGTTACGGGTATAGGGTGGATACGTGGGTTTGAGTAGGGTGATCATGGCTTGGCACAACATCGAGGGCCGAAGGGCCTGTTCTGTGCTGTACTGTTCTATTTGCCAACAATGCACATGTCGCGTTGGGGTGGGGGGATTTTCTGCCGGTGTTGGTCACAGGCGAAAATATCGACGCCAGCGGAAAATTGGGTTACCCCGGGAAGAGGGAGAGGGGGGGGGAGGGTGCCCCATGTCTGTGGGAGGGTCGAGGGGAACTTTGTTTTAACCTAGACCGGGGCGTCATTTAAAAACACTCCCCGAGCACCAGGGAGTTGGTGATCCCAGAGAATCAGGGAGAAAACTCGACTACGCAGCTGGAGAGCTGCGCCCTGACCTTCTGTCCCCGGCCAGCACTCTGAGCCCTGGCTGCGAAATTCCACTCCAAGAACGAGCTTCCATCCATCCACGGATCGCATATTGTTTCAAAATAATTCAGTTGTGACTCCGTTGTGATGGAGAGGGTGGACCTCTCGGGCTGATGCCAGAATTAGATTAGTTTGTAAAAACGCACAAAATGGCCACAGGCAAAATACAAGTTGTCAACGTGAAACGATAAATCTCGGGAAGGGTTTCACTTGCGAGAGGCCTCAGTGCCGAAGAGACTCTCTCTTCAGATTATAGTGTCAGTATGATTCAGCTGAACCTTAGTAATTAGCCATGTAGATAGGTTTACAGATTGCCATCTCTTCGTGGTTTGGGTGAGGGTTGGGGGGGGGGGGGGGAGGGGGAACTCAATGTAGGCGGGAGTTTATAAATGTCATTTGTCAAAACTGAAAGATTTAGTCGGCGTTTCCAATTCTGCAGGGCCACAAATATCGAAACCTTTTTTTTAATGAAGGAAAACATCCTTTCACCCATCAGTAAAAAGGTGTGCAGCTATTATCAAATGGGTCGGGCAGCACGGTGGCGCAGTGGTTAGCACTGCTGCCTCACGCCGCCGAGGACCCCGGTTCGAATCCCGGCCCTGGGTCACTGTCCGTGTGGAGTTTGCGCATTTCCCCCTCGTGTCTGCGTGGGTCTCATCCCCACAACCCAAAAGATGTGCAGGGTAGGTGGATTGGCCATGCTAAATTGCCCCTTAATTGGAAAGAAATAATTGGGGACTCTAATTTTTTTTAAAAATCATCAAATGGGTTAAAAAAAACCAGGCTTGCACTGATATAGCAGATTTCACAATCACCGGATGTCTCAGAGCACTTCAAAACCAATGAAGTACTTTTGAAATGTGATTTGGAAAACACGGCAGCCAATTTGGGCATAGCAGGATATCACACACAGCAGTGTGCCAATGACCAAATGATCTGGTTTTAATGCTATTGATTGAGGAATAAATATTGGCTGGAACATGGGGAATAACTCCCCGGTCCTATTTTTGAAATAGTGTCCTGAGATCGCAAGCAGATGGAGCTTTGCTGTGAGAAGGGATAAAGTGGCTCTCCGCAAGGCAACCTCCTCACAGCTGAGGATCTGTCTTTTCCATCTCAGAATGGAATTAGCTATGTTTGATGAGAGCAATAAGGTGCCAACTAAACACACACACAAATACTTTCACACACACAAACACTCTCTCACACACAAATACACTCTCACACACAAACACACTCTCACACACAAACACACTCACACACAAACACACACTCGCACACAAACACACTCTCACACACACACACACTCTCACACACAAACACACTCTCACACAAACACACAAACACTCTCACACACAAACACACTCACACACACACACACAAACACACACACTCTCTCACACACAAACACATTCTCTCACACACACAAACACTCTCTCACACACAAACACACTCTCAGACACAAACACACTCTCAGACACAAACACACACACTCTCTCACACACACTGGACAGCGCGGTAGCACAGTGGTTAGCATAGTTGGTTCACAGCTCCAGGGTCCCAGGTTCGATTCCCGGCTTGTGTCACTGTTTGTGTGGAGTCTGCACGTTCTCCCCATGTCTGCGTGGGTTTCTCCGGGCGCTCCGGTTTCCTCCCACAGTCCAAAGATGAGCTGGTGGATTGGCCATGGTAAATTGCCCTTATTGTTCAAAAAAAGTTAGCTGGGGTTACTGGGTTATGGGAATAGGGTGGAGGTGTGGGCTTAAGTAGGGTGCTCTTTCCAGGAGCCGGTGCAGACTCAATGGGCCGAATGGCCTCCTCCTTCACTGTATATTCTATGATTCTATGATTCACACACACATACAAACACACTCTCTTACAAACAAAACACACACACATACATACAAAGGCATAGAAACACACACACGCACTTTCTCACATACTCACACACATATACACTCAAACAGCACACATGCACACTCACACACACACACACACACTCTGATACACACACACACATAGAAACACACATACACACATGTCCATGTATCAGAAATAGACGTAAGAGGAATGAGATTCCAATTAAAAAATGGTAAAAGTATTTATGGTTAAGTGTTCTTTGCTTGTCCTGAAGGTGTTAGGGCAGGGGTGGGCAAACTTTTCCGTGCAAGGGCCACATTCAGAAATTCACAATTCACAAAGGGCCGCATAGTATATTAAGTAAAATAATTACTTCACCCGGTTATGATTCTGGGCGCCTCATATAGAACACAGAACAGTACAGCACAGAACAGGCCCTTCGGCCCTCGACGTTGTGCCGAGCAATGATCACCCTACTCAAGTCAACGTATCCACCCTATACCAGTAAGTAACCCAACAGCCCCCCCCCCCCCCCCCCCATTAACCTTAAAAAAAAAAAATTTTTTTTAATTTTTTTTTTTTTTTTAAATGACTTGGCGGGCCGCAGAAATACCTTTGGCAGGCCGCATGCGGCCCGCGGGCCGTAGTTTGCCCACCCCTATGTTAGGGTGTACATTGTAAACGCAGCAGTCGATTTGGGTTAGCTGATCTCTTGAATATAGCAGATGTTGCAACTATTACGAGATGTGAGTTTGCTGGTAGGTTTCTGGTCGAGTTGGCCGGGCCTGTTGTCATTTCCTGAAGTCGGCTTCCAGTTGCTCGAGGTGAGTTTCCCAGTTGTCGCTGTGCATGAGGAAGTCGTCCAGGTTCGCTACACAATTGGACAAGCCCGCCACTACCTGGCTCATCGGCCTTTGAAAGGTGGCCGGGGCATTTCAGAATCCAAATGGCATGACTGGTGTGACCCATCCGGTGTCCCGAAGGTGAAGGTTATCCTTCGGGCAGGCGGTCCAGGGAACTGCCCGTACCTCTTGAATAAACCCATCTTTGTAATGTTGGCTGCAGTCTTCCAGCTGGGGTATCAGGTAGCAGCCAGCTCGGGAAACTGCCTTAACCATTCAGTAGTCAAAGGAGAGCCTTGTCAAGCCATCCAGCTTGGGCACGGGCACGACTAGGGGGGGTGTGGGCTCTAGCTCCTGATGCTGGGCTCCATTAGCTGGTGCTTCAGCAGGTAGTCAGTCGCCTCCCGGACCTGGGCGAGCTTTTCACCTGAACAATGGGGAGGGGCCTTTCCCATACCCACCTCATCTAGGGCTAAAGTAATATTGCCCGGCTTGTATTGCCCAGCTAGCCTCACTGTTCTGCACTTAGATGGGTGACTAGCGTCTCCAATTTTGCTAGAATATCAATGTTTGCCAGCCAGATGGTAGGGGGCTCAATGTGGCCTCACCTACATCTCCCTCCAACTCATCCTTACTCTTCCTCTCATCCTCCGGGGCAGACCGTTACCTTCTTGTCCCCTTGCCGGATGTGATATTACCATAAAATGTAGGGGCAGAAGTAGGCCACTCGGCCCATCGCCTTTACTCTGCTATTCAGTGAGATCATGACCGATCTGGGCCGGAATTGTCCGGTTGTTGCGATTTACTTTTCCCACTGGCAGCGGACACCCCCGCGGCGTGACACGGTTACAATGGGAAATCGCAACAGGTAGAATTCCGCCACCAGCGAAGGGGACGCCGCTGAGAAACACATGGTTGGGGGACCGGAGAATCCGGCCCCTGCTATCATAACCCTCGACTGGGGCTGGTTTAGCACACTGGGCTAAATCGCTGGCTTTTAAAGCAGACCAAGGCAGGCCAGCGGCACGGTTCAATTCCCACACCAGCCTCCCCGAACAGGCGCCGGAATGTGGCGACTAGGGGCTTTTCACAGTAACTTCATTGAAGCCTACTCGTGACAATAAGCGATTTTCATTTCATTTCATTTCACTTCCCCGCCTTATCTTTGTAACCCTTGATTCCCTTACCAATTAAAAATCTGTGAATATTGTTCTATCCTATTGATATGACACAGAGCTTGCTTGCTGCTGCAGACGCTGGTGTTAATTCCATTCTGTACCTCCCCAACCTTCTTTGGTACTCTGTACGGGCCACCGAAGCGGATGTTTAGAGGTTCGCCTGGTACTGGCAGCAGCACTAGCGCATCCACTCCTGGCGGAAAGGTTGGGGCCCTGGCACATTTGTCTGCCGATGTTCTCGAGCCACAGCACAGACTCTCATTAGTCACTCACGGAACACTCTTACGTAATCTAAGAATGGAGACTTCCACCTTCCGCTCTAAATATCTCTCCCTGATTAGTTTCAGAGGACCTCGCACTCAGTCTCCGCAAGCCGACTCAAACTGAGTCAAAGTCCCATGGGCTCATTGGGTGAGCCTCTGGTATCAAACAGAAGGAAGCCTAGCCCTTCATTATAGAGGGACACGGCACAAGGAAGTGCTGAGGGTTTTGGCAATGGTTGGTATCATGGCCAGTACAGGCTTGGAGGGCCGAATGGCCTGTTCCTGTGCTGTATTGTTCTTTGCTCTTTATCCCAGTCCTGGGAGTACACGTGGCAACATGTCCTAATCGTTGTTTTGAGGGCCTAGAGGTATCGGGAGGGATTCTCTCAGCCTGGGTCAGGACCGGAGAATCACCGAAACCGGTGTGAATCGCGCCACGCCGCCCCGATGCCAGGACGCAGAGCGGAGAATCGGTGCCATTGGCCGTTGCCATTACCATGGTCGGCGTGGCGCCAGTCAGGGGCCGCTCTACGCTCTAAATTACCCCATTGTGTCCGAAGGTTTGGTGGGGCTACGGGGATAGGGCGGGGGAGTGGGCCTAGGAAGGGAGCTCTTCCAGAGGGTCGAATGTCCTCCTTCTGCACTGCAGGAATTCTATCATTGTTGAGGAAATAGAGAATGAGAATGTTAAAACTGGGACTATCCAGTGTCGGTCAGTGAGTACAGAGATGGTGAACAACAGGACATCTTCTATATATTGAGATCCTTGCTGTTCCCTGGAAATAACTTTCTAAACAGAGCTCCCCTCCTCGTCTCGAGCTAAAACCTACCTGTCTTGCTACGACAGTTTCCAGTTTGTCTCAGCTCTCTGCTTGCCTCCTTTTATAGCCTTCACCACCTCACCAAGGCTTGTTCGAAATTCATGACCTCTACTTCACTCAAAGCATCTCCAGTAAGCCATAACTGAGCCAGTCAGTAAATATTTGAAGTATGAGTTGATGCTCTCAAGCCTTTGATTACGCAGATAATGACAACAAATTGGACAATATATTATGAAACCATATAGACACTGTGGGTGACTTTATAAACTCAAATATACGAATACAAACAGGGGGCTGGGGTAGGCCATTCAGCCCCTCGAGCCTGCTGCACCATTTAATAAGATCATGGCTGATTTGGTAGTAACCTCCAAGCTGCATCCCACCTACCCTCAGTAACCATCACCATTTTGTTGACCAAGAATCTATCTATCCACTTGTGCCTTAAAAATATAAAAGCCTCTGCTTCTACCACCTTTCAGGAAGAGAGTTCCAAAGAGTCAAAGATCTTCTGAGAGAAAGAATTTCACCTCATCTCTGTTTTGAATGGGCGACCCTTTATTTTTAAACGGTAACCCCGGCTCTACGCTTCCTCAACTCTTTTCTTCGCAAAACCCTACTTTTTTTGTTCAACCCAACCTCCCCCTCTTTTCTGATACAGTATCCAGGATCGATTCAGGCAGCGGGATTCTCCGACCCCCCCCCCCCCCCCCCCGCCCCCACCGCCCCCCCCCCCCCGCCCCGAGCCGGGTCGGTGAATCCCCGGGGGGGGGGGCGGCGTTAATTCCACCCCGCTGCTCTGACGCTGGCTGCCGTATTCTCCGGCGCCGTTTTTCGGGTGGTGGTGGGGTTCACGCCACGCCTGTCGGGGGCCATTGGCAGAGGACCCCCCCGCGGCAATTCTCAGGGCCCCGATGGGCCGAGCGGCCATCCGTTTCCAGCCAGTCCTGCCGGAGTGGGTTAGACACGGTCCCACGCGGCGGGGCCTGCCAGGAAAGTTGGCTGGGGCGGACCTCGGGGGGCACGGAGGGATCCGACCCCGGGGTGGGGGGGCCCACGGTGGCCTGGCCCGCAATCGGGGCCCACCGATCTGCGGGTGGGCCTGTGCTGTGGGGGCTTCCGCGCCAGCTCCTGTAGAGTTCCACCATGGCCGCCGCGGAGAAGAGAGCCCCAGCGCATTCGCCAGAACTCGCTGCCGCTTCCACGCACGTGCGGGTTCAAGCCGGCCCTTTGGCGCATGCGCGGACTCGCGCAGTCCCTTCGGCGCCGGCGCTGCGTCCACCTAGCCCCCAGAAGTGTGGAGAATTCCGCACTTTCGTGGGTTGTTGACGCCGGAGTGGTTGGCGTCGGTTTTCCCACCGGCATGGGGAATAGTCCCCGGAAAGGAGAATCCAGCCCATAGAATCTTTACAGGGTAGATAGAAGGTCTGCGCCAACCCTCTGAAAGAGCCCCCTAAATTGACCCACTCCCCCACCCTATCCCCATAACCCCACCTAACATTTGGACACTGAGGGGCAATTTAGCATGGCCAATCCGCCAAACCTGCACATCTTTGAGACTGTGGGAGGAAACCGGAGCACCCGGAGGAAACCCACCCAGACACGGGGAGAACGCACAGACTCCGCGCAGGCAGTGACCCGAGGCCAGAAACGAACCCAGGTTCCTGGCGCTGCGAAGCAACTGTGCTAACAACTGTGCCATCCTGCCGTCTTGAATCCACCCGAGAGGACAGACATGGCATTTCTTCTAAAAGATGGCACCTCCGACAGCAACCCCTCAGCGCTGCCCTGAGATGCCATCCTGGAATAATGTATGCATTCAAGCAAGCAATGCAGGGAGAATAATAATCTAAAATAACCTCAGAGCAGCCCTCCAAACCCTATTGTAGAGCTCTTTCAATTTCTACCCTTCAGCAGGCAACCCTGAATACCTATTTTATATAGTCAGGAAGATAACGGACTGGTGCCCATATTGAAATGCCAGGAAATTATGTGGCTGATGTAAATGAGAATGCCAGGGCGTAATTCTCATGTAACAAACTGCAAGCTGGCACAGATTCCTGCTCTCAGTTCAAATCCTGACCACAAACATCTGGTGGGACTCCATGGGCAGGATTCTCCGGTCTGCCAGTTGAGTTTTCCTGAGTGGCGCGTCCTCGCCGGCAGCTGGATTCTCCGTTCCCGCCACCTTCCAATGGGAAATCCCATTGTGGTCGCCCCATGCCAGCCGAAAACCCGGGGGCGGGGGGGGGGGGGGGGGGGGAGAATCCCACCGACGGAGAATCCCACGGCATGTGGGCAAAAAAAGAAACAGATCCGGGAACATTTTCCCAATGGGTTGTTCCCATTTGTTGGCTGTGTCCCATTGGGATATATACTCTACTATATCATGGAATTCCCCAAGGTGCACTCAGGTATGGGTAAAGCAACATTTTCCCCTCCAAACCTGACACTTACTTGCACACGAGCAATGCTCAAGTAACGGTCGATTTTCTTAGTTTGATGCAAGACTCATCGGTCCGCGAAAAAGGACAGTAAGAAGTCTTACAACACCAGGTTAAAGTCCAACAGGTTTGTTTCAAACACGAGCTTTCGGAGCACGGCTCCTTCTTCAGGTGAATGGAAAGGCTTGTTCCAGAAATGTTTATATAGACACAGTCAGAGATGCCCCGGAATGCGAGCACCTGCAGGCAATCAAATCATCAAAGATGCAGAGAGAGAGGTAACTCCAGGTTAAAGAGGTGTGAATTGTCCCAAGCCAGTTCAGTCGGTAGGCCTCTGCAAGTCCAGGCTTGTTGGTGGGGGCCGAATGTAATGCGACATGAATCCCAGATCCCGGTTGAGTCCGCATTCATGCGTGCGGAACTTAGCTATAAGTTTTTGCTCAGCAATTTTGCGTTGTCGCATCTCCTGAAGGCCTCCTTGTAGAATGCTGACCCGGAGATCAGAGGCTGAATGTCCTTGACTGCTGAAGTGTTCCCCAACTGGAAGGGAACAGTCCTGCCTGTTGATAGTCGCACGATGCCCGTTTATTCGTTGTCGCAGTGTCTGCATGGTCTCGCCAATGTACCACGCTTCGGGACATCCTTTCCTGCAGCGTATGAGGTAGACTACATTGGTCGAGTGGCACGAGTATGCGCCGCGTACCTGGTGGGTGGTGTTTCCACGTGTAATGGTGGTGTCCATGTCGATGATCTGGCATGTCTTGCAGAGATTACCCTGGCAGGGTTTTGTGGTGTTGTGGTTGCTGTTCTGAAGGCTGGGTAATTTGCTGCAAACAATGGTTTGTTTGAGGTTGCGCGGTTGTTTGAAGGCCAGTAGTGGGGGTGTGGGGATGACCTTGGCAAGATGTCCATCCTCGCTGATGATGTGTTGGAGGCTGCGAAGAAGATGTCGTAGTTTCTCCGCCCCAGGAAAGTACTGGACGACGAAGGGTACTACAAGGAGGCCTTCAGGAGACGCGACAACGCAAAATTGCTGAGCAAAAACTTATAGCTAAGTTCCGCACGCATGAATGCGGACTCAACCGGGATCTGGGATTCATGTCGCATTACATTCGGCCCCCACCAACAAGCCTGGACTTGCAGAGGCCTACCGACTGAACTGGCTTGGGACAATTCACACCTCTTTAACCTGGAGTTACCTCTCTCTCTGCATCTTTGATGATTTGATTGCCTGCAGGTGCTCGCATTCCGGGGCATCTCTGACTGTGTCTATATAAACATTTCTGGAACAAGCCTTTCCATTCACCTGAAGAAGGAGCCGTGCTCCGAAAGCTCGTGTTTGAAACAAACCTGTTGGACTTTAACCTGGTGTTGTAAGACTTCTTACTGTGCTCACCCCAGTCCAACGCCGGCATCTCCACATCATGGCGAAAAAGGAAGAGTTTGCATTTAGCTAGTGCCTTTTGCAACCTCAAGTAATGAGTGTGGGTAGATGATTGCCTCGCTACAACAGATTGCTGTTTGTGAATGCTTGCTGACAACAAAATTGGCTGCAACATGTGCAATAGTACAACAGCAAGTGGACCTCAGGAGTACTTCATTGGCCATGAAAGGTGACAAAGAAATGCTGGTCCTTTCTTTTTCTATAAACGCTCCTCCCCCCCCCCCCCCCCACCCCCCCCCCTCCTCCCCCCCCCCCCCCCCCCCCCTCCTCCCCCCTCTCCAGATTCTGACATTTCCCGGGGCTTCCCAGCTTAATCAATATTCTGGCGCTATTACATCATTACAAGCAAACAGGGGCATCCCACCAGCATGATTTCATGATTGGAAGGAAGGTGTATGAATACAAGAAGCAGGTCATTAGTAAGTTCCTACACCGTCTCTGCCCCTTATTTGCATTGCCCTGGCTGTTTCCCTAAATCGTTATGAGTCAGATACATCCACTGCAATACGATTCAAATGAATATCAGATAAGATTCCATTCCTGAGCGAAGATGAAACTGATCCAAAGCAATAAGTGATATTATCAGCATTTCCCCTGTATTGTATAGCCCAGTGGTTGAAGATCAGAGGAAAATGTTCAGCCGCAGAGTGACTTGTATTATTGACCACGAACGTCTCAGTGTCACACCATGTCCGGTAGGATTACAAAATTATTCACTCCGACTCGCATTGCAGCAAGTGACAAGATTCTGCCCTCCACTCCGACAACAACACCTTGCATTTGTACGGCACCTCCAACACTGTGACATATCCTAATGTGCTCTATAGGAATGTGAATGGGCAAGAAACACTGGGCGTGATTTAACAGAGCTGTGTTTTGGGTGTGTTTCGCGGGGTGTTTCTCTGCGTCTATGGTGCCAAGAACGACCCCGCTATTTAACAGCACTTGCCCTTTTTATGGGTCTTGGCCTAAAATGGCCCCGCCCAGGCCGCACTTACCTCATTTTATATCCTGATTAGTTCAGCTCGGCATCAGTGCAGGAAGGATATTCCTGTGCTGTATTGTTCCCGTGCTGTATTGTTGTTCCTGTGCTGTATCGTTGTTCCTGTGCTGTATTGTTGTTCCTGTGCTGTATTGTTGTTTCCGTGCTGTATTGTTGTTTCTGTGCTGTATTGTTGTTCCTGTGCTGTATTGTTGTTCCCGTGCTGTATTGTTGTTTCTGTGCTGTATTGTTGTTCCCGTGCTGTATTGTTGTTTCTGTGCTGTATTGTTCCCGTGCTGTATTGCTGTTCCCGTGCTGTATTGTTGTTCCTGTGCTGTATTGTTGTTCCTGTGCTGTATTGTTCCCGTGCTGTATTGCTGTTCCTGTGCTGTATTGTTGTTCCCGTGCTGTATTGTTGTTTCTGTGCTGTATTGTTGTTCCTGTGCTGTATTGTTCCTGTGCTGTATTGTTGTTTCTGTGCTGTATTGTTGTTCCTGTGCTGTATTGTTGTTCCTGTGCTGTATTGTTGTTCCTGTGCTGTATTGTTGTTTCTGTGCTGTATTGTTCCCGTGCTGTATTGCTGTTCCCGTGCTGTATTGTTGTTCCCGTGCTGTATTGTTGTTCCCGTGCTGTATTGCTGTTCCCGTGCTGTATTGTTGTTCCTGTGCTGTATTGTTGTTTCTGTGCTGTATTGTTCCCGTGCTGTATTGCTGTTCCCGTGCTGTATTGTTGTTCCTGTGCTGTATTGTTGTTCCCGTGCTGTATTGTTGTTCCTGTGCTGTATTGTTGTTCCCGTGCTGTATTGTTCCTGTGCAGTATTGTTGTTCCTGTGCTGTATTGTTGTTCCTGTGCTGTATTGTTGTTCCTGTGCTGTATTGTTGTTCCTGTGCAGTATTGTTGTTCCCGTGCTGTATTGTTGTTCCCGTGCAGTATTGTTGTTCCCGTGCTGTATTGTTGTTCCTGTGCTGTATTGTTGTTCCTGTGCTGTATTGTTGTTCCTGTGCAGTATTGTTGCTCCTGTGCAGTATTGTTGTTCCTGTGCAGTATTGTTGTTCCCGTGCTGTATTGTTGTTCCCGTGCTGTATTGTTGTTCCCGTGCTGTATTGTTGTTCCCGTGCTGTATTGTTGTTCCCGTGCTGTATTGTTGTTCCTGTGCTGTATTGTTGTTCCTGTGCTGTATTGTTGTTCCCGTGCTGTATTGTTGTTCCTGTGCTGTATTGTTGTTTCCGTGCTGTATTGTTGTTCCCGTGCTGTATTGTTGTTCCTGTGCTGTATTGTTGTTCCTGTGCTGTATTGTTGTTCCTGTGCTGTATTGTTGTTCCTGTGCTGTATTGTTGTTCCCGTGCTGTATTGTTGTTCCCGTGCTGTATTGTTGTTCCTGTGCTGTATTGTTATTCCTGTGCTGTATTGTTGTTCCTGTGCTGTATTGTTGTTCCTGTGCTGTATTGTTATTCCTGTGCTGTATTGTTGTTCCTGTGCAGTATTGTTGTTCCTGTGCTGTATTGTTGTTCCCGTGCTGTATCGTTGTTCCCGTGCTGTATCGTTGTTCCTGTGCTGTATTGTTGTTCCCGTGCTGTATTGTTGTTCCTGTGCTGTCTTGTTGTTCCCGTGCTGTATTGTTGTTCCCGTGCTGTATTGTTGTTCCCGTGTTGTATTGTTGTTCCCGTGCTGTATTGTTGTTCCAGTGCAGTATTGTTGTTCCTGTGCTGTATTGTTGTTCCTGTGCTGTATTGTTGTTCCTGTGCTGTATTGTTGTTCCTGTGCTGTATTGTTGTTCCTGTGCTGTATTGTTGTTCCCGTGCTGTATTGTTGTTCCCGTGCTGTATTGTTGTTCCTGTGCTGTATTGTTGTTCCTGTGCTGTATTGTTGTTCCTGTGCTGTATTGTTGTTCCTGTGCTGTATTGTTGTTCCTGTGCAGTATTGTAGTTCCTGTGCTGTATTGTTGTTCCTGTGCTGTATTGTTGTTCCTGTGCTGTATTGTTGTTCCTGTGCTGTATTGTTGTTCCTGTGCTGTATTGTTGTTCCCGTGCTGTATTGTTGTTCCCGTGCTCTATTGTTGTTCCTGTGCTGTATTGTTGTTCCTGTGCTGTATTGTTGTTCCCGTGCTGTATTGTTGTTCCTGTGCTGTATTGTTGTTCCTGTGCTGTATTGTTGTTCCTGTGCTGTATTGTTGTTTCTGTGCTGTATTGTTCCCGTGCTGTATTGCTGTTCCCGTGCTGTATTGTTGTTCCTGTGCTGTATTGTTGTTCCCGTGCTGTATTGTTGTTCCTGTGCTGTATTGTTGTTCCCGTGCTGTATTGTTCCTGTGCAGTATTGTTGTTCCTGTGCTGTATTGTTGTTCCTGTGCTGTATTGTTGTTCCTGTGCTGTATTGTTGTTCCTGTGCAGTATTGTTGTTCCCGTGCTGTATTGTTGTTCCCGTGCAGTATTGTTGTTCCCGTGCTGTATTGTTGTTCCTGTGCTGTATTGTTGTTCCTGTGCTGTATTGTTGTTCCTGTGCAGTATTGTTGCTCCTGTGCAGTATTGTTGTTCCTGTGCAGTATTGTTGTTCCCGTGCTGTATTGTTGTTCCCGTGCTGTATTGTTGTTCCCGTGCTGTATTGTTGTTCCCGTGCTGTATTGTTGTTCCCGTGCTGTATTGTTGTTCCTGTGCTGTATTGTTGTTCCTGTGCTGTATTGTTGTTCCCGTGCTGTATTGTTGTTCCTGTGCTGTATTGTTGTTCCCGTGCTGTATTGTTGTTCCCGTGCTGTATTGTTGTTCCTGTGCTGTATTGTTGTTCCTGTGCTGTATTGTTGTTCCTGTGCTGTATTGTTGTTCCTGTGCTGTATTGTTGTTCCCGTGCTGTATTGTTGTTCCCGTGCTGTATTGTTGTTCCCGTGCTGTATTGTTGTTCCCGTGCTGTATTGTTATTCCTGTGCTGTATTGTTGTTCCTGTGCTGTATTGTTGTTCCTGTGCTGTATTGTTATTCCTGTGCTGTATTGTTGTTCCTGTGCAGTATTGTTGTTCCTGTGCTGTATTGTTGTTCCCGTGCTGTATTGTTGTTCCCGTGCTGTATTGTTGTTCCCGTGCTGTATTGTTGTTCCTGTGCTGTCTTGTTGTTCCCGTGCTGTCTTGTTGTTCCCGTGCTGTATTGTTGTTCCCGTGTTGTATTGTTGTTCCCGTGCTGTATTGTTGTTCCAGTGCAGTATTGTTGTTCCTGTGCTGTATTGTTGTTCCTGTGCTGTATTGTTGTTCCTGTGCTGTATTGTTGTTCCTGTGCTGTATTGTTGTTCCCGTGCTGTATTGTTGTTCCCGTGCTGTATTGTTGTTCCTGTGCTGTATTGTTGTTCCTGTGCAGTATTGTTGTTCCTGTGCTGTATTGTTGTTCCTGTGCTGTATTGTTGTTCCTGTGCTGTATTGTTGTTCCCGTGCTGTATTGTTATTCCCGTGCTGTATTGTTGTTCCCGTGCTGTATTGTTGTTCCCGTGCTGTATTGTTGTTCCCGTGCTGTCTTGTTGTTCCCGTGCTGTATTGTTGTTCCCGTGCTGTATTGTTGTTCCCGTGTTGTATTGTTGTTCCCGTGCTGTATTGTTGTTCCAGTGCAGTATTGTTGTTCCAGTGCAGTATTGTTGTTCCTGTGCTGTATTGTTGTTCCTGTGCTGTATTGTTGTTCCTGTGCTGTATTGTTGTTCCTGTGCTGTATTGTTGTTCCCGTGCTGTATTGTTGTTCCCGTGCTGTATTGTTGTTCCTGTGCTGTATTGTTGTTCCTGTGCAGTATTGTTGTTCCTGTGCTGTATTGTTGTTCCTGTGCTGTATTGTTGTTCCTGTGCTGTATTGTTGTTCCTGTGCTGTATTGTTATTCCTGTGCTGTATTGTTGTTCCTGTGCTGTATTGTTATTCCTGTGCTGTATTGTTGTTCCTGTGCTGTATTGCTGTCCCCGTGCTGTATTGTTGTTCCCGTGCTGTATTGTTGTTCCCGTGCTGTATTGTTGTTCCCGTGCAGTATTGTTGTTCCCGTGCTATATTGTTGTTCCTGTGCTGTATTGTTGTCCCCGTGCTGTATTGCTGTCCCCGTGCTGTATTGTTGTTCCCGTGCTGTATTGTTGTTCCTGTGCTGTATTGTTGTTCCTGTGCTGTATTGTTGTTCCTGTGCTGTATTGTTATTCCTGTGCTGTATTGTTGTTCCTGTGCTGTATTGTTATTCCTGTGCTGTATTGTTGTTCCTGTGCTGTATTGCTGTTCCCGTGCTGTATTGTTGTTCCTGTGCTGTATTGTTGTTTCTGTGCTGTATTGTTGTTCCTGTGCTGTATTGTTGTTCCTGTGCTGTATTGTTGTTTCTGTGCTGTATTGTTGTTTCTGTGCTGTATTGTTCCCGTGCTGTATTGTTGTTCCCGTGCTGTATTGTTGTTCCTGTGCTGTATTGTTGTTTCTGTGCTGTATTGTTCCCGTGCTGTATTGCTGTTCCCGTGCTGTATTGTTGTTCCCGTGCTGTATTGTTGTTCCCGTGCTGTATTGCTGTTCCCGTGCTGTATTGTTGTTCCTGTGCTGTATTGTTGTTTCTGTGCTGTATTGTTCCCGTGCTGTATTGCTGTTCCCGTGCTGTATTGTTGTTCCTGTGCTGTATTGTTGTTCCCGTGCTGTATTGTTGTTCCTGTGCTGTATTGTTGTTCCCGTGCTGTATTGTTCCTGTGCAGTATTGTTGTTCCTGTGCTGTATTGTTGTTCCTGTGCTGTATTGTTGTTCCTGTGCTGTATTGTTGTTCCTGTGCAGTATTGTTGTTCCCGTGCTGTATTGTTGTTCCCGTGCAGTATTGTTGTTCCCGTGCTGTATTGTTGTTCCTGTGCTGTATTGTTGTTCCTGTGCTGTATTGTTGTTCCTGTGCAGTATTGTTGCTCCTGTGCAGTATTGTTGTTCCCGTGCAGTATTGTTGTTCCCGTGCTGTATTGGTGTTCCCGTGCTGTATTGTTGTTCCCGTGCTGTATTGTTGTTCCCGTGCTGTATTGTTGTTCCCGTGCTGTATTGTTGTTCCTGTGCTGTATTGTTGTTCCTGTGCTGTATTGTTGTTCCCGTGCTGTATTGTTGTTCCCGTGCTGTATTGTTGTTCCCGTGCTGTATTGTTGTTCCCGTGCTGTATTGTTGTTCCTGTGCTGTATTGTTGTTCCTGTGCTGTATTGTTGTTCCTGTGCTGTATTGTTGTTCCTGTGCTGTATTGTTGTTCCCGTGCTGTATTGTTGTTCCCGTGCTGTATTGTTGTTCCTGTGCTGTATTGTTATTCCTGTGCTGTATTGTTGTTCCTGTGCTGTATTGTTGTTCCTGTGCTGTATTGTTATTCCTGTGCTGTATTGTTGTTCCTGTGCAGTATTGTTGTTCCTGTGCTGTATTGTTGTTCCCGTGCTGTATTGTTGTTCCTGTGCTGTATTGTTGTTCCCGTGCTGTATTGTTGTTCCCGTGCTGTATCGTTGTTCCCGTGCTGTATTGTTGTTCCTGTGCTGTATTGTTGTTCCCGTGCTGTATTGTTGTTCCCGTGCTGTATTGTTGTTCCCGTGTTGTATTGTTGTTCCCGTGCTGTATTGTTGTTCCAGTGCAGTATTGTTGTTCCTGTGCTGTATTGTTGTTCCTGTGCTGTATTGTTGTTCCTGTGCTGTATTGTTGTTCCTGTGCTGTATTGTTGTTCCTGTGCTGTATTGTTGTTCCCGTGCTGTATTGTTGTTCCTGTGCTGTATTGTTGTTCCTGTGCTGTATTGTTGTTCCTGTGCTGTATTGTTGTTCCTGTGCAGTATTGTTGTTCCTGTGCTGTATTGTTGTTCCTGTGCTGTATTGTTGTTCCTGTGCTGTATTGTTGTTCCTGTGCTGTATTGTTGTTCCTGTGCTGTATTGTTGTTCCCGTGCTGTATTGTTCCCGTGCTGTATTGTTGTTCCCGTGCTGTATTGTTGTTCCTGTGCTGTATTGTTGTTCCTGTGCTGTATTGTTTGTTCCCGTGCTGTATTGTTGTTCCCGTGCTGTATTGTTGTTCCTCTGCTGTATTGTTTGTTCCTGTGCTTTATTGTTGTTCCTGTGCTGTATTGTTGTTTCTGTGCTGTATTGTTCCCGTGCTGTATTGTTGTTCCCAGTGCTGTATTGTTGTTCCTGTGCTGTATTGTTGTTCCCGTGCTGTATTGTTGTTCCTGTGCTGTATTGTTGTTCCCGTGCTGTATTGTTCCTGTGCAGTATTGTTGTTCCTGTGCTGTATTGTTGTTCCTGTGCTGTATTGTTGTTCCTGTGCTGTATTGTTGTTCCTGTGCAGTATTGTTGTTCCCGTGCTGTATTGTTGTTCCCGTGCAGTATTGTTGTTCCCGTGCTGTATTGTTGTTCCTGTGCTGTATTGTTGTTCCTGTGCTGTATTGTTGTTCCTGTGCAGTATTGTTGCTCCTGTGCAGTATTGTTGTTCCTGTGCAGTATTGTTGTTCCCGTGCTGTATTGTTGTTCCCGTGCTGTATTGTTGTTCCCGTGCTGTATTGTTGTTCCCGTGCTGTATTGTTGTTCCCGTGCTGTATTGTTGTTCCTGTGCTGTATTGTTGTTCCTGTGCTGTATTGTTGTTCCCGTGCTGTATTGTTCCTGTGCTGTATTGTTGTTCCCGTGCTGTATTGTTGTTCCCGTGCTGTATTGTTGTTCCTGTGCTGTATTGTTGTTCCTGTGCTGTATTGTTGTTCCTGTGCTGTATTGTTGTTCCTGTGCTGTATTGTTGTTCCTGTGCTGTATTGTTGTTCCCGTGCTGTATTGTTGTTCCCGTGCTGTATTGTTGTTCCTGTGCTGTATTGTTATTCCTGTGCTGTATTGTTGTTCCGGTGCTGTATTGTTGTTCCTGTGCTGTATTGTTATTCCTGTGCTGTATTGTTGTTCCTGTGCAGTATTGTTGTTCCTGTGCTGTATTGTTGTTCCCGTGCTGTATTGTTGTTCCTGTGCTGTATTGTTGTTCCCGTGCTGTATCGTTGTTCCCGTGCTGTATCGTTGTTCCCGTGCTGTATTGTTGTTCCTGTGCTGTATTGTTGTTCCCGTGCTGTATTGTTGTTCCTGTGCAGTATTGTTATTCCTGTGCTGTATTGTTGTTCCTGTGCAGTATTGTTGTTCCTGTGCTGTATTGTTGTTCCCGTGCTGTATTGTTGTTCCTGTGCTGTATTGTTGTTCCCGTGCTGTATCGTTGTTCCCGTGCTGTATCGTTGTTCCCGTGCTGTATTGTTGTTCCTGTGCTGTATTGTTGTTCCCGTGCTGTATTGTTGTTCCTGTGCTGTCTTGTTGTTCCCGTGCTGTATTGTTGTTCCCGTGCTGTATTGTTGTTCCCGTGTTGTATTGTTGTTCCCGTGCTGTATTGTTGTTCCAGTGCAGTATTGTTGTTCCTGTGCTGTATTGTTGTTCCTGTGCTGTATTGTTGTTCCTGTGCTGTATTGTTGTTCCTGTGCTGTATTGTTGTTCCTGTGCTGTATTGTTGTTCCCGTGCTGTATTGTTGTTCCTGTGCTGTATTGTTGTTCCTGTGCTGTATTGTTGTTCCTGTGCTGTATTGTTGTTCCCGTGCAGTATTGTAGTTCCTGTGCTGTATTGTTGTTCCTGTGCTGTATTTTTGTTCCCGTGCAGTATTGTTGTTCCCGTGCTGTATTGTTGTTTCTGTGCTGTATTGTTGTTCCCGTGCTGTATTGTTGTTCCCGTGCTGTATTGTTGTTCCCATGCTGTATTGTTGTTCCCGTGCTGTATTGTTGTTCCTGTGCTGTATTGTTGTTCCTGTGCTGTATTGTTGTTTCCGTGCTGTATTGTTATTCCCGTGCTGCTTTGTTGTTCCCGTGCTGTATTGTTACCGTGCTGTATTGTTGTTCCTGTGATGTATTGTTCCCGTGCTGTATTGTTGTTCCTGTGCTGTATTGTTGTTCCTGTGCTGTATTGTTCTTTCCGTGCTGTATTGTTGTTCCCGTGCTGTATTGTTGTTCCCGTGCTGTATTGTTGTTCCTGTGCTGTATTGTTGTTCCTGTGCAGTATTGTTGTTCCTGTGCTGTATTGTTGTTCCTGTGCTGTATTGTTGTTCCTGTGCTGTATTGTTGTTCCTGTGCTGTATTGTTGTTCCCGTGCTGCATTGTTGTTCCTGTGCTGTATTGTTGTTTCTGTGCTGTATTGTTGTTCCTGTGCTGTATTGTTGTTCCCGTGCTGTATTGTTGTTCCTGTGCTGTATTGTTCCCATGCTGTATTGTTGTTCCCGTGCTGTATTGTTGTTCCTGTGCTGTATTGTTGTTCCTGTGCTGTATTGTTGTTTCCGTGCTGTATTGTTATTCCCGTGCTGCTTTGTTGTTCCCGTGCTGTATTGTTGTTCCCGTGCTGTATTGTTGTTCCTGTGATGTATTGTTCCCGTGCTGTATTGTTGTTCCCGTGCAGTATTGTTGTTCCCGTGCTGTATTGTTGTTCCTGTGATGTATTGTTCCCGTGCTGTATTGTTGTTCCTGTGCTGTATTGTTGTTCCTGTGCTGTATTGTTGTTTCCGTGCTGTATTGTTGTTCCCGTGCTGCTTTGTTGTTCCAATGCTGTATTGTTGTTTCTGTGCTGTATTGTTGTTCCTGTGCTGTATTGTTGTTTCTGTGCTGTATTGTTGTTCCTGTGCTGTATTGTTGTTCCTGTGCTGTATTGTTGTTCCTGTGCTGTATTGTTGTTCCTGTGCTGTATTGTTGTTCCTGTGCTGTATTGTTGTTCCTATGCTGTATTGTTGTTTCCGTGCTGCATTGTTGTTCCTGTGCCGTATTGTTGTTTCCGTGCTGCATTGTTGTTCCCGTGCTGTATTGTTGTTCCCGTGCTGTATTGTTATTCCTGTGTTGTATTGTTGTTCCTGTGCTGTATTGTTGTTCCTGTGCTGTATTGTTGTTCCTGTGCTGTATTGTTGTTCCTGTGCTGTATTGTTGTTCCTGTGCTGTATTATTCTTTGTTCTTTCGGGTTTGGGCCAAGGTTGGTATCATGACCGGTACAGGCTTGGAGGGCTGAAGGGCCTGTTCCTATGTTCTTTGTATTCACTGATCGGGCTGCCATTTTTAAATGCCGCCCCATTCGAACCCCCTCAGAAAGCCACCACGGTCTCCCGACCCCCCACCCCCCAATACACCCAACCTACTTTTTATGGAGCCCTCGAGCCCGTCATCCCCCACCTCTTAAGGATAGGGCACCCCTGGGCCCAACACCTGGCACTGGCACCTGGGTACCTGGGCTCTGTCAGCCTGGCACCCTGGCAGTGCCCCTGCCAGAATGGCAGTCTCACATGGACGGACACCCTGACTGTGCCAGGGTGGCACTTCCCAGGTGCACAGGTACACTGCCAAGATGCCAAGGTGACCAGGTGTCAACAGGAGTGCCAGGGTACCACCTTACCCAGAGCCGTGTACACAGGGGTCTCTAATAGCCTGGGAGACCCCCCAGGTGGCATTACGCCTGGCCCACATTTGTGAAAACCGAAGTTAAACGCGCCATAGCGAGTTCGCCCGGGCAATGCTGATATCTCCCGATACCCGCGAGAGTCCGGCGTAGATATATTCAAATGAGCCTCTTGGCTCATTTAAATATGTTAATCTGGCTCTTGCCCAGCGAGGGCGTGACCCAGATCGTGACGCCTTGCGAGATTTCGTTAAGTCTCATGATCCGTTTCGAGCATCACAAATCTCGTGAAAGACCTCTCGCGAGATTCAATGGCCTCGTCACGACACCAGGTCGGTCGCGATGAGGCCATCAAATCACTCCCACGAAGACCAAGCCAATTAAAGGAGACATTAGGACAAGCGAATCAAAACTCAGTTGAAGAGATAGATTTTAAAGACCATCTTTAAGGACAAAATGTTCCAGAGCTGAGGGCCTAGAAAGCTGAAAGCACTGTCATCTTTTTCTTTGCTCATGGAGTGAGAATCTCGCTGGCATTTACTGTTGAAAATGAAAATGGCTTATTGTCACGAGTAGGCTTCAATGAAGTAACTGTGAAAAGCCCCTAGTTGCCACATTCCGGCGCCTGTCCGGGGAGGCTGGTACGGGAATCGAACCGTGCTGCTGGCCTGCTTGGTAAGCCAGCGATTTAGCTGAGTGAGCTAAACCAGCCCCTGTTCAACAGTAATCGCCTGTGAGAAGGCGGTGGTGATCTGCTTTCTTGAACCTCTGCCGTCCATGTGCTGTAGGGAGGGTGAGACCCCAGCAACAATGCGCCAGTGGCGGAGAGGATGAATATTTAAGGTGATGGATGGGTCTGCTTTGTCCTGAATATTGAGTTTCTTGAATGGTGCTGGAGCTGCACTCATCAAGGCAAGTGGGCAGTATTCCATCACACTCCTGACTTGTGCCCCGGAGATGGTGGACAGGCTTTGGGGAGTCAGGAGATGGGATAGTCACCACAGAATTCCCAGCCTCTGACGTGCTCTGGTAGCCACAGTATTTATATGGCTCGTTCAGTTCAGGTTCTGGTCAATGGTAACCCCCAGAATGCGGATGTTGGAGGATTCAGCGATGATTCATAGCTTCATAGGTGTTTACAGCAAAGAAGGAGGCCACTCGGCCCATCGAGTCCACGCCAGTGAACAAAGATCTGACGACACTAATCCCATGGTAATGCTGGTGAACATCGAAGGGGAGGTGATTGGGTTCTCTCATGTTGGAATTGGCTATTGCCTGACACTCGTGTGTTGAAAGTGTTACTTGCCATTTTTCAGCTCAAGCTGATGGGAGAAAGAGATTTGGGCGAGAGGAAGATGCAGAATTGGGGGAGGGATGAGGCCACAGAGGGTTTGCAATACAAAGATGAGAATTTAAAAACTGAGGCCTTGGCAGTCGGAGGGAGGGGCAAAATCAGTTAGCGTGTGGGGGGAGAAGGGGGATGTAGGGTTGGTGGTTGAGATGGGTGAACGCGACTTAGTGCAAGTTGGGATACAGACAGAAGATTAAGACACTGTCTGGTGTGATGTCAAGCTACGTTGACCGGGAATGTCCCAGGTTCTAAACCTGGTATGTGCTCAATTATCAATCATCTCGGAAAGGACAGCAATGGGGGAGCCAGATCAGTGTTCAGCAGCTTCCGCAGAACACTTTCTTACACCCAATCGTACAGCACAGAAAACTGTGTGGAGGTTGGCTGAAGAGAGGGCCAGTAATGACACGTTCCCAGTGAATAAACCAGTGCCAATGCCCCCTGGTATGTGCTGCCGTGGGTCTGGTGGGTGCTGACACTGTCTGTAGGAAGCTGGCAATGTTCCGAACTGAGCATCAAGTGCCTCATTTAGCCGCCACTTATTCAGCCTTATCACCTGGGCTGGTTTCAATAGCATGCAGGGGGGCGGAGAGGGACTTTTCAGACTATTTAATTCCCTTTTCTGAGAGGGCCACGAAGAGTCCAGCACGAGTTGGTTGAGTCAAACAGTAAGTAACTTTTATTGACAACAATGTGTACGCAGCGCAGGTCGTTCACTACTGGATTCTCTCTCTAGCCGGTACCATACTGGCCAGCTCTATTTATGCAGCACAAAGGTTAACAATTGCTTTGCCCGCTTATCGGGGGGGGGGGTTCATATTCCCCAATGCATCATGGGGTAACCAATTGTCCCCAGTTGATAATATCCGAGCAGGTTACCACACCCTTATTGACCCTGTTTTACTTGCCTTTCTCGGAAGATTACATGGCTGGGGGGAGGGGTATGAGGGAAAGGAAATGTCTTCTATCCCTGCAGACTATTACCGATCCTGATTCGGAGGAACCCTCAGCCAGATTCCCAGGAGACATGAGTCCGTGACACAACTTTTCGGACAGTATTGAAGGAGTGTGGCATTGCTGCAGTTAGGATAATGGAATTGTAGAAGGCCAAGGGCGGCACGGTAGCACAGTGGTTAGCACTGTTGCCTCACAGCTCCAGGGTCCCAGGTTCGATTTCCTGCTGGGTCACTGCCTGTGTGGAGTCTGCAAGTTCTCCCCGTGTCTTCGTCGGTTTCCTCCGGGGGCTCCGGTTTCCTCCCACAAGTCCCGACGTGCTGTTCGGTAATTTGGACATTCTGTGTTCCCCCCTCTGTGTACCTGAACAGGCGCCGGAATGTGGCAACTAGGGGCTTTTCACGGTAACTTCATTGCAGTGTTAATGTAAGCCTACTTGTGACAATGAGATTATTATTATTATTTAGCCCCATGAGCCTGTTCCCCTTACATAATACGTATATCCCTTCCAAACTTAAAAAGTGCTTCATAAGGGCGGCACATGGCGCAGTGGTTAGCACTGCAGTCTACGGCGCTGAGTGCCCAGGTTCGATCCCGGCTCTGGATCACTGTCCGTGTGAAGTTTGCACATTCTCCCCGTGTCTGCGTGGGTTTCGGCCCAACAACATAAAGATGTGCAGGTTAGGTGGATTGGCCACGATAAATTACCCCTTAATCGGAAAACATAATAATTGGATGTTCCAAATGGATATTTTTTAAAAAGTACTTCATTGGTTGTAAAGCACTGAAGCTGTGAAAGGTGCTATACAAATGAAATTTATTTCCTTGCCTACAGCCATTCAATGGCCAATCTGATGCCAACTCATGTGACAAAACATGTGATTCGATGGCTGGACACGGCCAGTTTATGTGGTCCTGAACTCAGTGCTGCGGAATAACAAAGACATGAAGCAATCCATTAGCCTCCTGTGACTCCTGACGTAACGATAGAATGTAGAGGAGTAAACAGAGAATAATCTCACCACGAGTGTGTGAATGCATATCTATGTCACATTTTCTCAAAACAGAAAAGGTGCGCTCGCTGATTCCTACATAGTCTAAGGTCATGGAAAAGTCAAAAGTAATTATGAAATGGTTCAATGAATCTTCAAAGGTACCAGGGGACACAAATGCACAGGAACAATCACTGACCTCTAATAGCTAACAGGGCACAGCACCTGGAACATTCTCTCCCCATTGCCTTTAATAGTCACCCATTTCAACATTTAGCCAATTACCTTTCAAATGATCTCTGCCCCAATGGACCCGAGTGGTAAAACCTGTGCAAATCAAAAGAACGCTCACCTAACTCCCACCCCCCCCCCTGCATTTCGCTGTTCTGGTGAGAATAAATGGGTGTGAAATGTCCTCTAGAGATTCTCCCAATCAGTCACCATCATTACAAGAAGAGAGAGGTCTTGGTGAAACACTTGATCACTGGGAATATCACTGTACTTATCTAAAGAGAATAGAATAGAATTTACAGTGCAGAAGGAGGCCATTCGGCCCATCGAGTCTGCACCGGCTCTTGGAAAGAGCACCCCTCCCAACCGTACACCTCCACCCTATCCCCATAACCCAGTAACCCCACCCATCACTAAGGGCAATTTTGGACACCAAGGGCAATTTAGCGTGGCCAATCCACCTAACCTGCACATCTTCGGACTGTGGGAGGAAACCGGAACACCCGAAGGAAACCCACGCACACACGGGGAGGATGTGCAGACTCCGCACAGACAGTGACCCAAGCCGGAATCGAACCTGGGACCCTGGCGCTGTGAAGCAATTGTGCTAATCACTATGCTACCGTGATCAGGAGATTCGTCTCTTCCTCAAGGAGATTCCTAGCAGCTCTGTTGACTTCCTTACTCCCCATAGTCACCAAAATTCCCAAACAGGGTGCGGGATTCTCTGATCCTGGGGCTAAGTTTTGATGCCGTCGTAAACACCGGAGTGTTTTACGCTGACGTCAACAGGCCCCTAGGAGCAGCGCTCCTGCGCCGCACAAGGGGCCAGCACAGCACTGGAGAGCCTCACGCAGCTCCAGCTGCCGATACCGGTGTCAGAACGGGCGCCGCGGGTCCGCACATGCGCGCTACGGCCGGCGGGAGTTCGCACATGCGCGCGACAACCGGCGCAAGTTCACACATCCGCATGGGTTGCCTACTCCACGCCGGATCCGACGCAACATGGCAGAGAGCTACAGCGGCTCGGCATGGAGGAACATGGGCCCTCACCAGGATAAGCCCGCCCACTGATCGGTAGGCCCCGATCGCGGGCCAGGCCACCGTGGAGGCCCCCCCCGGGGTCGGATCTCCCCTCCCCCCCACCAGGCCGCCCCCCCTGCAACTTGAACGGCGAGGTCCCGCCGGGTAGGACCCTACGAGAACGGCGCCAGCGGGACTCGGCCTAACTCGGCGGGCACCCGTCCCTCGCGCATGGAGAATTGCGCCCCCCCCACTTTGGGCGCCGGGTCGGAGAATCCCGGCCAGGGTCTTTTTGTTGCCACCGAGACCAGGGGCGGCTCAAGGTACCGGCAACTCGGGCAGTCACCCGGGGCGCCATGTGCTAGGGGCGCCGCGTAAAAGACTCGGGTCCCGCGCATGCGCAGTTGGGCCGGTGCCAACCAGCGCATGCACGGTGGCCGCCCTCCCTCAGGCCGCCCCGCACAAACATGGCGGATGGATCCAGGCTCGCCGGTGGTCAGTCCGGCCCCCCCCCCCTCTCGGGCTCACTCCGGCCCCCCCCCCCAAGGGCGCCGAAGTTCAGCTTGCCCGGGGCGCCAGCAACCCTAGGGCCGGCGCTGACCGAGACCAATCATGGTCACACTAAACTTGACCGCGATGAGTGTAGGCCGATTTCTATGTGGCGCCATAGAATTGGCTGATAAGTGACCTGTTGTGTGGGTGGCACAGTGGTTAGCACCACTGCCTCACGGCGCTGAGGTCCCAGGTTCGATCCTGGCCCTGGGTCACTGTCTGTGAGTTTGCACATTCTCCCCGTGTATGCGTGGGTTTCGTCCCCACAACCCAAAAATGGGCAGGGTCGGTGGATTGGCAACGCTAAATTGACCCTTAATTGGAAAAAGTTAATTGGGTACTCTAAACTTAAAAAAGGATTAATGACCTGGTGTGCAAGTCAGTCATCTCAAATCAGTTTGCTTCTCAGCAAGAAGTTATATTGCTGTCATTGTAGATGTCATTGCTTATGGCAGGGGCAACAGTGAAATCTGGAAACTGGAGAGAGGAGGGACAGCACAGAGAGTGGGAGAAGGTGTGACAGGGTGCGTGAGAATAGAAAGACACGCCACCGCAGCCCTATTCTCTATCTGAGTCAACCTACTAAATGCAAACTAAGCTAAGGTTAGTTCCACCCACCTGTCTGCTCTTCTCGATCGATGAGAAGATTTGAACATAGCTTGGAATGGAAAGCAGCAAGTATTTAATAACTAAAACCAGGAAATGCTGGCTAAACCCAGCAGATCTGGCAGCAGATTGTGGTGACAGCAACAATGGGCTGGATTCTCCGTTCCAGCGGCAAAGTGCCGGCTGAAATGGAGAATGTGCGGGTGTTTTATGATGCCAAAATCGGCTCCGAACCCTCACCGATTCCGGGACCGGTGAGGGGCTACCAGCGACGCCGGGTAAAACTCCCGGCTCCCGCACCAAAGACGGCCGGAGAATGGCCAAGTCCGTGGTCACGCATGCACACGGCGACGACCTGCAGCGGGCGCGCGTACAACATGCCGCTGGCTGTGCGCGGACCCAACCTGACAAACACAGGCCACCCCCCCCCGGCCACCCCGTAGCTACCCCTCACCAGTCACTCCGGCCCTTGCAGAAGTCCCCCCCCCGGCCAGTGGCACGGCTCCCGGCTGAGTGTGGCGGCGCTGGATACTGTCACACTGTCCGCAGCCTCCTCCACCCCGGGTTCCCGACCACACGTCAACCGCACAGTCGGGAATTCGGCCCATCAGGGGCGGAGCATCACACGAGGGCATTGCGATGACGCGCCAATGCCGTTTCAATGGTGCGCGCTGCGCAACGCCACTTCAGAGGGGGGCAGAGAAAACCGGCGTCAAACCGGCGCCGTCCCCGATTTGGGTGTCAGAAGGGATTCTCCGCCCGATCGCCGAATACGATATCAGCGAGGGCAACGGAGAATCCCCCCCCCCCAAAATATCGAGATCCAATGGCTCTTCTTCAGAACTGAAGAGAGGTAGAAATGTGACGGGCATTTATGCTGCTGAAGAGCGGATATAGAGCAGGTGGAGCAAAATAGGTCAGGAGCTCAGTGGAGAGTAAATGACAAGGAATAATTTAATAAAACTGTTCCTTCCTCAGAGCATGCAGAACCTAGGTTATTGCAGAGTAGCCCCCATCTGGGGGCTGGTTTAGCACAGTGGAATAAACAGATGGCTTGAAAAGCCGAACAAGGTTAGCAGCATGGGTTCAATTCCCGTACCGGCCTTCCCGAACAAGCGCCGGAAGGTGGCGACTAGGGGCTTTTCACAGTAACTTCATCTGAAGCCTACTTATGACAAAATGTGATTATTATCAATGTAATCAATGAATAAAGAGGTAGTTATGCTAAACTCTTGAGTCTCAATGATGTCCCCAGAAATTGCTGGGTAAGTGGAAGGGAGTGTGAGTGTCACGCGTCTTCTGCTTTGACCAAGCAGACTATCTGTAGGTCAGGAAAGTTCATTCTTTCCTGTGATGCTGTTGGATCATAAAGGTGCATATAAAAGATTTGGAACTCACAGATCATCTACCTTTGCTCTTGGCCACATATCCTGCAGGAGATCCCAGTGGATCTCACTTCCATTATTGCAATTACCAGGACTCATTCCAGACTTCACATTGTGAAGCAGGTCGGAGGTGGGAGCCATGGGAATTCCCATGGGAATGTTCCCTCACCCAGGCCAATTTATGCTGATGCTGTGGGGCCACTCCCGTGCCCGGCAGAAATTCTGCCCATCCCTGACCTCAATGTTCACCTGTCCATTCACAAATCCTGACCCCCACCACTGCACCAGTAGGCCCGAGGATGTGTGAGATTGCCACAGCTCCAGCTAAATTATCACTCAGCATGCTATTGCCCATTATGGCAGGGCAGGCCTTTGCACAGTTGGATAAATAAGTTGGTGACCCGTTTCAGGTGTCGCCGAGTTTTTATTTGTGTTCACAAAGATCGGAATCGGAAATACAAAGGAGGAAGGGGAGTGAAAGGGGCTGTCGACTCACACAAAATCCAGATCGGCAGCAGTGAATCAGGCCGTGCGCTGGAGGTTTGATTAGCTTCAGTGGAATCAGAGGGAATTTATTCCTACATGACGACTGCGGTGACACTTCAAAGTATAATTCATTGGCTCGGAAACTTGTTGGGCTCTCTTGAGTTTATAAAAGGCGCTTTGTGAATGAAAGCTTTTTCTTCCTGTTGAGCTTTCCTACAGGTAGTTAAATGGTTGCGCTATAATCCACCATATGGTAGGTCAAAGTCTGGAACAAGGATTGATTACGAGTCAACACAGCCCCGTTCCTGACATGATCTAATCATAGACATTTGCCTGTTTGGATGATTTGATACTGGCTCATTGTTTTTGCAAGCGTGGAATCTGTTTTCCGTACAATACAATAATCCATCTCATGGCAACTCAGGATGTAATGGATCAATGTGCTTAAGCCCGTGCATTTTTCATTTGTTCTACCACAAGTACAAGGAAACTCGTGGTATTCTGAGGATGAGCAGCTACAACACTTTCATAATCTCATGATGTGCTGATTCTCAGCCTGATGTCAGAACAAATCATTTCCTGTTGTTGACAATCTGAGAATTATTCTGACTGTGATTATATTGCAGTGGATGTGGGCATGCCAAGCAAGGCCGACAACCCTCGACTTAGTTGTCTTTCAGAAGGCGGTGAGCCTGCTTGAACGGCCAAAGTGCACGGGCGGGAATCGGGAAAGGTGACTGGGCAGAGAATCGGTTCCGACGCCAAAGTCCTGGCAGGCGCCCATTTTACGCCAAATCGCAATGCTCTAGCACTTTTCAAACTTTTTTCCCGGGGACCCATTTTTACCAACCGGCGAACCTTCGGGGCCCACGCCGACCGACCTTCGGGGCCCACGCCGGCCGACCTTCGGGACCCAGGCCGGCCGACCTTCGGGGCCCACGCCGGCCGACCTTCGGGACCCAGGCCGGCCGACCTTCGGGACCCACGCCGGCCAACCTTCGGGACCCACGCCGGCCGACCTTTGGGGCCCACCCCGGCCGACCTTCGGGACCCACGCCGGCCGACATTCGCGACCCACGCCGGCCGACCTTCGGGGCCCACCCCGGCCGACCTTCGGGACCCACGCCGGCTGACCTTCGGGGCTCACGCCGGCCGACCTTCGGGGCCCACGCCGGCCATCCTTCGGGACCCACGCCGGCCGATCTTCGGGACCCACGCCGGCCGACATTCGGGACCCACACCGGCCGGCCTTCCGGACCCACGCCGGCCGACCTTCGGGGCCCACGCCGGCCGACATTCGCGACCCACGCCGGCTGACCTTCGGGGCTCACGCCGGCCGATCTTCGGGACCCACGCCGGCCGACATTCGGGACCCACACCGGCCGGCCTTCCGGACCCACGCCGGCTGACCTTCGGGGCCCACGCCGGCCGACATTCGCGACCCACGCCGGCCGACCTTCGGGACCCACGCCGGCCGACATTCGGGACCCACGCCGGCCGACATTCGGGGCCCACGCCGGCCGATCTTCGGGACCCACGCCGGCCGACATTTGGGACCCACGCTGGCCGACATTCGGGGCCCACGCCGGCCGACATTCGCGACCCACGCCGGCCGACCTTCGGGGCCCACGCCGGCCGACCTTCGGGACCCACGCCGGCCGACATTCGGGACCCACGCCGGCCGACGTTCGGGGCCCACGCCGGCCGACCTTCGGGACCCACGCCGGCCGACCTTCGCGACCCACGCCGGCCGACATTCGCGACCCACGCCGGCCGACCTTCGGGGCCCACGCCGGCCGACCTTCGGGGCCCACGCCGGCCGACCTTCGGGACCCACGCCGGCCGACCTTCGGGACCCACGCTGGCCGACCTTCGGGACCCACGCCGGCCGACCTTCGGGGCCCACGCCGGCCGACCTTCGTGACCCACGCCGGCCGACCTTCGGGGCCCACACAGGCCGTCCTTCGGGGCTCACGCCGGCCGACCTTCGGGACCCACGCCGGCCGACCTTCGTGACTCATGCGGCCTGACATTCGCGACCCAACATTAATCCCCAACCAACACGACTGAAAGAGATGATTTGGTCATTGCTTGTGGGAGCCTATGTGTGCATATTGACTGCTGTGCTTCCTACCTTACAGCACTGACTACACTTCAAAAGTACTGAATCGGTTGTAAAGCACTTTGGGAACATCCTTAGGTCATGAAAGGTGCTACATAAATGTAAATTGAAACAGGATGAGGTTGCTGGACCGGGAACTTCTATCTATCAGGACTCTGTTGAAATTCGGGGCCTCCGTGAGGGAGACCCTGCTGAGGCCAACTTAATCCCGTTTCCTCCACTGCTCCACTCGCCGGAAATCCTCAGTGCAGGGAGACGTCCGGGAGGGAGGGGTGGTGGTGAGGCGGTGCACTCAGCGGGTGCCGGGGCTGCACCTCATCAACGACAGAGGCAGGAAGACACCCTTCATTGGCCGCTCAAGCAACTCAATTGAGCTCTTGCAAGGTAGCTTGCTGACGGGAAAATTTCAGGTCAACCTCCACCACCCTGCCCCAGCAAATGTGCATCCTTCCCGCCTCCCTACATCACTCTATGGGCCACCTTGCCTCCCAGCCCATTTCCAGCTGCCTGCTAAAATCCTGCGTAATGCGTTTGCATCCCACAATCAATTCAAATTTCTTGTCTTGTCAGTTCAATAAGCTTACAAGAAAAACCTACCCAACAAGCAGTTACAAGGCATAAACACCCACAATGCATATCAAAGTGTTTGGTTATTAGAACACATGTTAGCAACGTGGTCCTGCGCATGCGCACTGCTGAGCGGGCACGCATGCGCAGTGCGTCTGCATTTTTTTTAATGGTCACGGCCGTCATTTTCAAGGCCGCTTGCAGCTGGCATTGCTAAAAGCCGGCTGGTGCCGCAGTTGCGCGAGAATTTGCGCAATCGGGAACGTCGTGACGGATGGCTCCGCGACCCAACCGCGGGTCGCAACCCCGAAAACATAGACAGAGAAGAGATTCTGAGTGGTCTGGCAGGCTCAGACAAGTCTCCAGGGCCAGATGAAATGCATCCCAGGTTATTGAGTGAGGCAAGGGAGGAAATAGCAGGGGCGCTGGCAATAATTTACAATTCCTCTCTGGCCACAGGAGAGGCGCTGGCACACTGGCGATACTCCAGTCCGCCAGCGCGGTACCACTATTCAAGGAGGGAGGAAAGGATAAACCAGGAAACTACAGGCCAGTCAGTCTAACCTCATTGGTGGGGAAACTATTGGAAGCAATTCTGACAGTCAGGATTATTGTGCATTTGGAGAGGCAGGAATTAATCAAGGTTGGTTTTGTTAAGGGGAGGTCACATCTGCCCTTGATTAAGTTTTTCAAAGAAGTGACCAAGTGGGTGGATGAGGGAAATGCATTTGATGTAGTCTACTTAGACTTCAGAAAGGCTCTTGATAAGGTCCCACATGGGAGACTGATAGCGAAGCTAAGTACCATGGGGTCCAAGGAAATTTGGCAAATTGGATCCAAAATTGGTTGTGGCAGGAAGCAGAGGGTGATGGGCGAGAGCTGAGTTTTTGGCTGGAAGCCTGTGTCCAGTGGGGCCCCTCAGGAATCAGAGTTGGGGCCCTTGCTGTTTGTGGTTTATATACAAGATTTAGAATGTAGGAGGGTTGATCAGTAAGTTTGCTAATGTTACAAAAATTGATGGGGTGGTAAATAGTGAGAATAGCATTCGATTACGGGGGATATGGACGGTCAGGTCAGATGGGCTGATCAATGGTAAATAGGATGCAATCTGGATAAGTGTGAGGTGATGCATTTGGGCAGGACCAACAAGGCAAGGGGAATACATGATAAACAGCAGGTCCCTGGAAAGCACCGCGGATCAGAGGGACCTTGGTGTGAATGTACACCGGTCCCTTAAGGTAACACAGTAGGTGGATACAGTGGCTAAGAAGGCATAGGGTATACTTGACTTTATTAGCTGAGGCATAGAGTTTAAGAGCAGGGAGGTTATGCTGGAACTGTATAAAACATTGGTTAGGCCACAGATAGAGTGTCGTGTGCAGTTCTGGAATCCACATTATAGGAGGGATGTGATAGCACTGGAAAGGGTGCAGAGGAGATTCACAGGGTGTTGGCAGGAGAGCTTTAATTATGAAGAGAGATTGGATAGACTGGGGTTGTTTTCATTGGAGCAGAGGAGACTAAGGGGGGGACATGATTGAGATGTATAAAATTATGATGGGCATAGATAGAGTAGGCAGGAAGAAACTTTTCCCCTTGGTGGAGGGGTCAATAACCAGGGGGCAGAGATTTAAGGTAAGGGGCAGGAGGTTTAGAGGGGATGTGAGGAAAAACCTTTTCACCCAGAGGGTGGTGGGAGTGTGGAACTCGCTGCTTGAAAGGGTGGTGGAGACAGAGACCCTCATACCATTGAAGAAGTATTTAGATGTAAACTTGCGATGCCAGGGCAGACACGGCTCTGGGCCTTTAATGCCCAGACCTAATTGCCCTTGAGTTGTTTGCTGGATCATTGCAGGGGGCAGTTAAGAGTCAACCACATTACAATCAATCTGGAGTCGCATGTAGGCCTGGCCAGGTAAGGGGGCCGAGTTCCTCAACTAAAGGAACATTAGTCAACCAGGTGGGTTTTTAACAATAAAAAATGATAGATACTCTAAAGCCTTCTGAGAAACACTATTAATGAAATGAAAATCGCTTATTGTCACGAGTAGGCTTCAATGAAGTTACTGTGAAAAGCCCCTAGTCGCCACACATTCCGGCGCCTGTTCGCCTATTAGAGATGGTTCCTGCGCCTATTACACATCCTGAATGAACCGCCCCTTTAAGCAGTGCCGGTAGCCTCTGGGAAATCCAGCCATGGGGATGAACAGGCAGCACAAAGTTTGCTGACCATTCTATAAATCCAAGATCTCGATTGGGCATGTGGTCATCGGGCATTATGAGCCCCACACTCTCCCAAAAGGAATATTGCCTTAGAATTCCCGTCTGCTCAATTGCATGGAGAGATCCCATGGCACTATTTGAAGAAGAGTTGGGTGTTCTGTTGGTGTTCTGGACAACACTGGTCTTTAAACTGACACCATGAAAATTATATATCAACCTTGGCCGGGATTCTCCGAGCCGGCGACCGGAGTACCGGCGCCAAACGCGCCTGCGCAGTCACCACAGCGCCGGTCAGGGGCCACTGGAATAGGCCCTGGGCGATTCTTTGCTGGAGACCATCGGAACTCCCGCTGACATGGTTTACATTTGGTACCACCCAGCGGGAGCTGGGACCCCCGGCCGCAGTGGCAGTCCTGGTTGAGGGGCGGGGGGGAATCTGACTCCAGGGGGATGCCTCAGCGGTGGCCAGCGGTGTACACATGACACAGGACAAATCCAACCCAGCCAATTATCACCCTATCGGTCCACTCTCCTCCATCAGCAAAGTGATGGAAGGAGTCATCAACAATGCTGTCAAGTGGCACTTACTCAGCAATAACCTGCTCACGGACACTCAGTTTGGGTCCTGCCGGGGTCACTCAGCCCTGACCTCAGTACCTTGGTTCAAACATGGACAAAAGAGCTGAATGCCAGAGGTGAGAGTGACATCAAGGCAGCATTTGACCGAATGTGGCATCAAGGAGCCCGAGCCGAACTGGAGTCAATGGGAATCTGGGCGAAAGCTCTCCGCTGGCTGGAATCCTTTCTGGCACAAAGGAAGATGGCTATGATGTTTGGAGGTCAATCACCTCAGCTCCAGGACATCACTGCAGGAGTTCCTCAGGCTAGGCGCCCTGGCAGCGGATGGTTGAGGGCGTTGTTCATCCTCTCATCCGTGGTATTGTCCAGGTCCGCGCACCACTGGACAGGGAGCACGTAGTACCCAGCCCCACGCTCAAGCTCTTCCACATCCGGAGGGCCCTGGGGTGAGGGCAGCTGGAGTTCATCATGACCCGCTGGGAAATTACTTCAAATTTGATAGATTTCCTTTGATTTTGATTTCAATTGTGATAATATTAATAGAGTTGATCATTAGTTTAACCTTATTTTGTTTCTCATTAGTTTCAAAAGAGTATAAATGTGAGCAGAAGGAATATGGCTATGACTTTCCATCAATAGTGAACAACGGAAATCTTTCGCCGCGTTGCTCCATCTATCAGTTATTAATATCCATCAACCGTGTGAATTGCTGCACTGAGTTACATCAATCTTAATAACAATTATTCAATGGTCCAATAATAGGATGCCTGCAACACTGCAGTGCATCAAGCACGAGTACCCCATTTTATCAGGCACTGAGTCATTCTGGGTTCTATATAAATGCAAGATATTGTCCCTGAAAGTGGGGCAGCAAATGTGCAGGGGTGCCTAAGCGATGTGTCCACACGCCACCCTATTACGTTGAATTTTTCCAATCAGTCGCTTCCCTGGGAAAATCTTTACCTTGTGATTTCAGCAATAGCTTGCGACTGAGGATTCTGCAGCGCAGTGCGATTCTTTGAGTTTCGAGCAGGCAGACATCCTGTCTCAAGGCCTGTGTTGCGCCACGTTAACCCGTCTAACAATCTCAGCAATATGTCCAATTTCAGAGCTTGTGGTATTTTGCAATCAAAAGCATAACATAGCAGGGAAGGAGCAGGGGAACTGGGGTCTTGAGCAACAAGAGGCGTTCGGAAATTGCCCGCGAGTTCCTCGTCCCATAATTAGCTCGAAACATCAAACGGGTGGTGGATGGCGGTAGCCCCAAACTCAACTAACCTTGGCCTGACTGAATATAGTAACACTGAGATTGGTACAACTAGCCCCTGTACTTCCAGCTCCGAGGGATTAAAGTTAAGAAAATAATTAAATGAAAATTAACTACAATTTTTATTTTTAGAAACTAGGATTGAAACATTGCCTTTCACGATGTTGGAACATCTCAAAATGCTTTTCAGCCAATTAAGGACTTAATTAATTAAAGAAGATGTAGCTGGTCTGATTAGTAAGTTCGCAGACGACACAAAAACTGGTGGAGTTGCGGATAGTGAAGAAGATTGTCAGAGGATACAGCAGGACATAAACATGTAAACATACATTACATACAGCAGGATATAAACTGGTTGGAGTCGTGGGCGGAAAAATGGCAGATGGAGTTTAATCCGGACAAGTGTGAGGTAATGCACTTTGGAAGGTCCAATGCATGTCGGAATTACACAGCACATGGTAGAACTCTTGCGAGTATTGACAGGCAGAGAGATCTGGGCATGCATGTCCACCAATCACTGAAAGGGGCAATGCATGTGGAGAAGGTGGTCAAGAAGGCATCCGGCATGCTGGCCTTCATCAGCCGGGACATTGAATATAAAAATTGGTAATCATGTTGCAGCTGTACAGGACCTTAGTTAGGCCTCATGTGGAATATTGTGCACAATTCTGGTGGCCACACTATCAGAAGGATGTAGATGCTTTGGAGAGGGTACAGAAGTGGTTTACTAGGATGTTGCCTGGTATGGAGGGCATTAGCTACGAGGAGAGGTTAGATAAACTCAGTCTGTTCTCACTGGAATGACAGAGGTTGAGAGGCAACCTGATAGAGATCTGCAAGATTATGAGTGGAATGGACAGAGTGGATAGTCAGATGCTCTTTCCTAGGGTAGGAGAGTCAAGTACTAGGGGACATAGGTTTAAACTGAGTGGGGGAAAGTTCAGAACTGATGTGCGAGGCAGGTTTTTTACAGAGGGTGGTAAATATATGGAACGTGCTGCCTGGGGAGGTGGTGGGAGCAGGTACGATAGCGGCATTTAAGGGGCATCTAGACAAATATCTGAATAGGGTGGGAATGGAAGCATAGGGACTCTGCAAGTGCAGACGGTTTTAGTTCAGGCAGCTACAATGGTCAGCGCAGGCTTGGAGTGCCGAATGTGCTGTATTGTTCTTTGTTCGGTGAAATAGTTCCATGAGACTTTTTACAATTCTCTGACAGAGCATGCAGGGCATGGGCTGAACGATAGACAGCACCGATGCCGCATGCAAAATCCAACATCGACAACACTGCAGCATTCCTTCAGTATTGCCCTGGGAGTGTCAGTCCAGATTAAATCATGGCACCGGAGAACCATCCCGTGATTCCTGGTGGAATGTGAACACGGGAAGCACTTCAGGTGTGGACAGCATTGGACTTGTCCATTCCGGCAATAGCCTCCGAGAGTCATTATCTAAACTCAGATGTAGGGAATGGCCGTTTCGTCAAGGTGTGCAATGACTGCTTGAATTCCAAAGCCCATTGCTACAGAATGAGTCAGAATCTCCATCGGAGGCAGGGGATGAAAGTGGGGTGGGGGTTGTGGTGCGAGAGGGGGGGGGGAACCCATAAAAGTACCCAAGAAGTTACAGTGGGGGCATGCTTTGAAAAAACTGTTTACTGAAACAATTTACCTTTCAGATTGCGAATAAAGCCACAGCGAACCACAGCATAAATGTCAAATCCTACATGACTCAGGGTGCAGAGCTGAGATTGCATCATTAACCTAACTGATGAAATGTGTGACTCATTGAGAAACTTGCTGAATCAATGGATAACACAAAAAGAACTGCACAGTTTCTGTATGACTGCACCGCCTGATTGGTCAGTGCTCTGACAGATGCCGATGAATCAGGGATGAATGTGCAGCAGGAATTATTTTAAAGTGTTCGCTAGCCTTCGATCGAGGTGTTAATTCTGAATGAATGTACTGCGCGCGTGTGGCGAACCAGTGAAGAAGAAGATGGATGAGGAAAAGAGAAGGAGGAGTGGGGAGGTGAAAGGGAAGGTCAGGGAAGGTCGGAGCTCCACCATCCAGAAGGATTTTTTATTTTTAACGCCCATTCGATTTGATGGGTTTGCCTCTTTTTTTTTCCAACTCTTAGTTCTGAGAATCTCTGGTCGAATCTCTTTCCTTTGGCAGAAAAGACCTCGCTCCTTCATATCAGATCACAGGTGTATCCCATTGGGCCCACCCTAATACCTGAGATCTTGTGGCCCTTCCTATCTGTACCACTGCACCACCCCAATAATTATTGACACCCCTGTCCATCAAACATCTGCATGATTGATGGAAATTACACGCATTTTCAAAATAAGAGGACAAAGTTACGTGTTTAAAAAAGTCCTTTTAAGTTTTGCACAACACTTCTTTTTTTAATAAATTTAGAGTATCCAATTATTATTTTTTTCCAATTAAGGGGAAATTTAGCGTGGCCAATCCACCTACTCTGCACATCTTTGGGCTGTGGGGGTAAAACCCATGCAGACACGGGGAGAATGTTCAAACTCCACACGGATAGTGTCCCGGGGCCAGGATCGCATCCGGGTCCTCGGCGGCGTGAGGCAGCAGTGCTAACCACCGTGCCGCCCTTGTAACATTCTAATGTATTTGTATATTGGGTGCACATCAATGCAAGAGTTAATTGGGAATGGTAGAATAGTGTTTACGTCCCTGAACTAGTAAAACAAAAGTCTCAATCTGGAGAGAGTTTGGGTGGCTGGGGCTGTGCTGAGGAAATACTGGGGACCTATGTCAGACAGCTCCCCAACACCTACATAACCTTAACCAGGAGCAACGTGGAAGGGGGGTCAACTGACCCCTCCACATAGATCAATTATAGCTCCGCTTAGGGGCCATTTTGCACCGGTGCCAATATACATTTAATCACAGTTGGCAGATGTTATAAGCCGCATGAGACCTATATGGTCGAAGCAATTACTCTCCCCGTGATCCGCCAGCCCCCCACCCCCGCTGATGGATGGGAATCCCATGGGACTTTAATAACCTGTAACAATCACTGCTCCCGCCACTGACATTTGGAACTCCCATCGAAGGCACCCAACGCCGACGGGAAAGCCATGGGCAGGGGTGCGTTTCCGGCGAGACCAGAGAGCCCCACCGCCGACAAACAGCCTTCATGTGGGAGCGGAGTCACCTATGGGGTGAGGATGGCAGCTTTTACCTGTCATCATTGAACCAGTTAGCTTTTTGCAACAATCTGATAGACTCATAGATACATCGACTTTGGACAGCACAGTGGCACAGTGGTTAGCACTGTTGCTTCACACTTCCAGGGTCCCAGGCTTGATTCCCGGCTTGGATCACTGTCTGTGTGGAGTCTGCACGTTCTTCCCGTGTCTGCGTGGGTTTCCTCCGGGTGCTCCGGTTTCCCCCCACAAGTCCCGAAAGACGTGCTTGTTAGGTGAATTGGACATTCTGAATTCTCCCTCCGTGTACCCGAACAGGTGCCGGAATGTGGCGACTAGGGGCTTTTCACAGTAACTTCATTGCGGTGTTAATGTCAGCCTACTTGTGACAATAATTATTATTTATTATTGAAGTGTTGACACTTTCCTGTGTGCGATTCCCAATTTAGTGGAGGGCCTCACATCAGGGCGACTTGGACACAGATCTTAGACTCAAAATCACGGTGATGCCAGTGAGTTTTCATTTTGAAGAGCGCCTTATCGTTTTTTGGTACATTGCAGAATAATATTTGTGCAGCTTTTCTGTTTTGTTAGCATTTATTTATGCTGCTTCTGCAACATTTTGTGTTGAGTGCTTTTTAAAAGATAATATTGAGGCTGGTTTAGCACAGTGGGCTAAATAGCTTGTCTGTAATGCAGAACAATGCCAGCAGCGCGGGTTCAATTCCCGCACCAGCCTCCCCGAACAGGCACCGGAATGTAGCGACTAGGGGCTTTTCACAGTAACTTCATTGAAGCCTACTTGTGACAATAAGCGATTGTTATTGATCACATTTTACTTCCCCATTCATTGTTTGCGTATTTATTTCCATTTATCTTCCAACCTCTCGCCAGCAAGTTCTGTCCTATTGTTGTGTAATTTCATCAGCACCAGCAGCGTGCCTGTACCTCATCTTTGGAAGGAATTTACCACGGACTTCGGGCCTTGATGTGAGGATAAATTGGGAGTCATGCGCCAGCACTTGCCAAGAGCCAGGCCAGCACAGTGTTATTCTTGGAGACAGGTTCCTAATTGGCTAACTCCATGCTTGCTGTCCAATCAATGACAGCTGGTGGGATGTGAATATTGCTGGTTCAATCATAGGGCGAGAAGCACTGAAGCCTTAGCTGCTCCACCAGGAGGGTTGGACGCTGCTGAAGCAGATTGGAGAATGCAAGGGCTCCTCAAGTTGGAGTAGAAGTTAAAAATAGCAGAATGCTGAGGGTGGAAAGGGATGTGATAGTGTGTCCCTTTAAGGGGAGCGATCCATGGACCACATGACTGGCTAGGGCGAATCGTGCAGGAGCACGTGAGCTCTGGCCAATGAGGAGTTTGCGCGGGGTGCAGGGGGACCGGTCCCCGGGAAGTGTGGACCAGGGAGCTGAAGAGCTGAGGCCTGCTGTACAGCGTTCTGTGCCTGTTATCTAACTGCCTTTGCTTTTCATCAAGAAAAATCTTTCTTTACTACCGGAAGTCTCCAGTGTCTGTCTCGAGCCATCACATTGGCGATGGGTAAAAGGTTTTCGATCTCAGCGACAGTCATCGTGAAGCGAAAGGGGAAGGAGGCACAGCTGAGAAGGTAGAGAAGCTCCAGCAAGAGTCAGAATCGGGAGCGGAAATGCCAATCATTGGAAAACTAATCCCATTGGACCAAGGGGTTAAGTGAAGGAGTCAGGAAACCAAATAGATCCGATTCTTCTTTACCTGGAATGAGATCACAGACGAGGACATGCAGAAGGTGATACTTTTGACAGTTTAGGGACCCCAATCATAGAATTTGATTAGAAACCTCACGACTCCGGAGGCATCCGACTCAAAGACCTTGGATAGCGATTCTCCGAAACAGAGAGAAACAGCATCAGAGGCCGCTCCTCGCCCCCTATTCTCCCCCCCCCCGCCTCCCCCCCAGGGGGGCTAGGAGCGGCGGTGCGTGAATCTCGGCTACTGGGCCTTGACGCTTGCGTCAAAGCGGCACGCTAAGAATGACGCGGCCGGCGGCGCCTAAGTGACATCAGTCGCGCATCCGCAGGTTGGCCGGTGGCAACCGGCGCATGCGCGGTTGCCGTCTTCCCCTCCGCTGCCCTGCAAGACATGGCGGCTTGATCTTGCAGGGCAGCAGAGGGAAAAGAGTGCTTCTCTTAGAGACGCTGGCCCGACGATCAGTGGGCACCGATCGCGGACCAGTCACCTCATGAGCACACCCGTGGTGCTCGATCCTCCCTCCGCCCCCCACAGGCCCCACACTTAGCAGTCGCGCGATGTTCACGCCGGCAGCGACCAGGTGTGGTTGACGCTGGCATGAACCGGTTGGGTTCGTCAGGCCGCTCGGCCCATTCGGGCCGGAGAATCGGCGGTCGCCATGATAAATGGCGAGCGGCTATTCTCCGAGCGGCTTGTCGCGAAACGCGACAGGCCATTTGGGGGGGGGGGGGGGTGAGAGAATCACGGGAGGTGCCAGTGCGACGTGTCGTGATTCGCCCGGCCCTCCCGCGATTCTCCCACCCAGTGTGGGGAGCGGAGAATCGCACCCCTTGTGAAATTGGTTAAAAAACATTTCAACCCAAGGCCCGCGAATATCCTTCTATGTTATGTTGAACTCCGCAGTGAGGGACCCTGAAGAGTCTGTCTCAGTCTTCATAGCCAGACTTCACCAGCTTACTGAGCATTGTGAGTTTGGGATCCCGCTTAGCGACATGTTTCGCGATTGGTTGGTTTGTGGGATCCATAACCTTAATATCCAGAAGAAGCTTCTGGCAGGGACCACAATTACGTTGGAAAAAGCGATTGAGATAGCTCAAGTGAGGGAGTGCACCAAGAAAGGCACCACCGATCTTCAAAGGGTGGCTGAAGGGGAGGTAAAGCAAATAAGGGTCGGTACGGCTACGAGGTCTGCGGCAGGGTCAACAGGCACGTCTCAGAGTCAAACATGGTCCACAGGACAGGACAAGAACCCTAGGAGCAGGAAGGAATCGGGGTTTCAAACCGAATCCGAGGTGGACTGCTGTCATTGTGGATGGGACCATCCCCATGAGACCTGCCATGTTTGGGAGTTCATGTGCTATTGTTGCAACAGAAGGGGGCACATTCAAGCATGTTGCCACGCAAGGCAGAGCGTGCCAATGAAAAATAAACAACAGCAGCAGCAGTAGTCCACAGCCCCACTGAACATAATGCAGATGAGTTCTGGAGAAGAGGATTCAATGCATTGGATGAATGCAGTCCAATTGAATAACATGGCCTCGATTTCTTACGGGTCAATGGTAAATCCTTTAAAATGGATGTCGACACCAGAGCTTCGGTGTTGATCATAGGTGAGCAGATCTTCCAATACCTGAGTGCAGAAACACAGTTTGTAAGCTTGAAGAACACTACAGCCAAACATCTGACATACACCGGGGAGATTTTGAAGATTCTCAGAACAGCCAAGACCCCAGTGGCCTAGAGAGGGCAGGAGGCCAATCTGCCTTTGGTTATCATGGAAGGACATGGACCCAGTCTGTTGGGAAGAGACAGGTTTCAGAGGATTAGGCTCAACTGTCTGAAAATCTTCAAAATATCTGACACCGTTCTCCAAGATGTTTTAAGGAGACATGAAGAGGTCTTCCGCAAAGAATTGGGCCAGATTAAGAGTGTAAAAGCCAAGATATATGTCATAGGAACACAGAAACATAGTAATTAGGTGCAGAAGTAGGAAATTCAGCCCTTCGAGCCTGCTCCTCCATCAATCAGATCATGTCTCATTTCTTTCTGGTCTGAAAACCACCTCTCAACCTGTTCCCCATATCCCTTTAACTCGTTTTCTATCAGGTCCGATCTGGATTTGATGCCCAAGTTCTCAGAGCCAGACCAAAGCCATACACACTGCATCAGAAGGTTGGAGCAGACTGAAAGAGGTTGGAAGAGCTGGGTACAGTCAAGCTGGTTCAGTTTTCAGAGTGGGTGGTGCCAATAGTCCCTGTCCTTAAACCTGGTCAGTCGACAAGGATTTGTGGGGACTATAAGCTGACCATAAATCAGGCTGCCCATGTCAATCGGTATCCGATTCCCCGAGTTGAGGACCTCTATGTCAAACTAGCAGGGGGAGGCCTCAGCTAATCAAAATTCGACTTCAATCACACCTACCTGTAACTAGAGTTGGATGAAGACTCTCAGAGGTTTTCTACAATCAAGGCCTCTTCCATTATACCAGACTGCCGTTCGGCATCGCTTCAGCCTGCGCTATCTTCCAGCGCACAATGGAAAATCTCCTCCAGGGAATTCCCAAGGTGATAGTTTAACTTGATGATGTGCTCGTCACCAGCACTACATAAAAAGAGCACATGGTTAGCCTGGAGGAAGTATTAAAGAGGTTTTGTGATGCAGTGGTCTACCTGAAACATGTACTTTTCATGCCTCAAAAGTGACCTACCTGTGATATTGTGCTGAGGTGACAGGGTTGCACCCATTGGAATCCTAGAACCATGAAAGTTATAGTGCAGAAGGAGGCCATTCAGCCCATCAAGTCTGCCCCAGCCTTTGGAAAGATCACCCTACTTAAGCCCACACCTCCACCCTATCCCGATAATCTGACCTAACCTTTTGGACACTAAGGGCAATTTAGCATGGCCAATCCACCTAAAATGCACATCTTTGGACTGTGGGAGGAAACCGGAGCACCCGGAGGAAACCCACGCACACACGGGGAGAACGTGCAAACTCCACGTAGACAGTCACCCAAGGCCGGAATGGAATCCAGGTCCCTGGCGCTGTGAGGCAGCAGTGCTAACCACTGTGCCACCGTGCCGTCTTAAATCCACCCGAGAAGAAAAGGTTAAGGCCATAGCAGACATCCCTGCACCCAATCATGTCAGCGAGCTTAAGTCCTTCTTTTGTATGGTCAATTATTATGGAAGGTTTATTTTGAATCTCACCATAACATTGGCACCAATACACCAGCTATTAAGGAAGAATCAGTGGTGGCAATGGATAGAGCCCCAAGAGGAATCTTTCCGAGTCATGAAGTAAACAATGCAGTCTTCAGACCTCTTGATGCATTTTGACCCGGGGAAACCAATCACGCTGACATGTGGCACATCCGCTTGTGGTATAGGGGTAGTTTAACCCACAAAATGGAAGATAGTTTGGAACGCCCTATCGCCTTTGCCTCAAGGACCCTTCCTCAAGGAAAACAAAACTACGCCCAGGTTGAGAAGAGGATTTAGCAGTTATATTCAGTGTGAAGAAATTACACCAGTATACTAGGCGGCAAGGTAGCACAGTGGTTAGCACTGTTGCTTCACAGCGCCAGGGTCCCATGTTCGATTCCCGGCTTGGGTCACTGTCTGTGTGGAGTCTGCACATTCTCCCCGTGTCTGCGTGGGTTTCCTCCCACAAGTCCTGAAGGAACCTGCCCCCGGCGTCCCCCTAATTCTCCGGCCCCCCAAAAATTGACATCAGGGCCGGTGTCTTCTGTGGTCGGATGTTAACGGGAAGACCATCAAAAAGCACATCAACCGCCTGAGCAATCGAAGGGTAGAACCCCCAACATGGAGTCGACAAGTCCAGTGAGTGTAGTGAATTCTCCTGCAGCTCAGTTCAGCCAAGGGAAACCGGGGACTCCCGGCTGTCGAGACCAGTGAGGCTACTTCACCTGTCGTTGAAATGGCCTCTCCTGAGGTGGGGTCGACTGCGGATTGCTCAACCATCCAAAGGAGCAGCCAGGCTGTGACTGAGCTTCGGAGGGCCAGGAAAAGCAGGAGGCCTCTCTTTCCTTGGTTGTTCCTATTAAAAAATTGTAGCTTTTGGACATAGTTCTTGGGGTAGTGTTTTCAAGGACTTAAGAAGGAAGGGATGTGGTAGCGTAGCTCCTTTAAGGGGGCAAGCTCCACGGACCACGTGACTGGCTCAGTTCCAATGCGCGGGTGTGCGCGAACCCCGGCCAATGGGGAGTTTGCCTGTGGTCCGGGGAGCCAGACTCCAGGCAGCGTGGACCAGGGATTTGAAAAGTGAAGCCCTGTGGTCGAGTGTTCTGTGCCTGTTATCTAACAACGGAAATGAAATGAAATGAAAATCGCTTATTGTCACGAGTAGGCTTCAATGAAGTTACTGTGAAAAGCCCCTAGTCGCCACATTCTGCCGCCTGTTCAGGGAGGCTGGTATGGGGATTGAACCCGCGCTGCTGGCCTGCCTTGGTCTGCAATTAAACCCCTTTGTATTCCATTGGAGGCATCCAGTGTAAGGGGAAAGCCCCCCAGAGAGAGCGTGTGTGTCAGGGGTTGGCCTTTCCTTCATGCGGCCCCTTCAATGGACTGTGGCACTTTGGCTTCTCAGGTAGCTGGGGGAGGCCAGCAGACCGGTTAAATTGCCTCAATAGGGCCTTAATTATTTAAATTGGCTGCCCACTTCCCCTCGACAGACAGCTGATTCACATTTAGTCCCACCTCTGGGGAGCTGTTCTCATCGTTGCAGGTTTAGCTTAATTATCCTTGGTTAGGATTCATGGAGACTGCCAGAGGCAAGGCTGTTGATAAACTTTATCTTTCGTTAAACATTCTTGGAACCATATATAGAACAAGGCTTCGCTTGAGGCTTCACACAGAACCATCCCTCGGTAGTCCCTGCCATCATGTGACCTCACATCACTGACGGTCTATTTACATATTTAACATTAACCCTTAACATTACATCTCTCCTCCATGTGGTGGTGTTCCCATGTGTCTGCTGCCCTTGTCCTTCTAGATGGTAGTGGTCTTGGGTATGGAGGGTGCTGCCTGTGGAGCCTTGGCGAGTTCCTGCAATGCATCTTGAAATGAAAATGAAAATCGCTTATTGTCACGAGTAGGCTTCAATGAAGTTACTGTGAAAAGCCCCTAGTCGTCACATTCCGGCGCCTGGTACGGGAATCGAACCGTGCTGCTCGCCTGCTTGGTCTGCTTTAAAAGCCAGCCACTCACCACAAGATTCCTGGCCTCTGACCTGCTCTTGTAGCCACAGTTTTTATGTGGCTAGTTGGCAAACCTCTGATATGCCCATGTCACCACTGCTGCTTCTTTTTCAACTACAGTATATCTTTGTTCCATTTCAGTCAATGATCGAGATGTGCAGTGGACCGGTTTACGAGTTTACCATCTCTCTGAGTGTGAAAGAGTACAGCAACTAGTCCAACCTGATGCATCTGAAGCAACCATTGTAGGCATTCCTGGATAATAGTGATAATAATATGTCTGGTGAAATGAGCATCTCTTAAACCCTTCCAAATGAAATTTGCTGAGTATTTCCCCAACACCATGCTAAGTCTTGCCTCAGCAATTGGCACAGTGATTCATTTACATGTGCCAGACGAGGGTAGACCTTTCCTACTTGATTCAACATCGCCATGACGTGCTGAAGCTGTTGCGAGGTGGCGGAAATCCTTCGGTTGCCATGGTTTTCTGAGGATCAGCTCCGATGTCTGATGTTTGAACCATCAGTACCAGCAATTTAATGGTTGTTTGCAAGAACCCACGTTGGTTACCAGGGGTTAGTTCTGCTGGTGACACACGTGGCTGCCAATCTGGCCTTGTGCTCTGGCATAGTGGGCCTGTTGGTCAGGTTGTCATCCCCGTGACAGCCGATCCCTTCTAATCCTTCCAGAATATTCCTCATTGTCCTCTGAAACATCTTTGGTGCTGAATACCAAAGGATAGCCAACTGTAGAAAATCTCTGAAATTATGCTGTCGGTAATTTGGATTCCTTGTCAAAAGGCAGTTGCCAAAAACCACGGTTGGCGCCCAGTTTGGTTAAAATTGTGCTTTTTGCTAGCCTTGCCAATCATTTAATAACAGATACCATTTGGTGGACCTCCCTTTCTGTAGCATTGTTTAACTGAGTAAGGTCAACACAGGGTCATATAATTCCTACAGTGCAGAAAGAGGCCATTCGGCCCGTCGAATCTGCACTGACCTTTCAAAAGATCACCCTACCTCTGCCCAATCCCTGCCCTGTAATCCCATTCTAAAGGGCAATCTGGCGTGGCCATTCCACCTAACCTGCACATCTTTAGACTGTGGGAGGAAACTGGAGCACCCGGAGGAAACCCACGCAGACACGGAGGAGAATGTGCAGACTCCGCACAGACAGTCACCCGAGGTCAGAATTGAACCCGGGTCCCTGGAGCTGTGAGGCAGCAGTGCTAACCACTGTGGCGCCGTGGGTCTTAGCTTAGATTGTCCTTGGAAAGGATCAACAGAGACTGCTGGAGGCAAGGCTGTTGATAATATTTATCTTTAATACTAACTACAACCAGGACCAGGCTTAGCCTGAGGCTTCAAACAGAACCATCCCTCAGTCTGCTCTGTTGTCACGGGATTGGACATCACTGATGATGTACACCGTGTGTTTACATATTTAGCAGTCGGAGCATCGTGGGTGGGCCCGATAATGAGATGCAAATGCGGTTGCAACTACGCACGGCGCGTGTCGTAAATGACGCCGATTTGGCGCTAAACCGACGTCTGCCGCGATTTCAGGGTTGGCCGCTATTCTCCGCCCAATCGCCATTTCCGATTTTGGCATCGGGCAACGGAGAATCGTGCCCCATATATATATTATATCGAATTTTTCAATCAGTTTCGTCCCATTTCATCAAAAATGATCCTCCCTTGTGAGTCCAGCAACAATCTTCGACTGAAAGATGGACAAGGGAATATATCCTGCAATGCAATGTGACATTTGGAGCTGTGAACACGCAGGCACCCCTCAGGGCCGACATTGCACCATGTCCACCCATCTCACAACTTGTCCAGTTTCAGAGATTTCCTTGTTTTGCAATCAGAAGTATCATGTGGAATAAATTTATCACGGGCTTGTAGAATCAGTGAGGACCATCCAATGACTTCAATGGATGCAAAGCGCTCTGGAGTTCCCTGAGGTCACCAGAGGCTCTAGATAAAGGCCAGGGCCGGGATTCTCCCCTACCCGGCCCGGGGGGGGGGGTCCTGGCGTGTCGGAGTGGCGTGAACCACTCCGGCGTCGGGCCGCCCCAAAGGTACGGAATTCTCCGCACCTTTAGGGGCCAAGCCCTCACATTGAGGGGTTAGGCCCACGCCGGAGTGGTTCCCACACGGCCGGCTGGCGTGAACGGCCGGCGTAAATCCACGCATGCGCGGGAGCGTCAGTGGCTGCTGACATCATAGCGGCACATGCGCAGGTGAGAGGGTCTCTTCTGCCTCCGCCATGATGAAGGCCATGGCAGAGGCGGAAGAAAAGGAGTGCCCCCACGGCACAGGCCCGCCTGCTGATCGGTGGGCCCCGATCGCGGGCTAGGCCACCGTGGGGGCAGCTCCCGGGGTCAGATCACCCCGCGCCCAGGACCCCGGTGCCCGCCCGCACCGCCAATCCCGCCGGTCAGGTAGGTCGTTTAATCCACGCCGGCCGGAGAGGCACGTCAGCAGCGGGACTTCGGCCCATCGTGGGCCGGAGAATCGCAGCGGGGCGCCCGCCGACCGGCGCGGCACGATTCCCGCCCCCGTCGAATCTCGGGGGGGGGCGGAGAATTTGGGACACGGCGGGGGCGGGATTGACGCCGGCCCCGGGCGATTCTCCGACCCCCCCCCCGGAGGGTCGCAGAATCCCGCCCCAGGTCTTTATTTTCTTTCAATGTGAAAGGCCCTATTGAAAAGAAAGAGAGATTAGCATTTATACAGCATTAACCTCCCTGTCCTTCTTCGTACGGCATCGCGGGATCTTTCATGTCTGCCTGTGAGGATAGGTAGAAAGTCATTCCCTCTGAATGTCAGCACAGGTTTTTGTGCGGATGCCTCTGAAGTTGGTTCAGAATGCTCGGCCTGTTCCTCACTGTCCAGTCAGGGCTGACCCTGTTTTCTCACTCTTGGTGCACCAGATTACTCAATGCATGTTGAGGAATAGCTGGCACCCTCCCAATTTTCCTTGGTTCCCTCATTGGGAGCGTGTGCTCATTAACCCAAGACTTTTGAAAAACTAGTAAACCATAGCCCTGAATGAGGCAATAACCTCCGGGTCGGCATGGTAGCACCGTGGTTAGCACTGCTGCCTCACAGCTCCAGGGACCCAGGTTCAATTCCAGTCTCGGGTGACTGTCTGTCCGGAGTCTGCACTTTCTCCCCGTGTCTGCGTGGGTTTCCTCCGGGTGCTCCGGTTTCCTCCCACAGTCCAACGATGTGCAGGTTAGGTGGACTGGCCATGATAAATTGCCCTTCGTGTCCAAAAGGTTAGCTGGGGTTGCGGGGATAGGGTGGAGGTGAGGGCTTAAGTAGGGTGCTCTTTCCAATACCTGGCGCAGAATCGATGGGCCGAATGGCCTCCTTCTGCACTGTAAATTCTATGATTCATACCGCCAAATATTGCACTGCGGGAGGTGTAGAGTTCTATTGCGAAACAAACTCAGCCGAGTCTGGTTGAGGTTGAGAGGTGAGCGTTGGGGGTGGCTGGGGTGGTTGGGTTGGCGGGCGGTGTCAGGAATTAGGATATCCTCCAGACGCTGCCCCGCCCCCCACTAGCAACAAACATCAAAGTGGTTTTAGATCACTCTTTGCTGACCATTCCGGGAGTTGAGAGTCTCTTCACGGAGATAAGTGGGGAGAAAATTGGGGAACACTGTCTCATTTCTTGAGGTACTTTTGTATCCTTGACACGTTCTTTAATGTTTTTTGTGTGAAAGGGCAACTTGGTAAAAAGGCAAACTTTCAAAGGCTGTGAACCAACCCAGGGAAAGAATCTTGCCATTTTCTCAAATATTCCCTTTGTTGCTGTATCTCCCGCCCAGAAGCAGCTGAAGATTGCACAACATCGAAAGTCCGATGAATAATCCTGAGAAGATTTAAAGGCAGTCACATCACAACATGCAGACGGCGTGAATAATATTTAGCTTTAAGGAAGGGTAGCTATTGCAAAATATGTTAAATGCTTGCACAGTGTGCGTGAGATGTAAGGCGGTATTTCTGCCTGTATTACACATATCCATCCATCTGCAATTAGGATCCTGTGGAGGGTTTTTGTGGTGTCTGGGAACACTTACAATAAGGCAATTGTTCTGAAATAAAAAAGAGGAATCATTTATCGCTTAATTCCTGTTCTGCTACTGCTTCGGGATTTTGCAACTAGCAGTATGAAATTTAACCAGTGTAACACATGTTTGCCTCCATGTTCCAAGGTGGGACAGTATCTCCAACTGACCCTTCCTCACAGGAAAGCCTGAGACCTGCCCTGGGCCCAATGTGACGAGGGCTTTGCAAGGAGAAGGGAGCTGTGTGCGGAAAGCACCTGAGACAATAACAGCCTCTCTGCCCACCTTGTGAAAGGTTCATTGTTTAAGAAAAAAACATCCCCCCAAAATTATGGAAAGTAGGGGGCTTTCCCGTGAATCGTGAAGAGGATTTCCCCCACGTTGGCTTGAGGGCTCTTCAAAGGCCGTTTCTTTTCAATCTGATGTGATCTCCTCTTGGTATCAGATCTGCAAGCTGCTCAGATTTGAGAACATTAAAGATTCCACAAAACTATTCTTAGACCATTTATGCATCATTCATTCTGAGGTTGCGGGCAAAACAGGCATTTATTGTCCATCTCTGTTCTTGTCGTGCTCAGTGACTTTCAATACCACTGCAGCGTTCGCAGTCTGTGCAGAGTCTGCACGTTCTCCCCCGTGTCTGCGTGAGTTTCCTCCGGGCGCTCCGGTTTCCTCCCACAAGTCCCGAAAGACGTGCTTGTTAGATGAATTGGACATTCTGAATTCTCCCTCAGTGTACCCGAACAGGTGCCGGAATGTGGCGACGAGGGGCCTTTCACAGTAACTTCATTGCAGCGTCAATGTAAGCCTACTTGTGACAATAAAGATTATTATTAATTATTAGAGAGCAGCTGAGAGTCAACCGTGTAAGGTCACCCTCATGGCGCCAACGACCCAGGTTTGACCCTGGCTCTGGGTCACTGTCCATGTGGAGTGTGCACATTTTCCCCGTGTTTGCGTGGGTTTTGCCCCCACAACACAAAGATGTGCAGGGTAGGTGGATTGACCACGCTAAATTGCCCCTTAATCGGAAACAATGAATTGGGTAAACATGTGAGGTCACTTGTAGAAAAAGGACTGGGTAAGAACGGCGCATTTCCTTCCCTCAGGGGTATTAATGAGTTTAATGAATGCAAAATTAATAACTCAATTTCAAACTGATAGCTTCATAGTCACTGACCCCGACTCTATACTTCCAGATTATTTCAAACTGAATTCAACTTCTGTAACTGCGACTGAGAAATTTGTGCTCATATTTTTTTGGACTCCAGAGCTGCTGTCTAACTAAGGCTGTGCGTCCAGCGCAGATCCGTGTGAGCTGGTTAGACCACGGGAGAGTCCGAAATCGGGATCCGCGCCAGGCGGCAATTGGTTCCCGATCTAAACGGCCCGCTCCCATTGGTGGGGAGGGTCACCGCTGTGCTGGGCTGGGGTGGATGAGGGTCTCAGCCTCCGTGACCCACAGGCCAACCGCCCGGATTGTGCATACTCATAATTGGGAGTAACTTCAGCTGCTGTCTCTCTGTCCCACCAAACACTCCCAGGGCAAAGCCCTGCCTGCGGTAATATAGGGTCACTTTAACTCCATTTAGTTGCATCCCCAGAGGGTCACCTGCTTTGTGGTGGCCTACTGTGTCCTCCACAACCGGGCACAGCAGTGGGGTGACGTGATGGAGTTGGAGGAGGAGGGACACGCAGCCTCGTCTGAGGAGGAGCCCGATATGGAGGGGATGGAGGACGAGCCTGCAGAGGACTCGCAGGAGCAGCTGGAGGATGGAGGACAGGCAGCGGTGGCTAAGGTCTGGCATTCTCCGAGGATCAGGGAGGCCCCCATCCTCGCCCGCTTCCCTTAGAATGGGGCATAGTCCGTCTTCCCAACCCTCTCCCCCTCTTTCCACCCATTTCCCCCCCCCCCCCACCACCACCCTCCCACCTATTTCCCCCTCCCTCCCTGACCACCCTGTCCCACCCTCCCAGTATCTCCAACTGACCCTTCCTCACAGGAAAGCCTGAGACCTGCCCTGGGCCCAATGAGACGAGGGCTTTGCAAGGAGCAGGGAGCTGTGTGCGGAAAGCACCTGAGACAATAACAGCCTCTCTGCCCACCTTGTGAAAGGTTCATTGTTTAAGAAAAAAACATCCCCCCCAAAATTATGGAAAGTAGGGGGCTTTCCCATGAATCGTGAAGAGGATTTCCCCCACGTTGGCTTGAGGGCTCTTCAAAGGCCGTTTCTTTTCAATCTGATGTGATCTCCTCTTGGTATCAGATCTGCAAGCTGTGCAATATCATTCCAGGGTGATGGGCCTGTGTTGGTACCATCAGTGGGCCAATATATAAGGCAGGAGGGTGATGATAACCCGCTGTGAGCTGAGCTCTGGTGCTCCTCAATCTAAGCCACTAGATCTAGGACCACTGTGCCTGGGGGGCATGGGCTGGGGCAGAACGGGGGGGGCAATGGGGGATGGGGGTGCTGGCCAGCATGCTGTGCAGAATAACATGACAGAGGCTTCACATGTCTGAGGTGTAACATGTTTATTGGTGAACAATTGAAACCCGAACTGTCCCTATGAAATGAAATGAAAATCGCTTATTGTCACGAGTAGGCTTCAAATGAAGTTACTGTGAAAAGCCCCTAGTCGCCACATTCTGGCGCCTGTTCGGGGAGGCTGGTACGGGAATTGAACCGTGCTGCTGGCCAGCCTTGGTCTGCCTTCAAAGCCAGCGATTAGCCCAGTGAGCTAAACCAGCCCCAACCAATGGTGCACGCTCCCGCCACCCCCCCCCCCCCCCCACCCCCCACCACCACCCCCACTCCCTCCCACCCAAAGAACAAAGAAAAGTACAGCACAGGAACAGGCCCTTCGGCCCTCCAAGCCTGCGCCGACCATGCTGCCCATCCAACTAAAATCTTCTACACTTCCTGGGTCCGTATCCCTCTATTCCCATCCTATTCATGTATTTATCACGATGCCCCTTATGTGTCACTATCGTCCCTGCTTCCACCACCTCCTCCGGCAGCGAGTTCCAGGCACCCACTACCCTCTGTGTAAAAAACTTGCCTTGTACATCTCCTCTAAACCTTGCCCCTCGCACCTTAAACCTATGCCCCTTAGTAATTGACCCCTCTACCCTGGGGAAAAGCCTCTGACTATTCACTCTGTCTGTACCCCTCATAATTTTGTACACCTCTATCAGTTCGCTCCTCAACCTCCGTCGTTCCAGTGAAAACAAACCGAGTTTATTCAACCGCTCCTCATATCTAATGCCCTCCAAACCAGGCAACATCCTGGTAAATCTCTTCTGCACCCTCTCTAGCACAGGGCTAAATCGCTAGCTTTGAAAGCAGACCAAGGCAGGCCAGCAGCACGGTTCAATTCCCGTACCAGCCTCCCCGAACGGCGCCGGAATGTGGCGACTAGGGGCTTTTCACAGTAACTCCATTTGAAGCCTACTTGTGACAATAAGAAATTTTCATTTAATTTCTAAAGCCTCCATATCCTTCTGCTAGTGTGGCGACCAGAATTGAACACTATACTCCAAGTGTGGCCTAACTAAGGTTCTATACAGCTGCAACATGACTTGCCAATTTTTATACTCAATGCCCCGGCCAACGAAGGCGAGCATGCCGTATGCCTTTTTGACTACCTTCTCCACCTGTGTTGCCCTTTCAGTGACCTGTGGACCTGTACACCGAGATCTCTCTGACTGTCAATACTATTGAGGGTTCTACCATTTACTGTATGACCCCTCCGGTGCCCATTCAGTGGTCCTCAATCTTCTTCACCCTCCATGCTTTGCCGTTACATCTAGGTGTGTGACGGGCCATCAATTGCACGTGAGACGAGTTGCTGTACAAAAGTTAGGCTTTAATAAGCTAGAACTTAGCCCTGCGGTCGACAACAATAAATGGACGACCGCCGGGCGTTCTGACTATTTATACCTCGGTATGGAGGCGTGGTTAACTCAGCCTCTCGACCAATCAGAGAGCCGTCATATGACTGGTCTCAACCAATCGGTCGAGAGGCACATAACCGACCAGGGCCAATGGTAAGCCGGTGTTCTGCACCAATGGCAGACAGCTATGCAAATCATACCGCCACAGTGTGTCCCCAGGATGCAGATCAGAGGTGGAGGCAGTCAGTTACTTCACACCCTGTGGCCGCCAGGGGCGTCTCTTGAGAGCCTGGGGCAGGAGTGACCAGGCCACCTTACCGGTGGCACGTGCCTCGCCTGTCACGCTCTCCCACCCGCTGACCGCGAGATGCGCTGTTATCAGGAGGGGAGGACTCGGGAGAACTGGAGACTGCCATCATCTCCCTGTTGGAAGGCTCTGGATCGGCCTCCGACCATCCCTCCTCCTGGACGGTGCCCATAAGGCCCTGGGGTCAGCCTTGGGATGGAGGGACAGCTGGAGTGAGGTCCAGAGGCCCCTGTGACACCTCGCCCTGCCAGCCCTGGCAGCTCCCCATTGTCTCCACCATGGTGTAGATGCACTCAGTGATGCTCCTCTGTGATTGGGCCACGCTCTGGAGGCCTCAGCAATGTCCACCTGTGTCTGGGACATGTCCCCTTGCGACTGGGTCATGTTATCGAGTTACCCAGCCATGGCTGTCACAGACTGAGCCACACCTTGGACACCATCATTCATGATGTGGAGATGCCGATCATCATCATTCATACTACCATCATTCATGGTGCTGATGTTGTACTCCAGGCGTTCCACTGTCACCATTCTAGCAGCGTTGGCCTCAGTTGGCATTGCGGCACCATTTACTCCGCCGTAGCCTTTGGGCCTCCTCCAATCGGCTATGGGCCCACCGGAATGTTGCTGACATCTCCTTCTCAATCTCACAGCCGCAAACTAGCATCTGCAGTGGCTCCAGAGTAACCTGGTCCAGAGTCTCAGCATCTGACAGGAACCCAGCTGGGTCCTGGGATCCAGCAGACCTCCGACTGCTCTCTCTCCCTTGTGCCAGGGTGCCAATGCCAACTCACTCAGACGGCCTCGTGGAGGTCATGAGCTTCTTACGACACTGGGCTGAGGTCATCCTTGTAACGCTTCCTGGGCTGACGGCCAGTGCCTCTGCCTCTCAGGCAGCACTGACTGACCGGTGGCTGACCCTCTGACCCCCCCCTCGGGACAACAGGGTGTCCCGTCTCGAGTCCACCGTGTCCAATGATCTGGCCAATTCGGTATCTCTGAAACGTGGAGTGGGTCTGTGTGGGGGAATTCGGTTGTGTGCTGTCTGGGGTTTGCTCGGAGGGAGCGGGTTATGTGCTGTTTACCCTTGTTAACAGGGAGCTGACTGGTGCGGTCTAGGTGGACCGACTGGTGTGAAGCCCACGGCGGATCATTACCGGCAATAATTGGTGGTGGATATTGGTAGCGGTCTCGACAAGTCGGCCGACGGGAAGCACCCAGCGAGTCGCACTTAACTTAGTGCTTCCCCATTAGATCATGCCCTAGATTCCTAGCTCGGGCCTCTCATCCATATCTAACCAGTAGAAGCAACATGTTTATAAAGCGATGCGGCCCAAGGGCTGCTTCACTGCCTGACCTTCCTGCTCAGCTCATTGAGTATGCACCTCTGGTTTTAACTTTTTGACAAACACGTTGAATCTTTCAATTTAAAAAATCTGTCACCATTTGATCTTTTCTTCATGTTAAACACTACCCGAGCGCTGGGTTTGGGAGTCATTGCCTGAGTAACCACAACTCTGTGGTTTACCGTGACACAGCTTGCATCTTGACAAGCGTTTCAATAAGCCTTTCGTCACCGTTCAATTGTCACATAATGTTTCCAGGCGGTTTCCCATCGCTTTGCATGGTTACCAAGGCGTTTTGGCAAACTTTGCAAATTCAGGGGGTGGGGGAGGGGGGGGGGGGGGTGGGGTGGGGGGAGGGGAGGGGGGGTGGGGGGAGGGGAGGGGGGTGGGGAGGGGAGGGGGTGGGGGAGGGAGGGGGGGTGCGGTATATGATGGGGGTAGTTTGCATTGGCACAAAATAGCACAAAAGATTGAGGGATTATCTAAGCCAGGGGTTTTCAAAGTGCGGGTCACGACCCGCTGGTGGGTCGCGGGTGTGTGTGAGAAGGGTGGCGGAGCTAGGGGTCACGGCGGTGGTGCCCAACAGATCCCAGTGATATTATTGAAGATTAAAACTCTACAATTCGCAGCTCACATGGCTGAGCTGTTCTAAAACAGCTGCAACAGTGTCACCTACCTGTACCTGTGTCACCTATCTGTACCTGTGTCACCTACCTGTGTCACCTACTTGTACCTGTGTCACCTCCCTGTATCTGTGTCACCTCCCTGTACCTGTGTCAGCTACCTGTACCTGTGTCACCTACTTGTACCTGTGTCACCTCCCTGTACCTGTGTCACCTACTTGTACCTGTGTCACCTACCTGTACCTGTGCCATCTACCTGTACCTGTGTCACCTACCTATACCTGTGCCATCTACCTGTACCTGTGTCACCTACCTATACCTGTGCCATCTACCTGTACCTGTGTCACCTACTTGTACCTGTGTCACCTCCCTGTACCTGTGTCACCTACGTGTACCTGTGTCACCTCCCTGTACCTGTGTCACCTACCTGTGTCACCTACCTGTACCTGTGCCATCTACCTGTACCTGTGTCACCTACCTATACCTGTGCCATCTACCTGTACCTGTGTCACCTACCTGTACCTGTGTCACCTCCCTGTACCTGTGTCACCTACCTGTACCTGTGCCATCTACCTGTACCTGTTTCACCTCCCTGTACCTGTGTCACCTACCTGTGTCACCTACCTGTACCTGTGCCATCTACCTGTACCTGTGTCACCGACCTATACCTGTGCCATCTACCTGTACCTGTGTCACCTACTTGTACCTGTGTCACCTCCCTGTACCTGTGTTACCTCCCTGTACATGTGTCACCTCCCTGTACCTGTGTCACCTCCCTGTACCTGTGCCATCTACCTGTACCTGTGTCACCTACTTGTACCTGTGTCACCTACCTGTACCTGTGTCACCTCCCTGTACCTGTGCCATCTACCTGTACCTGTGCCATCTACCTGTACCTGTGTCACCTACTTGTACCTGTGTCACCTCCCTGTACCTGTGTCACCTACCTGTACCTGTGTCACCTACCTGTACCTGTGTCATCTACCTGTACCTGTGTCAGCCATCTGTACCTGTGTCATCTACCTGTACCTGTGTCATCTACCTGTAGCTGTGAACTGCGATGCCCACAAACCAGAGAGATACCAGAGGGGCGGCACGGTAACACAGTGGTTAGCACTGTTGCTTCTCAGCGCCAGGGTCCCAGGTTCGATTCCCGGCTTGGGTCACAGTCTGTGCAGAGTCTGTACGTTCTCCCTGTGTCTGCGTGGGTTTCCTCCAGGTGCTCCGGTTTCTCCCAAAGTGCAAAGATGTGCAGGTTAGGTGGTTTGGCCATGATAAATTGTCCAAAAAGGTTAGGTGAAGTTACTGGGTTACGGGGGAGTTGTGGGCTTAAGCGGGGTGCCCTTTCCAAGAGCCAGTGCAGACTCGATGGGTTGAATGGCCTCCTTCTGCACTGTGAATTCTATGACTATGACTATTTTTTAAAAATTTAGAGCACCCAATTATTTTTTTTTTCAATTAAGGGGCAATTTAGCGTGGCCAATCCACCTAACCTGCACATCTTTGGGTTGTGGGGGTGAAAACCATGCAGACACAGGGAGAATGTGCAAACTCCACATGGACAGTGACCAGGGCTGGGATTCAAATCCGGGTCCTCAGCACCGCAGTCCCACTGCGCCATGTGATGCTCCAAATATGACTCTGAAATGAAATTAAATGAAAATCGCTTATTGTCACGAGTAGGCTTCAATTAAGTTACTGTGAAAAGCCCCTAGTCACCACATTCCGGCGCCTGTCAGGGGAGGCTGGTACGGGAATTGAAGCATGCTGCTGGCCTGCTTTAAAAGCCAGCTATTTAGCCCAGTGAGCTAAACCAGCCCACTACATCATGTGTAGCCATTTTAGTACTTCCCAATTTATCTCTACAAACCTGCCCATGTGATATCAATAACTCTTTCAGGTCAGTTCGTTTTTCCTCTGGAAGGTAACTCAATAATTCATCCCAATTTTTAAGAACATCCTCATTTTCCAATTTAATTTGAGGTATGTCAAATTCACAGTCATCTGGATTTGGTTTGTCACTTTGAGTTAGAATCATTAAACTTCCTTTTCTCTCCTTCCCTTTCAAAGTACCTTTTAAACATATTCACATGACATACTCGGTGAGTCTTCCTTCTGTCTGGTGTTTTTCCCACATAATTCACCTCACTTAATTTCCTTTCAATCTGATACTGCCCACAAAACCTAGCTTTTAAAGGCTCCCCTACCACTGGTAACAGCACGAAAACTTTATCCTCACTGACAAAACTACGAACGTTGGATTTCCTGTCCGCTACCCATTTCATCACATTTTGTGCAACTTTCAAATGTTGTCTAGCCAATTCACCTGCTCTATTTAATCATTCCCTAAAATTTGACACATAGTCCAATAGTGTAATTTCCGATTTCTCATCCACCAACTTTTCCTTAATCAATTTAAGTGGTCCTCTTACCTCATCACCAAAAATTAGTTCAAAAGCACTAAATTTGGTAGACTCATTAGGTGCATCCCTAATTGCAAAAATACGAATGGAATTCCTTTATCCCAATCCTCTGGATAATCTTGACAATACACCCTCAACATTGTCATTAATGTCTGATGCCTCCTTTCTAACGCTCCCTGCGATTCTGGATGATACGCAGTTGATTTAAATTGTTTTATTCCTAAGCTATCCATAACTTCTTTGAATAACTTTGAAGTAAAATTTGATCCTTGATCCGATTGAATTTCTGTGGGTAGTCCATATCTAGTAAAGAATTTAAGTAACTCCTCCACAATCCTTTTAGCTGTAATATTACGTACTGGAATGGCCTCTGGAAACCTAGTAGACACATCCATTATAGTCAAAAGATATTGATTCCCACTTTTTGTTTTAGGAAGCGGTCCTACACAATCAATTAGGACCCTCGTAAAAGGTTCCTCAAATGTTGGAATGGATATTAAGGGTGCTGTTTTTATCACTGCTTGAGGTTTCCCTATCACTTGACATGTGTGACATGATTGACAAAATGTAACTACATCTTTATGTAGTCCAGGCCAATAAAAATGTTTCTGGATTTTAGCTTGCGTTTTCCTGATTCCCAAATGACCTCCCACTGGTACCTCATGTGCAACTCGCAACACCTCCTTTCTATACCCTACCGGCAATACTACTTGATAAACTTCCGCCCACTTTTCATCCGCCTGCATATGTACAGGTCTGCATTTTCTCATCAAGATATCACTTTTACGGTAATAACACACTGGTATACTCTCAGATTCCTTTTCCATATATGCTTTCTGATATATCCGTTTTATTTCTACATCTTTCTGTTGTAACTCCGCCAATTTTCCCGAACTAAAAATATCTGCCTCATCCTCCACCTGTTCTTGTTCTTTTTCAACCATCTGATCAAAAATCGTTTCTGATAATTGCACTTCAACTTCATCTTCAGTCTTTGATTTCTCCTCTTGTCTTAACCTGTGACTTTGCGACTGGTTTACTGCACAATCCGGAAAAATCCCAGGATATTCGTCCTTCAACACTTCAGTTGTCTGATTTTCCACTGGCTTATCAACAACAGTAAGCATCACTCCCACCTGCGATCCAGCTATATCATTACCCATGATAAACTGTGTTCCTGGACAAGATAGTTTCTCTATTACTCCTACTACCACTTCACCACTCTTCACTGGACTTTCCAACCTTACGTAATATAATGGAATGCTACTCCTCTCACCCTGAATTCCACATATTACCACCTTTTCTGGCAACATTCTTCCCAAACTACATAATTTCCCATCTCTTACCATTAAAGATTGACTAGCCCCTATATCTCTTAAAATTGTGACTTCTTTACCTGCTCCTCCTGATACACATGAGTAAACTTTACCCACACAAGTAAATTATTTAAAGACATCTGGCACCTTCTTAACAATTACTTCTTGAACAGGCTGTACAATCGTTTGCACCTCCTTTGCTTCCCTTGGGCTTTCCTTTACCACGATAACAAATCCCACTGTCTTATCCTGTTTTATCACATCAGCCTTTCCAGTGCTTTTCTTCAACCACCAACACTGTGACTTTCCATGGCCTAGTTTATTACAGTGAAAACATTTGAAACTTTTCATTTCTTTTCCACCCTCCTGGATTTCTTTTTAAATCTGAGGTACACTCTCTTTATTGTCTCCCATCAGATCACTTTTACCTTTACCACTTGAGTATTTCTCATGCCCCCAGTTTCTATCCCTCATTGGCTGAAACTGATGTCGGAAACCAACCTTTGATTTATGAACTAATTCATAATCATCTGCCATTTCTGCTGCTAATCTCGCAGTTTTAACCCTCTGTTCTTCCACATGAGTTCTCACTACATCAGGAATTGAATTTTTAAACTCCTCCAAAAGTATAATTTCTCTGAGAGCTTCATACGTTTGATCTATTTTCAAAGCCCTTATCCACCTATCAAAATTACTCTGTTTGAGCCTTTCAAACTCCATGTATGTTTGACCAATTTCTTTCCTTAAATTTCTGAACCTTTGTCTGTAAGCTTCAGGCACTAGCGCATATGCACTTAAGATGGATTTCTTCACCTCCTCATACGTTCCAGATACCTCCTCCGGTAGTGATGCAAACACTTCACTAGCTCTACCTACCAGCTTTGTTTGAATCAGTAACACCCACATGTCCTGTGGCCATTTCATTTGTTTAGTTACCTTTTCAAATGAAATGATAAAGGCTTCCACTTCCTTCTCGTCAAACTTTGGCAATGCTTGGACATATTTAAATAGATTCCCACCAAGCCTTCGACTATGACGCTCTTTCTCACTATCCTCATCACTATCATCCAACTGTACGTTTCCCTTTATGTCTGCCAATTTTAATTGACTTTCATGTTTCATGGCCATTTTCTGAAGTTCAATCTCGCTCTCTTTATCTCTTTCCTTGATCTGTATCTCCCTTTCTTTTTCTTTTTGTTTTGCTCGGGCTATTCTTTCTTTTCTCCTTTCTTCTCTCTCCTTTTCTTTTTCCTCTCTCTCTCTTTCTTTTTCCTCTCTTTCGTATTCAAGCCACTTTAATTCTTTCTCACGTTCCATTTGTTTAATTTGCAACTGAATTTTTGCCATTTCCAATGAGTCAGACTCTATCTCAGGCAACTTTAAATGCTTAACCACCGCCATAATTACCTCATCCTTTCGCATTTTGTCAGGCAATGTTAACTGCAATGTTTTTGCCAAATCTAACAGTCTGCTTTTCGTCTCTGTCCGTAAGGTACTGCGTGTGACATTCTTCACCCCTAAAAACTTCTGAGACTCTGAAAGAGCCATTGTTCACAACACTCTCCCCACTTAAACTAAAATACCACACCGGAAAAGCAACAATCCTTCACTGTCTTTAAGTTCACAAAAGCCAATCCAATAGATAGACTTTTATCCCGGACGAGCCCCCAATTTTTATGGGAGCGGCGTTTTCAGAACCCCAAAATGTATCATGGAGTTCAACCAACCTCTCCCTTTAATTTATTGTTGCTTTTGAAGCACACGGCTTGGTCTCCAGGTGTGGTATTACAATTATGGACATGTGGGTTTTTAAACACAAAACAATGTTTATTCCGTGAATTCAACTTAACCTTTTTAAATAAACATTGGATCACTTACCACCCCTTACTTCAAAGATAACCCCGAAAATAATACAACACTAAATAATCCCTCAAAATGTTCCTTCAAACCTCCAAAAGACTTAACACCTTTAAACAGAAACACATCAGGTTAAAGACATTAGTATTATGAGTTTAAATCACCCAAATGATTCAGAGATAGTCTTTCCTGGCAGAGATCACAGCAGATCCAGCTCACTGCAAACACAGACACACCCAAGCTCTTTTCCTCAAAACTGAAACTAAAACTCCCAAAAAGCAGAAGTGAGCTCAGCTCAGCTCCCCCCTCTGACATCAATTCAGTAATATGAGCTGCTCTAGTTCTTAAAGGTACATTGCTTAAACATCCATTTCTTAAAGGTACTCTCACATGAAATGAAATGAAAATGAAAATCGCTTATTGTCACGAGTAGGCTTCAATGAAGTTACTGTGAAAAGCCCCTAGTCGCCACATTCCGGCGCCTGTCCGGGGAGGCTGACACTGAGCAATACTGCAATCACTCTGGTTTCCGAAGCGTAGGATTAAGATTATTTTCTCGATGTATGATTGTGCTGAAGGACGCTTCTGGTGCCATCGGACAAATAAAGTCTTAATTTTAAATCCGCAGCCTTACCATCAATAAACTACCGTGAATCTGTCCAATGCTGAACACGATAAGGTGAGGTGGAGTGACAGATAGTTAAAATGGGGCAGGCGGATTTTGAAGCACTCTTGTTGAGTATTTAAATGTATTATCAAAGGGAACAGTGTAACCTCTGTCTCTATATCTATATCACAACTTCTCCATATCTCTGAGTCAGTCTCCCTGCGTACCTTTGTAACTCGACTTCTACTTTGATATACGAGAGACCCTGAAGTAATTGAGACAGAGGTGATGCTGGGGCAGAAATGCAAGATTGTCAGACAGAGATACACAGAGAAAATTGAAAGAGTCGTTTGAGAACAGAGGAAAAAGAGAGAGGGGAACGAGGGGAAGGGAGCGAAGCGAGGGGAGAGAGGAGAGGGGGAGCAACTGGGCCAGGTAGGGACAGAGAGAGAAACAAGGAAAAGAAATTAATTCCTGGTGACAAAGGGGAAAATGGGAAAAAGAGTCAAACATTAGGAGAAACCCAGGAGAAAAGAGACTTACAATGTATAAGAGATACATTGAAAATGGAATATAATGGCACGGGGTGGAGGTAAAGACAATTAGACACGGTGGGAGGCACAGAGTAACTTGTAGGGAGAGAGCGAAACTGAAATGATTATGGATAGCCCAAATATGAGGAGGGGGGTGGGGGGGGGGGGGGGGGGAGCGATAGAGAGAGAGAGAGAGAGAGTGAGAGCCTTTCTTCTATGTGCTCCAGTTACTCTGGACAGATGCAGCCAGGGCTGCACATCTTTCCTCCTGTCTGACGCAGACTGAGGGACGCAAAGCCCATGGAGTACGATCGTGAGGACCAAGCAAGCTCACCTGTCACATTAAAGGTAAGCGAACATGGCCTGGGTCCCAAAGGTCGGCCAGCGTGAGTCCCAAAGTCCGGCTGATGTGGGTCCCAAAGGTCGGCCAGCGTGAGTCCCAAAGTCCGGCTGATGTGGGTCCCAAAGGTCGGCCAGCGTGGATCCTGAAGGTCGGCCAGTTGATAAAAATGCATCCTGGGGAACAAAAGTTTGAAAAACACTGATCTATACGAGATGCTTAAGATGATTAAATGATTTAAATGATTTGATAGGGTAGACAGAGGGAAACTATTTCCTATGGTCGGTGGGGGGGTAATAATAATAATAATCTTTATTGTCACAAGTAGGTTTACATTAACACTGCAATGAAGTTAGCGTAAAAAGCCCCTAGTCGCCACATTCCAACACGTGTTCGGGTACATGGAGGGAGAATTCAGAATGTCCAAAGTACCTGACAAGCACATCTTTCGGGAATAGTGGGAGGAAACCTGAGCACCCGGAGGAGCAGACACGGGGAGAACATACAGACTCCACACAGACAGCGACCCAAGCGAGAATCGAACCTGGGACCCTGGAGCTGTGAAGCAACAGTGCTACCCACTGTGCTACCGTGCCTCCCCTAGCAGCGCAGAATAAGGTGGGGGTACGATCTTACAATTAGACTTGGGATGTTCAGGAAGCATTTCTTCACAGAAAATGTAGTGGAGGCTGGACGTCAATTGAAAATTCCAAAACCAATATATTTGTTTAGGCCAGAGTTTTAAGGGATCTGCAAGCAGGGTGGGTGAAGGGAGTTGAGATACAGATCAGCCAAGATCTAACTGAATGGTGGATGAACCAGGGACTGAACAGCTTCCTCCTGTTTCCACTGCCTATCTATCTTCCTCGTCATGTTCCACAGAATTCGGCAGATCCTGCTCATGGTGCTTGGTGTTGGCGCCTTGCAAGATCAACCCAATGAGTCTCACTCCTTTGCTTTTTCCCCATAGTCCTAATTCTCATTTTCAATTATATATCCAATTCTCTTTTGAAAATTATTACTGAACCTGCCCCCACTATCAAAAGTGTATGTGCACGGCTGCAATGAAACATTAAAAGATGGTGGGACTGACTCTCCTCGAATCATAACTTTGATCTGTTTATGACAGAAAAAAAATCACAACTTGCGTTTATATAGCGCCCTCAACATGGATCCCCAGGTGCTTCCTGAATGTTATCAAAAAAGGGTTTGACACCAACGCCACAAAAGGAGATATTAAGAATAGGCTTTATGGAGCACTTTATTCCTCCACTGCAGAAGGAGGCCATTTGGCCCATCGAGTCTGCACCAACCCTCTGAAAGAGTACCCTTCCTAAGCCCACTCCTCCACCCTATCCCCGTAACCCCACCTTTTGTGAAATGTAGCATGGCCAATCCACCTAACCTGCGCATCTTTGGACTGTGGGAGGAAACCGGAGCACCCGGAGGAAATCCAGGCCGACACGGGGAGAAAGTGCAAACTCCACACGGACAGTCACCCGAGGTGGGAATCGAACCCGGTTCTCTGGTGCTGTGAGGCAGCAGTGCCAACCACTGTGCAACCATGCCGCCCCAGTACCTTACCGAAGAAAGAGGTGGGGAGGTCCAGGGAGGGGATTTCAGATCTTAGGGTCCAGGCTGCTGATGGGACGGCCGCCAATTCTGGAGAGATGATAACTGAATGATACAAGAGGCCAGAATTGGAAGGCTCAAGTTAGGGAAGGATTCTAAAACAATGGTGGGAATTTTAACAGCACAACATTGCTGGTTCAGGAACCAGTGTGCTGCAGGGGCGATGCGTGATCGAGACTTGTTGCAATTGAGAGTATGGGCAGCGGGATTCCGGATAAAGCTAAGTTTGTGGAGGCAGAAAAGGAGACGTAAATATGGCAAACATCCACCAAAGTTTTGATAACACCAGGTTAAACCCCATTGGTACAAGTCGATTGGAACTAGATCAACAAACCTTTGCAACCTGCTACAGAAGAAGTTTGATTCTCCCTCTCTCCAGTCGCTCCGTCTGGACCTGTAAAGACTGAATTACCTGCAAAGACTCGCATTCAAAGTATCGTCTTGCATCTTTGACGATATATATGTTTCTGGAACCCATCTCTTCATTCGCCTGAGGAAGGAGCTGCGCTCCGAAAGCTAGTGATTCGAAACAAACTTGTTGGACTTTAACCTGGTGGCGTAAGACTTCTCAGAATGAGAAAGAGAGAGAATCTTCTCTGACCCAATGTTTATGACAGTTTTGTACGTTTTTTGTTTTATTGGACCCTCCCTCCCTTGCTATCGATCCAGTCCACACACTGGTCACTTGCCTTTCCTGACTTTGCTAACATTAGGTGGTCCCACTTACCTCGAAGGACCCTCCCGCTTATCATCTCTTTATTTGAGCATTGTCCCAGCACTGTATCTGCAAAGCTGCGATTTCAAAACTCTCTGATGCTGCAACTTGCCTGTGGTTTGACCAAAGCGTCAAGTCTTGTCTCATGTCAGGCGTGAGTTGTCTATCGGCCTCCAACAGTTGTGGTAAGGCAGGGAATGGCAATAAGCCGTAAATTAAAGGTGTACGTAACAAGGGTGCTACAGTAATCATGGGCAACTTTAATCTACATATGGATTAGGCAAATCAAATTAGCAACAATAGAGTGCCAGATAAATTTCTGGAGCGTGTACAAGATTTATTTCAGACCAGTATGTTGAGGAACCAACTAGGGAACTTGTCCCAGATTTGGTATTGTGCAATGAGAAGAGGTTAATTATTAATCTTGTTATGCAGAGTCCTTTAGGGAACAGCGACCCTCACATGATAGAATTCTTTATTAGGGTGAAAAGTGAAGAAGTCCGATCTGAAACTAGGGTCCTAAATCTAAACAAAGGAAGTTATGAAGGTATGAGATGTGATTTGGCGAAGATAGATTGCGGACATTTCATTAAAAGGCATGATAGTGGAGTTCCGGTGGCGGCTATGGAATGAGTTGTCGCACATTTGGTGGCTCCCGCTCTCGATGTGGACCGTTGTAGTCCTTGCCCACCCGATTTGAGGGGGGTTTGCTGGTGAATGGTGTATAAGCACTGAAGGATTGCTATATTCTTCTGGTGGTGCCGGTTTATGGCTCATTGGACGAGGAGTGTAACAAAGAAGAGGCAGCAGCCAAGAATAGTCGAGACACGACTCAGTAAAAGGTGCTGGAAGGCGCTGAGGAATCGTTGCCCACTCAGTGGTCTACAGGGCAACTCACAAACTTTTGAACAACAAGTTCCAGCAGCAGAGGAAGGAGGCCTCAGAGGACCTGGCTAAGGTGGTGGAGATGCTTAGGGCGGCTGTCGAGAGAGTGGAGCAGAGGCTGGAGGCCCAGGGCCTGGTATTCCAGGATGTGGAGGAGTTGATAGGGGAGCATGAGGATGGGCTGGCCTCACTGGAGGCGGAGATGGTGCCAGTGGCAGACGGCCGAAAGGGGTTGAGGGTGAAGATGGGGGACCTCAAGGATCGCTCCAGGAGGCAGAATCTCTAGATCGTGGAATGACTGAGGGGGACTAAGGAGTGTAGGCCGCTGTCATAATATACATCCAGGTATATGATGGTGTGCAGACAGGCAGTGATTGGCACACAGGATGACCAGTGAACACACAGCAGCCAATCACCAGACAGGACACGACCACTATAAAGCCAGAGGGCACTAGTTTTCCCGCTCTCTCGGGATCCAGCCTCTGAGACAGTCAGAGCTCATGAGCAGCAACTGGAACACACACCCTGTGGTAGTCAGATAGTCTGGTCAGGTTAGCCTCAGGTCTCCAGTCAAGTCAGCATAGCGTCAACCCACAGTTAAAGCATGTATGATAGTTAAGAGTTCAATAAAATCGAGTTGCATTTCTTGAAGTGTTGCAAGCCTGTCTCTCTCACCACTGCAGTAAATGCAGTCCTCGCAGACCCAGCTTACCCAACACATCATGGTACCAGTGAGTTATGCTCGGGTTTTACGGACCTACCTTGAGATAATCTGCCTTTGACCAGCAATCAGCCATCCGGTAGCATGGACAGCGTCCGCCCTCCCCCACAGCTCCGTCGCCGGCAACCTCGGTGCTAACGGGAAGATTTTCAAGCAGAAGTTCCAGCTCTATCTTGAAGCCACCGACCTCGAGGCCGCATCGGATGCCAGGAAGATCGCACTATTCCTTTCTACAGCCGGGGGCCACGCTATCCACATCTTCAACTCCCTCACCTTTGAAGAAGGCGAGGACAAGACAAAGTTTAAAACAGCCCTGCTGAAGTTCGACAGCCACTGTGACATCGAGGTCAATGAGAGCTTTGAAAGGTACGTTTTCCAGCAGAGGCTTCAGGGTAAGGATGAAACTTTACAGTCCTTTTTGACCCATCTCCGCATCCTCGCGCAGTCCTGCAACTATAGCTCCACTTCTGATTCCATGATCCGGGATCAGATCGTTTTCGGGGTCCACTCCGATCCCCTTCGCCGGCAGCTCCTTAAAGTTAATCAGCTCACCCTTGCCATCGCCATTGAGACCTGCGTCCTCCACGAGCACGCTAACAACCGGTACTCCCATATCAAGGCGGCAGAAACGGCACGGCAAAACCCCCACGATGCAGAAATGGTCCAGGCCATCAAACAAATGCAGGGCCTGAGTCTGGATGAGGGTGGCCATTTTGCGTGCCTTTCCCAGGCTCCAGTGCATGCGTGCCACGACTAAGGGGACGGCGAGGCCGACGACCAAACCGCGCAAGTGTACACGTTGTTCGACCGCACTGCGCATGCGCGGTGGCGCACACAACGTCCTGAAGGCCGCGGCACGATGTGCTCCAACTGTGGCTCCGCCCATTTAATGCGGCAATGTCCCACAAAATCTCGACGCTGTCTCCAGTGTGGCAAGCTTGGCCACTATGTGGCCCTTTGTAGATCTGCTCCACTGCCCAACAAACAACGATCCCAGCTACAGCGCAGGAGCGTCCGGTCAGTACAGCAACCCGTCACAGACTCCGACTCCGACATTCTTCCAGATCCCGACACCGAGGTCCTCGCATCCCCATTCCGGGTGGGCATCATCACCAAGCATACGCTGCCTTTATCAACGATGGTGAAACAAATCCCAATAATGAGCATTGATCCGGACGATGAGTGGTGTGCCACCCTTACGGTTAACAAGGCTCGCATAGGCTTCAAGCTGGACATCGGCGCTTCAGCAAACCTCATTTCAAAGTCTGACCGTGACACCATCCGGTCAAGCCAAGCATTCTTCCACCGGCCTGCCAGCTCCTCAACTACAATGGCAATGCCATTGCTGCCAGTGGCTCATGCCAGCTTGCGGTGTCCCATCGCTCTTCAAAAGCAACGCTGCGTTTTGAAATTATAGGAACCAACAGAGCTTCCCTGCTCGGTGCTCGGGCCTGGAAACTCCTGAACCTTGTGTAGCGGGTTCGCACCATGTCGTCCGCAGAGGCAACGGCCTCGCCAGATGTTAACTTCCAGGCCCAACTCGATGACATCATAGCGCAATACCATAGCGTATTCAAAGGTATGGGCACACTCCCTTACCGATACAAAATCCTGTTGAAGCCAAATGCCACCCCTGTGGTCCACGCACCGCGCCGGGTGCTGGCACCCCTTAAGGACCCCCTCAAGCAGCAGCTGCAAGACCTCCAGGACCAGGGCATCATTTCTAAGGTAACACACCTGAAGTTGGGGGATCAGACAAGGCTGAGTAAGGGGTGGGTGGGCAGCTGTTCCACTGGGGGTTGGAGATGAAGATGAGGGGGAAGGCGGGGCTGGTCAACAAGACCCAGGGGCTGATATGTGATGGTTAGTGGGTAGTTGGAGAGGACGCCTGTGATGCTAGTGAATGGGATAACATGGATTTTTTGAGGTGCATTTTAGGGAAGATGCATCAGCTGACTATGGGGGGAAGTTTCAATATGGTTTTGGACCCTAGGTTGGACCAGTCATGCCCTAGGGCCCTGAAGGTTTTGGCTCTGGGTTTATGGAACGTATGGAAGGGCAGTTTGGGAGGCCGAGAGTGAAGTGGCTTTTGTACTTTTCACATGTGCACCTGGTATACTCCGGGATAGATTTACTTACCCTGTTGTCGGGGGTGGCTGGTTCGTAGTAGTCGGCGATCATGGTTTCTGACCAAGCGGTGCGTTGGGTGGAGCTGCGGGTGGTACAGGGGGAGGCTAAGCTGCCGCAGTGGAGGCTGGATGTGCGATTGCTGACGGACAAAGGGGACGGTGAGGGGGTGAGGGCGGCCATTCGAAATTATGTGGAGCTGAGTAATAGAGGGGAGGTCACGGTCGCCAACCTGAGGGAGGCGTTGAAGGTGGTAGTAAGGGGAGAATTTATTTAGGGCCTGTGAGGCAAAATTTAGAGGAGATGTGTGAGGCAGGTTTGTTACAAAGAGGCCTGGAACGTGTTGCCAGGGAGGTTGTGGAAGCAGATACATTAACGCCATTCAAAAGGCATCTTGACAAACACATGGATAGGATGGGTAGAGAGGGATACGGCACAAGGAAGTGCTGAGAGTTTTGGCCAAGGTTGGGATCATGACCGGCACAGACCTGGAGGGCCGAAGGGCCTGTTCCTGTGTTGTATTGTTCTTTGTTCTATGAGAAGGGTGTGAAGAGGGCTCTCTCCGCCTTCTTGCACCTTCTCCTGCGGCACCTCCCGGGAACACCTTCGACTTGCAGCCCAGTAGCACAGATTCCCCGGATCCTTGTACCTCGTGGGGAGCGCCCAGACTGACCAGACCCAGAACACCACTCCGGTGAGACGACCCAAAGACCAGAACCAGCCCGAGACGAGGGGGGAAGCCCAAATCGACGACTGCAGATCCTGAAACATCAGCCAATCCTCAAAGATCAAGGATCAGCCAGTCCCAGCCTGATGGAACGGCTATTACCAGCCTATTATCAGACAAACAATTCAAATTCAATAACAGGGTCCTGTGGGTAGGGTGCAGTGAATTCTCGGAAGCGTGTGTCAGAGGTGGATGGCTAATGTACGTTTGATATTTTACTTATCGATTTAAGGCTGTTTACTGAAGAGGTGTGTGAAGAGACGGATAGAGTTTGATAGAGTTTAATTAAAGTATGATGATAGAGTTTGATAAATATTGTTTTCCTTGATAAAGTGTTCAGTAAAGCTGTGTTGGACCTTCACCTGTCCCCTTTGTCTATTTCACCGTACAGGGACCCGCTATTGCCAGCGGTTCACCCGTGTAGGGAGCGAGACGGCATCTGGAGGCCTGAATGAATACAGTTGAAGGTCCTGTGGCTGACCACTGATACCGCCGCGCCTGTGTCTAATTCCATTTGGATGGAATGTCCAAGCATTTGCAACTGGATGGGGACGAACCAAGACGAAGGCACACAGTGCAGCCTGCGATGGGCCTCCTCTTCGTCATCCATGGGGTGGGCCTGGTCCGTTTGGCGGCGGTCAAACCTGGCAAGATGGCAGGACAGAGGGCCCTCTCTAGGCCGGCTGCACTCTATTGTCCTACTGCCGGTGGTCACAAGCCAAAAATGATATTCCCGGTCACCGCGGTCGGGCGAGGGTGTTCTGGGGAATTCCGGGCCTTGGCCGTGGTCTATGTCGCCTAGGGGACCGAGGTTGAGCACCGCCATTCCTCGGAGCTCCTGGACCCCTTGATCCAGGCTTTCATGGGAGATGGGTACTCCACGGGGCGTTGTAATGTCAGGTTCAGTTATCGCCAGAAGTTTTCTTTGTGTGTTGGCATCGCGGATTCCGCATACAAATCTGTCTCACAGCAATTCTTTAAGCGTGCCGCCAAATTTGCAGGTTTCTGCTCATTTTCGGAAATGAGCCAGGAAGTCCCGGGGTCTGAGCAGCCGTGTGAAATCGGAATCTTCGGATGATTAATGGTGGTTACGGCTCTCAATGTCCTTTTACTAAGGCCAGCAACGCGGCGTTCAGCCCGATATCTGGTGGCTGTGGGTGGGTGCGGCTCTTAATGAGGCTGTATATGGACCCCTGCAAGCCGTAAGCAACAGCATTGTCTACCGTTCGTCCACGATGATCCCGTTTGCATGGAAAAGGTACTGCATTCTTTCGACATACTGTCCCCAGTCATCGATCCCTGTCTGAAAAGGCTCGAGCTTACCGATGTGCGGCATGTCTGCGATGTCCTACCCTTTATGGATGAGAGGCGTCTCGAGGCCTAGACTAAGTGGCTCCAGCCCATAGTATCTGGCTTCGTCGGCAGCTGCACTTTATTCTCATCGCCAGTGTAGAATCTGCCAAAACAGCACACGTTGACCAGGCAGGTAGAAAACAACAATTATATTTATTCCCGATATTATATTTTCCACTCCCCAAAGAGTCTCACTCATTACCAGGGAGCTCATACTCAGAGGAGGTCACCTGGAATCTAATTGTCCTGATCTTGCGACCTCCTTGACGGTTAGAACAGATAGGGAGGAACTTTCCCCCTGAGCGGAGCAGTCAATAACCAGGGGGCATAGATTTAAGTTAAGGGGCAGGAGGTTTAGAGAGGATCTGAGGAAAAACCTTTTACACCCAAAGGGTGGTTAGAATCTGGAACTGCTGCCCGAAGGAGGGGAAACCCTCAACATTTAAGAAGCATTTCGATAATTATTTGAAATGCCGCAGCATGCAAGGCTCCAGACCAAGTCCTGGAAAATGGGATTGGAATAGATAGGTGCCTGATGGCTGGTGTGGACACAATGGTGCTTTAAATATCTATGACACTCTGTTCTGAATCTTGCTACCAGGCAAAGCATGAGTTGCTTAGAGAAGGAACAATTGCTGCCACAATTTCACATGTTGTTACGGTATAAGGGCACCAACTGCTCATAAGGGATTCTGCAAACATGTTGTGGGCTCATTTATTAAGATTGGGGACATGTGAGTACGTATACATGGTTAGAACACCTGAGGACTATCAAGCTGTGTAGCTGTGTCCTGCTCCATGCTAAAGCAAAACTGAGGCTGGGTCACGTGACGCTTTTCTTAAAGTGACAGCATGCTGTTCGCCCTTAAAGGTATACAACAACCTCTTTCGATCACGAAAACAGGCCTCCATTGGTTCTCTTTCTGGCACTAAATATTCCCATTGATATTGACTGGCATACTCAGGAGGCTGCCGAAATTCCGGCTCTTCCACCGGCTGACCGAGGGCAGATCAGGAATGGGGGCTGGCTGCGCTTTCTCCAGGGCTATCAGGACCATGGAAAAGACCCTTTCCGAGCAAAGATGAGATGACCCGACACTGGCTGGACAATTAGAGAGTCCCTTTTTGCTGGCTTCGCACCAAAATACAGCTGAGTAAGCAGCGTCTTGCGAAAGCTACACAGCTTTGCACAAGAGCTTCCGTGACCCTGCTCCAGATCTGTTGCGTGATGTGTCATCTCCCGTGTAACTTTCTCCAGAAACTGGTGAAATCCTTTGAGGCTGGAACGAGAGGATATTGAGAAATCAAGTGCAAGTCTGTATTTAGTAACGCCGCTTTTTTTTCAGTGACATTGTGTAAAGTGGCTAGTTGCCCATGGAATGCTGAATCAGACTGTGGTTTATTGTCAATTAATTTGGTTTCCTCTCAAATGCTAATATGTCTATTTCTGATCCTTTTATAGCTCTTTTGATTTTTTTTCACTTGTTCATTCTCCCTCAATTAACCTGGCCACCATATCATTTCCCTTTCATACCCTCCATTGCGAGTCGCAGCCCCATGCCAACAGGGGGAAGGTGTGCATTTGGCTCCGAGGTCATAACATTTGTGGGTTCAATGTCCATTCCACATATGTGCAGGTTGGGTGGATTGGCCATGCCAAATTGCCTCTTAGTGTCCAAAAAATGTTGGCTGGGGTTGAGGGGGTGGGATGGATGCGTGGGCTTGGGTTGGGGGTTCTTTCCGAGGGCCGGTGCAGACTCGATGGGCCAAGAGGCCTCCTTCTGCACTGTAAATTCTATGATTTCCAGTGTGCACTGAGGGAGTGCTGCAATGTGGGAGGTGCTAACCTTCACACGAAGCATTACTCCAGACCCAATCTGCTGAGTGTAAAAGATTCCAAAGAAAAGCTGGTGTCCTGACCAATTAGCATAGTGGTTAGCACAGTTGTTTCACAGCACACCAGGGTCCCAGGTTCGATTCCCGGCTTGGGTCACTGTCTGTGCGGAGTCTGCACTTTCTCCCCGTGTCTGCGTGGGTTTCCTCCGGGTGCTCCGGTTTCCTCCCACAAGTCCCAAAAGACGAGCTTGTTAGGTGAATTGGGCATTCTGAATTCTCCCTCTGTGTACCCGAACAGGCACCGGAATATGGCGACTAGGGGCTTTTCACAGTTACTTAATGTAAGCCTACTTGTGATAATAATAATTTTTTTTTTTTTAATTATTCTTTATCAGACATCGCCAATACAAATTATCTGGTTGTATCACGTTACCTCCGCCTGGACCATGACCCTACCACTGAGCATCAAGCCATTGTTTCCAGGACTGTCATTAACCCCATGTCCTCTGGACATCTTCCCCTCACAGCTTCTAACCTCCTCTCCCAATACCGGCACGCCCTCCTCCCAAAATCCACAAATGGGACTGTCCCGATAGACCCATCCCATCAGCCTGTTCCTGCCCCACCGAACTAATTTCTTCCTATCTTGACTCCATACTGCCTCCTCCTGTCCAGTCCCTTCCCACCTACATCCATGATTCCTCCAATGTCCCTACATCGCGGTTATTGGATAGGCACATGGAGCACACCAGAACGACAGGGAGTGGGATAGCTTGATCTTGGTTTCGGACAAAGCTCGGCACAACATCGGGGGCCGAAGGGCCTGTTCTGTGCTGTACTGTTCTATGTTTAGATTATCATAGATTATCATAGAATTTACAGTGCAAAAGGAGGCCATTCAGCCCATCGAGTCTGCACCGGCTCTTGGAAAGAGCACCCTACCCAAGGTCAACACCGCCACCCTATCCCCATAACTCAGTAACCCCGCCCAACACCAAGGGAAATTTTGGACACTAAGGGCAATTTATCATGGACAATCCACCTAACCTGCACATCTTTGGACTGTGGGAGGAAACCGGAGCACCCGGAGGAAACCCACACACACACGGGGAGGATGTGCAGACTCCGCACAGACAGTGACCCAAGCCAGAATCGAACCTGGGACCCTGGAGCTGTGAAGCAATTGTGCTATCCACAATGCTGCCGTGCTGCCTAATATGTTCTATCATATCAACAACTTTCAGTTCCTCGGCCCTAACTGCCTCCTCTTTACCATGGACGTCTAATCCCTCTATACCACTATTCCCTACCAACATCGTCTGAGGGCTCTCCGCTTCTTCTTCGAACAGAGGCCCAAACAATCCCCATCCACCACCACTCACCTCCGTCTGGCTGACCTTGTCCTCTCACTAAATAATTTCTCCATTAACCTGTCTCATTTCCTCAATACCAAAGGTGTGATTGTGAGTACCCGTATGGGTCCCAGCTTTGCCTGTCTCTTTATGGGGTATGTGGAACATTCCTGGTTGCAGTCCTACCCTGGCCACATCCCACAACTCTCTTATCGGTACATTGACTGTTTCTGCGCCCCTTCATGTTCCCGTCTGGACCTGGAAAAGTTTATTAATTTCACTTCCATTTCCGACCCCTCTGTCACCTTCATACGGTCCATCTCCGACTCTTCCCTTCCCTTTCTTGACCTTTCTATTTCAATTTCTGGGGATAGACTGTCCACTAATATCTATTACAAACCCACTGACTCCCACAGCTACCTCGAATGCAGCTCTTCACATCCCACATCCTGTAAGGACTCCGTTCCTTCGCCCCTGTCGCATCTATTCCGATGATGCCACTTTCCAAAACGGTGCTGTTGACATGTCTTCATTCTTCCTTTAATAATAGTTTCCCACAACTGTGGTCGACAGGGCTCTCAACCGTGTCCAACCCATCTCCCACAGCTCTGCTCTCACCTCTTCCCCTCCCTCCCAAAACCAGGATAGTGTCTTGCATTAGCGAGACGCAGCAGGGTTTTGTAAAGGGGAGGTTGTGTCTCACAAACTTGATAGAGTTTTTCAAAGAGGTCACAAAGATGATTGACGCAGGTAGGGCAGTGGATGTTGTCTATATGGACTTCACTAAGGCCTTTGACAAGGTCCCTCATGGCAGACTGGTACAAATGGTCAAGTCACACGGGATCAGAGGTGAGCTGGCAAGGTGGATACAGAACTGGCTAGGTCATAGAAGGCAGAGAGTAGCAATGGAAGGGTGCTTTTCTGATTGGAGGGATGTGACTACTGGTATTCTGCAACAATCGTGCTGGGGCCTTTGCTGTTCGTAGTCTATATAAATGATTTGGAGGAAAATGTAACTGGTCTGATTAGTAAGTTTGCAGACGACACAAAGGTTGGTGGAATTGTGGATAGCGATGAGGACTGTCAGAGGATACAGCAGGATTTAGATCGTTTGGAGACTTGGGCGGCGAGATGGCTGATGGAGTTTAATCCGGACAAATGTGAGGTAATGCATTTTGGAAGGTCTAATACAGGTAGGGAATATACAGTGAATGGTAGAACCCTCAAGAGTATTGACAGTCAGAGAGATCTTGGTGTACAGGTCCACAGGTCACTGAAAGGGGCAACACAGATAGAGAAGGTAGTCAAGAAGGCATACGGCATGCTTGCCGTCATTGGCCGGAGCATTGAATATAAAAATTGGCAAGTCATGTTGCAGCTGTATAGAACCTTAGTTCTGCCACACTTGGAGTATAGTGTTCAATTCTGGTCACCACACTACCAGAAGGATGTGGAGGCTTTAGAGAGGGTGCAGAAGAGATTTACCAGGATGTTGCCCAGAGTGGATAGTCAGAGACTTTTTCCCAGGGTAGAGGGGTCAATTACTAGGGGGCATAGGTTTAAGGTGTGAGGGGCAAGGTTTAGAGGAGATGTACGAGGTAAATGTTTTACACAGAGGGTAGTGGGTGCCTGGATCTCACTGCCGGAGGAGATAGAAGATTTTAGTTTAGATGGGCAGCATGGTCGGCACAGGTTTGGAGGGCCGAAGGGCCTGTGCTGTACTTTTCTTTGTTGTTTGTTCTTTGTGTGGCGGTGCTGGACACTTCCGCACGCCCTCTCGCTCTCCCTGCAGCCGGCACACCAGGCTTCCAACCGCTGGGATCACACATGACCCACGCCGTCGGGAACTCGGCCCATCGGAGGCGGAGCTTCGTGGGTGGGCCGGCTCAGCACATACCAACAGGGTTACGACTGCCCGTAGCGCACGTCCCGATGATGCCGATTTGGAGGGGTGGAGCATCGCTATTTGTCACACCTAGATGATACCTCTGTAAATTAAGTTATTTGTTGATGCTCTGGAGCAGATAGTAGCGGTTTGAGAAAAACAGCTTTGAAGTGGCTTGTGGTCAGACTCCACTGCTGCATTGTCTATCCCAGGCAGAAAATACTCACAAGCAAAAATAATAGCAAAGCACTCTTTCTCAATCTGACATGTCGCCATTCAGCTTGCGTTAATGGCCTGGATGCAAATGCAGTTGGTTGTCCTGGCTGTATTAGGGTAGCTCCCAAACCTGTCTCACTGGCATCGCACCGCAAGGTGACGTCACCATTGGCATCATTGTTCTCCACACTGGTGTTGTCGTTACTAGCTGTTTGAATTTAGTGAACGCTGCTTCTTGTTCTCTTCCCCAACACCACTGCACATCCTCAGCAGAGTGAGCTTGCGTAATAGTTCACACCTCAGCAACATGCTGGCATATATTTTGCCAAATAGTTCACGAATCCCGCACTCTTTTCCACATCTGTTGGTCACTGCATTACTGCTGCAGTTCTCACCTTGTCAGGATCCAAACGATGACCTTTAGCTGTCAGTTCATAACCTACATACCTGACTTCGGGCATCTTCAATTGCAATTTTTTTCTTGTTCACCTTCAGGTTAATCTGTCGAGTCCTATCTGGCGAGTCCTATTGCATTATGATCACAGTCAGCCAAGGCTTCATCTGTTGTGTCACCACATCCATAGTCTAGTCAATCATCCACAATGGCTTTTACTCTGGGAAGATCACTGAACTTCTCACGCTGTCTGTGTTCATAGAATTTACAGTGCAGAAGGAGGCCATTCGGCCCATCGAACCAGCACCGGCCCTTAGAAAGAGCACCCTACCTAAGCCACGCCTCTACACTATCCCCGTAACCCAGTAATCCCACCTAACCTTTTTGGACGCTAAGGGCAATTTATCATGGCCAATCCACCTAACCTGCACATCTTTGGACTGTGGGAGGAAACCGGAGCACCCGGAGGAAATCCATGCAAACACGGGAAGAACGTGTAGACTCCGCACAGACAGTGACCCAAGCTGGGACTCGAACCTGGGACCCTGGAGCTGTGATGCAACTGTGTTAACCACTGTGCTACCGTGCTGCCCGTGTTGATTCTCTTCTGGAGCTTTGGGAATGCCAAGTGGCCTGCGCAACCATCTGCGCAACCATTGGCTTCACTTGCCAATAATCATCCTCCCCACGTAGAGCAGTGAATATCTTTGCCTTGGCAAGTTGCGGTAATATTCCTTTGATGTTTGGTATGAGGTAATGAGATCTCTTCAGCCATTTATTTAGATCCTCGGCTCTGAGGACCCGGGTTCGAATCCCGGCCCTGGGTCAAAGTCCATGTGGAGTTTGCACATTCTCCCCGTGTCTGTGTGGGTTTCACCCCCACAGCCCAAAGATGTGCAGGGTAGGTGGATTGGCCACACTAAATTGCCTCTTAATTGGACAAAAAGCCCATGCTGCCTGTCTGAACTAAAAGCCTCTACCCTTTCCGGGGTCTGTACCCTCTATTCCCATTCTATTCATGTATTTTTCAAGACGCCCCTCAAAAGTAACTATCATATCTGCTTCCACTACCTCCCCCGGCAGCGAGTTCCAGGCTCCCACTACCCTCTGTGTAAAAAAAGCCTCCCTCGGACATCTCCTCTAAACCTTGCCCCTCGCACCTTAAACCTATGCCCCCAAGTAATTGACTCTTCCACCCTGGGAGAAGGCTTCTGACTATATTCTCTGTCCATGCCCCTCATAATTTTGTAGATTTCTATCAGGTCGCCCCTCAACCTCCGTCGTTCCAGTGAGACCAAACCACGTTTCTCTAACCCCTCCTCATAGCTAATACCCTCCATACCAGGCAATACAGGCAACATCCTGGTAAATCTCTTCTGCACCCTCTCCAAAGCCTCCACATCCTTCTGGTAGTGTGGCAACCAGAGTTGAACACTATACTCCAACTGCAGCCTAACTAAGGTTCTATAAAGCTGCAACATGACGTGCCAATTTTTAAACTCAATGCCCCGACCAATGACGGCAAGCATGCCGTATGCCTTCTTTTTCTTCTAATTTTTTCTAAATTTAGAGTGCCCAGTTCATTTTTTCCAATTAAGGGGCAATTTAGCGTGGCCAATCCACCTAGCCTGCACATCTTTGGGTTGTGGGGGCAAAACCCACGCAGACACGGAGAATGTGCAAACTCCACACGGACAGTGACCAAGAGCTGGGATCGAACCTGGGACCTCAGCGTCATGAGGCAGAAGTGCTAACCACTGTGCCCCAGCAACTGGAATTTAACCATAAAATGCATTTTGGGAGGACTAACAAGGTAAGGGACTATACAATGAATGGGCGGATCCAAGGAAATACAGATAATCAAAGGGACCTTGGTGTGCAGGTTCACAGATAGAACAAAGAACAAAGAAAAGTACAGCACAGGAACAGGCCCTTCGGCCCTCCAAGCCATGCTGACGACCATGAACTAAAATCTTCTACACTTCCAGGGTCCGTATCCCTCTATTCCCATCCTATTCATGTATTTGTCAAGATGCCCCTTAAACGTCACCATCGTCCCTGCTTCCACCACCTCCTCCGGCAGCGAGTTCCAGGCACCCACTACCCTCTGTGTAAAAAAACTTGCCTCGTACATCTCCTCTAAACCTTGCCTCCCGCACCTTAAACCTATGCCCCCTAGTAATTGACCCCTCTATCCTGGGAAAAAGCCTCTGACTATCCACCCTGTCTATGCCCCTCATAATTTTGTAGACCTCTAACAGGTCACCCCTCAACCTAGGGCAGCACGGTAGCATGGTGGTTAGCATAAATGCTTCACAGCTCCAGGGTCCCAGGTTCGATTCCCGGCTGGGTCACTGTCTGTGCGGAGTCTGCACGTCCTCCCCGTGTGTGCGTGGGTTTCCTCCGGGTGCTCCGGTTTCCTCCCACAGTCCAAAGATGTTCGGGTTAGGTGGATTGGCCATGCTAAATTGCCCGTAGTGTCCTAAAAAGTAAGGTTAAGGGGTGGGGGGTTGTTGGGTTACGGGTATAGGATGGATACGTGGGTTTGAGTAGGGTGATCATGGCTCGGCACAACATCGAAGGCCGAAGGGCCTGTTCTGTGCTGTACTGTTCTATGTTCTATGTTCTATGTTCAACCTCCTTCATTCCAATGAGAACAAACCAAGTTTATTCAACACCTCCTCATAGCAATGCCCTCCATACCAGGCAACATCCTGGTAAATCTCTTCTGCACCCTCTCTAAAGCCTCCACATCCTTCTGGTAGTGTGGTGACCAGAATTGAACACTATCCTCCAAGTGTGGCCTAACTAAGGTTCTATACAGCTCCAACATGACTTGTCAATTCTTATACTCAATGAAGGCAAGCATGCCGGTTGCCTTCTTGACTACCTTCTCTACCTGTGTTGCCCCTTTCAGTGACCTGTGGACCTGTACACCTATATCTCTCTGACTGTCAATACTCTTGAGGGTTCTACCAATCACTGTATATTCCCTACCTGTATTAGACCTTCCAAAATGCATTACCTCACATTTGTCCGGATTAAACTCCATCTGCCATCTTGCCGCCCAAGTCTCCAAACGATCTAAATCCTGCTGTATGCTCTGACAGTCCTCATCGCTATCCGCAATTCCACCAGCCTTTGTGTCGTCTGCAAACTCACTAATCGGACCAGTTACATTTTCCTCCAAATCATTTATATATACCACGAACAGCAAAGGTGTCAGCACTGAACCCTGCAGAACACCACTAGTCACAGCCCTCCAATCAGAAAAGCACCCTCCCATTGCTACTTTCTGCCTTCTATGACCTAGCCAGTTCTGTATCCATCTTGTCAGCTCACCTCTAATTCCGTGTGACTTCACCTTTTGTATCAGTCTGCCAGGAGGGATCTTGTCAAAGGCCTTACTGAAGTCCATATAGACAACATCCACTGCCCTACCTGAAGACAGCAGAACAGGTAGATAAAGTGGTTAAGAAGGCCGATGGGATTATTGCCTTTATTAACCAAGGCATTGACTAAAAGTGTAGAGAGTGTATGCTGGAGCTGTATAAAATGCTGGTTAGACCTCAGCTGGAGTATTGTGTACAGTTCTGGTCACCACACTATCGGAAGGATCTAATTGTACTGAAGAGGGAGCAGAGGAGATTCCCCAGGATGCTGCCTGGCTGGAGCGTTTCAGCTGTCAAGAGAGACTGAATAGGCTAGGTATGTAAAATTATGAAGGCATTGATAGGGTGGACAGGAAGGGATTTTTCTCCTTAGTGGAGGGGGTCAATAACCAAGGTCACAGGTTTAAGGTAAGGGACAAGGGATTTAGAGGGGATGTGAGGGGAAACCTTTTCACCCAGAGGGTGGGTGGAATCTGGAACTCGCTGCCTGAAAGGGGGATAGAGGTGGGAACCCTCACAACATTTAGGAAGTATTTAGACGAGCACTTGAAACACCATAGCAGACCAGACTACGAACCAAGTGCTGGAAAATGGGATTTGAATAGATAGGTACTTAGGCGCAGCACGTTGGCGCAGTGGTTAGCACCGCTGCCTCACGGCACCAAGGTCCCAGGTTCGATCCCGGCTCTGGGTCACTGTCCGTGTGGAGTTTGCACATTCTCCCCGTGTCTGCGTGGGTTTCGCCCCCACAGCCCAAAAGATGTAGGTGGATTGCCCACACTAAATTGCCCCTTAATTGGAAAAAATTAATTGGGTATTCTCAATTTTTAAAAAAAGAATAGATAGGGGCTTGATGGTCGGCGAGGACATGATGGGCCGAACGGCCTATTTCCGTGCTGCAAAATCTGCAAGAGAACTGCGGCAGTTCAGCAGATTTTTCTTTAAATTCTGCAACTATTCAAGTGTTGCATTGCACTTTTCCCGAACATCACCTGCTCTCCTTGGTGAATGCAAATGACTGCCTGGCTCAGTATGCACTTGCTTCAGTCAGTTATATCACCACACAGGAATGTATGAACATGACCGTGATGTTGCTCATGTGCTTTGTGCAATGCAGCTGCATCTGCAGGAGCATGTTTAATTATTGCCGGATGTGCCTGTTAAATAAAGTTTACAGAGCAGTAATCCCTTCCCATCAACAGCAGCCTCCGTCTTTAATACCCTTCCCTTTTCTGCCGCCATTTTGCAGATGGGGGATGAAGAATTCAGCTGCTGTGACTGGGGCTGTGGTGGGGTGGAGGGGGGGGGGGGGGATGTCACAGATGGGGTTAGAGGTCTGGTGCGGATGGGGAGGGGTGGGGTGGGGGGGTGAATGTGAAAGTTTGCACAATCGGGGTCGCTCGGTAACACAAATAGAAATAGAAATAGGGGCTGGTTTAGTTAGGGGCTGGTTTAGCTCACCAGGCTAAACCACTGGCTTTTAAAGCAGACCAAGCAGGCCAGCAGCACGGTTTGATTCCCGTACCAGCCTCCCCGGACAGGCACCGGAATGTGGCGACTAGGGGCTTTTCACAGTAACTTCATTGAAGCCTACTCGTGACAATAAGCAATTTTCATTTTCATTTTCAGAAACGTTGGATGTGCACCAGTTTCCCTCCAGTTATAAACATCGGATCAGTCGGAGGCCATTCAGCCCCTCGAGCTTGCTTCAATAGATCATGACTGATCTGTATTTTAACCCCATTTACCCGCCGTGACGCAAATCTCTTAATAATATGTCCTAACAAAAATCTATCAGTCCATTAGCCCACAGCATCAACAGCTGATTGGGGGGAGAGAGTTCTAGATTCCCATTACCCTACAGGTGAGGGCGTGCACCTTGACATCATCCCATACAACCTCATTTTAATGTTGTACCCCACTTTGACTGGACACTCTCACTGGACGAAATAGTTCAACCTTTCATCATCTTCAACACCTCAATTCGATCGATTTGTGCGCTCAAAGGACTAGAAAGCCAAACCGTTATCCCTCGAACGTCGGAATGATGTGACAGCCCTTGGATTTTGGTTTTGTTACTTGCGAACTGCAATTTGTGACTTCTGTTGGAAAATTGCACAAGAGATGTGCAGAATTGCACAGCAAGGGCAGTGCAAATGCTGGCCATTTGGCCCAACTGGTCTGTGCTACCCACCTCTGAGGCAAATGGTCATCCTATTCAGGCAGAATTTGGAAGGAAGCTTCAGAGCTGAAATGTGGGTTATGAAAGGCAGTCTCCTGACCAAGAGAGGACTGAAACCCTCATCACAAACCAGCGGAGGGATCACCTATTGTTTTATTAAAACACAGACCACAAAACAACTAGGATAATAGAACAGTGAACCTGCAGGCCCAATGTCACTTTGACCCAATCTATGTGGGGCCTTGTTGGAATTCAGCCTCAAAGCTGAAGCACTGAAACCACAGGTCAGAATTTTACTACAGGTCTCGAGTCCTCGACTTTGAGACCCAATGGGAATCCGTTGGCAGGAGCCGAACTGGGGGGGGGGGCGGTGATATTCTCCTGGAGGTGGCCTCCTAATTGGCTACCTAATAATAATAGCTTATTGTCACAAGTAGGTTACAATGAAGTTACTGTGAAAAGCTCCGAGTCGCCACATTCCGGCGCCTGTTCGGGGAGGCTGATACAGGAATTGAACTACTGGCCTTGTTCTGCATCACAAGCCAGCTAAGTAGCCCACTGTGCTAAACCATCCCCTCTGAGCTTATCGTCCTCAAGAGTTCCTGATGCTACTGGCCCAATCACAAAGCTAGAGGCTCTAGAACCTTGGCTGCTCAGGAGAGGGAAGCACTGCTGAGGCAGGTAGATCGTGAGGGCACCTCGACATGGAGGTACATGAATTACATCTTTGAGAGGGGCCACGCTGACAGGCCCCTCCAATTGGAAGAGAAACCCCTCCAGCACCAACATTTGGGCTGCGGGTGTGGTCTTTGCTGCCAGTCCCCCTTTTTGGTCCCTCAATGGCCCAATGGTCTGCCATAGGGAGGCCATCTCAACTCAGGAGCAGCCTCTTAACCAGCCCCTATCCTGGCACTGCCGAAATGCTGCGGGCACTCAGTCAGTGGGCAGCTGTCCCGACTTCCGGTCCCAGGAATCTTCTCCAAGGAAAATCCTGCCCATGAGGTCAATATCTACATTCATAGGGTCACCAAAACAGAAAAGGCCAAGGGCACAAAGCGGGTAGTATCTGAGGAGGAATTGGGACGGGTTAATATTTCAAGCTAAGGCTCGTTGGCATCACTGTTACCCCTGAGTCAGAAGGTTGTGGGTACAACATTTTGAGAGTCTAATTCAAGTTTGACACTCTGGCGCAGTTCTGAGGAAGTGCTCCACTGTCAGTGATGCTGTATTTCAACGAGCGATTAAACTGAAGACACATCTGCCCCTTCCTGGGGCATGGCACAATTTAGAAGAGCAGGAAAGTTTTCCCTGGTCCCCTGACCAATATTCATCTCTCAATCAACATCACAGAAAACAGATTATCTGGTCAGTTAGTTTATTTGTTGATGTGACGTCGGCATTATTACCCATCCCTCATTTTCCTTGAGACGATGAATGGCGAGACACCTACTTGCGTCCACCTGGTACGTCCCAGAACCTTGGGCCCTGGCAGCTAAAGGCACAGTCGGTAAAGGTAGAATGATAAAAATTGAGGACGTGCGAGAGACCGGGATTGGAGGAGGAAGAGATCCTGGGAGTGTATAAAGATGGAGGTAGAGATAAGGAGGCATAATTTGAAAACAAGAATGAGAATTTTCAAATTGAGATGTTGCAAGCCAGTGGAGATGAGTGTAGCTCAGGAGTACTGGCTGTTAGATGATGAGAAGGTAAGGGTGAAAAGTGCACATTTCACCATTCAAGGTGATCTCTCTTGGACGATCCTCATCATATCCTCCTCTTGGTCCCCTTAAACGATTCAGGACTTTTGCCCCCATCACCTTACCTCTGCTCCATATGCTAACCTAGTCCCTATATTCAGCTCCCGTGTAGAGTCATGACTAATGAAATGCAAAATGTAGTTGTTGTTTGCGAGTCACAACAACCCCCCCCCCCCCCCGATGGAGCGGTGAATTCAGATTCAATAATATCCTTGAGAAGGGAATTGAATAAATGATTGAAGAAAGGAATATTGCAAGGGGCATTGGGGAACGAGCGAGGCAGTGGACTCTGATAGTTTACTCATCAATTAAGCCGGTGCAGATTCAATGGTGCAGAAATGCTCTCCATCTGTGTTTAACTAGTCGATGATCCTGTACTAAAGCTTTTGGAGTTTAAATAGCACAGCATGATACCTTATGTCAAAGGTATGCACATCTGGGGCTTTTTGTAGTGAGCACAAACCCTCTCGGCTCACTGTCTCCAGTTAGCCGACCGGAGAATTGGGCAATGTTTGTTCTATAAAAGTAACGTTCAGTCGTTACTGGTTCATAATTGATCCCTGGACCAATCCTTGATCTTACACTGGAGGTGGTTGGACTGTTGAAATCAGACACGCTCAACTGCACTGAGTATCTAACCTGGTGGAGCCTACTGACCCTGGCATACTCAAAGCTCTTCAGTCCGAAGCAGCAGGTTTGGAGGATAAGTGAGGTGCAGCGAATGAAGGACAGTTTCTCCCCGTGCCCCAACAGTGGCACGGGCTCAGCTGATTCCACCACCTGCCACCATTCTGGCTCTGTGCCCGCCCTGTCCCGCCAGGCATTCGGGGAGAGTCGGTGCCAGGCACAGTGGTCACAATGTACAATATCCGAGAGAGGTACAGCCGGACCCTTGCAAACAGAAGCCGTCAGGGGCACCCTCACTGCTGTCTGAAGCACTCTAATTCAATACATACTTGACAAGACAGATCACCGTCTGAAGATGCCAGCCAACTTCACAGAGTCCACAGACCAGACATTACCTCATCCCAAAATATTCAGAATACAATCAAACGCTCCTTAACTATCAGGGGTTGTGTTTGGGTGGTTGGGGGGGTGGGAGGGAGGTGGGGGAAGGGAGGAGATGCTGGATAAGAGGTTCTGTCTTTTGGAATCCGGCGTATTACACATTACAACTCTCCAAAATCTCCAATTCTTGCACCACTCCGATTTTCTTCGATTCTCCTTGGGTGACCAGACATTCCAATTTTGCCAGGACAGACCCGGATTTTCACTAAATGTCCCAGTCTTTAACCACTCTGATTCCCCACTCCTTTAACACCACTCCTGCCCCTCCCCCGATGCTCCGGCCCTGATGGGCCGAGACGCTGACGGCGTGGGACACGTGTCCTCCCAATTTTACACCCACCAACAACAAACAATAACGGGTTACCAATTCTGGCTGGGCATATTCCGAGAGATGCCATCATGTCCCCATCCCCCCGATTCTTGCAATTGTTCACCCAACTTCTGGATCATCACACGTCCCGCTTTCCCAATAGGATAGTCAATGTGTCCCGGTTCTGACTTCTGAAAGTCTGGTCGCCCTGACAACACCTAAACCTCTCAGCCTCCCGGTGGTGCGCTGTTCCCTGGCGGTGGGGATTCTATCATCCCGCCGCTTATCAATGGGATTTCCCATTGTAACCACCCCACGCTGCCCGGAGACCCGCTAGTGGGGCTGTGCTGCCGGTGGGAAAAGTGAATCTCGACAATCGGAGAATTCCAGCCCAGTGTTTAATAAATCAACACAAAGAAAAGGCTGCAATGCGGCTTAAAGTTCAGCGGTCGCAACCAGGATTACCGATCACAACGGTCCAGGCCGGCTGTTATTTTAGGCGGATTTACCAGCCCCGGCTGGGCGGGACTCTATCCACTAGCGAGGGAGCCTGTATTTCACTAGTCCCCTGGCGTGATCAATTGAGGTGTTCCCCTGGGTCTTGTGGAGGTTATGACAGAAACCTATCTTTTTGACTGAGTTTTTGGTTATTTGTCCTAATGTCTCCTTCTGTTGCTCCGCGTCAAATTTTAGAAATATCACTCCCGTGAAGCAGCCGGAGATTGTCTGACTGCGCTAACAGTGTATGTAACAAATTGTTCTTGTGCTGCTAACCATTCCTTCTCGAGACCCGTGTGCCATGATTCTCATTGTATTTTTCTTTAAATATTTTTATTAAGGTATTTGCAAAATTTTTATAACAATAACAAAAACAATCACATTAACATGGGAAAATAGACCTTTCCCCCACCCGACCCAATATTCTCACACCTCAACCATCTAACACCTATCCGCCCCCCCCCCCCCCCCCCCCCCCCCCCGCCCCTTCAGAATGCTGCTTCTGCCGACAGTTTAATTTTCCCCGAGAAACTCGAAGAGCGGCTGCTCCAAGAGAAGCCCAACATTGACCCTCTTATTTTCTCGAGACTGAGGAACCCAGCCATGTCATTAACCCAGGTCTCTGCACTCGGGGGCTTCGAGTCCCTCCACATTAACAAGATCCATCTCCGGGCTACCAGGGAGGCAAAGGCCAGGACGTCGGCCTCTTTCACGCCCTGAAACCCCGGATCTTCTGACACTCCGAAGATCGCTACCTCTTTACTCGGCACCACCACTGTGTTTCTACCACCGTGGACATTGCCTTTGCAAACCCTTGCCAAAACCCTCTGAGCTTCGGACATAACCAAAACATGTGGACATGGTTTGTTGGGGTTCCCGCGCACCTCACAGATCTATCTTCTACCCCGAAAAACCTGCTCATCCTCGCCGCCGTCATGTGTGCCCGGTGTACCACCTCAAATTGTATTAGGCTAAGCCTGGCACATGATGAGGAGGAATTGACCCTGCTTAGGGCATCCGCCCATAGACCTGCCTCTAACTCTCCTCCTAGCTTGTCCTCTCACTTGCCCTTAAGCTCCTCCACTGGGGTTTCCTCCACCTCCAACAGCTCCTGGTAGATATCCAATACCTTCCCCTCTCCCACCCAGGTACTGGAAACTACTCTATCCTGTATCCCCCGTGGCGGCAGCAGCGGAAAGGCTGGCACCTGTTTCCTCAGGAAGTCTCGCATTTGCAAATATCTAAAACCATTCCCTGGCGGCAGTTTAAATTCATCCTCCAGCACCTTCAAGCTGGGAAAGCCCCCATCTATAAACAGATCCCCATCCTTCTAATTCCTGTAAGAAGTCTTACAACACCAGGTTAAAGTCCAACAGGTTTGTTTCAAACACGAGCTTTCGGAGCACTGGATTCACCTGAAGAAGGAGCTGCGCTCTGAAAGCTACTGTTGGAAACAAACCTGTTGGACTTTAACCTGGTGTTGTAAGACTTCTTACTGTGCTCACCCCAGTCCAACGCCGGCATCTCCACATCACTTCTAATTCCTGCCCTCTGTGAGCTCCGGAACCCGCCATCCAGCCTGCCTGGTACAAACCTGTGGTTGTTACAAATCGGGGTCCAGATCGACGCACCCTCCACCTTCTTATACCTCCTCCATTGCCCCCAGATCCTCAGTGCCACCACTACCACTGGACTTGTGGAGTATCAGGCTGGCGCGAACGTATGATTCTCATTGTAAGCGACAAGATTGATTTGATACAGCCACGCAAAGCAATTATACTAGGGCAATTGCCAACCAACATGCTGAGCACAGGAGACCAGTAGGGAGAAGGGAATAACTGCATTTCCAGCAGATCATTTAATCGATCATTGTCCATTAAATTTTATCCTCCTCTCCTCTTGGAGGTTATGGCTCCTTGCAGGTGAACCCTGTGGTATCTTTCCCAGGTATCTGGGGGTGATTCAGCAACCGCACTGTGACCAGCATAGATATGGGCGCGTCCGGTGAGTAGCAGCAAAGGTGGAAATCGAGATTCGCGCCAGGTGTGAAACATTTTGCGATTCAACCAGCCGGCCCCTGATGGCGCCTAAAAATGGCGGGAATATCATTGACCCTCATTTGCGTTCATTTCAATCTCATTAACAAGATTGCAGTCGAATGCAATGGCTCCCTGGGAATTACCCATCTCCTCAGCGAGAAGTCACGCGGGCGTTGTTTAGTACTCCTTCTCAAAAACATGAAGCTGGCGCAATGGCTTCTGAGGGGAGATGAGGAGGTGAGTGGCCATTTCCATTTCCCAGCATGCAGTTCAACAGAGCCGCTGCCCCAGTGCTTGGGGGGGGGGGGCGGAGGGGTGGGGTGCGTTGCGGGGGGGGGGGGGGGAGAAGGGCCCATTTGTTGGGCTTGGTCAAGGTGCTGAAGCATTCTAGGATAGGGTCGCCCCTGAGTGATGATGAGCTTTGCGTCTGTAAGGCGGGTTTCCCACATTGGGTGGCCGCAATGGGAAATCCCATTGACTGGAGGTGGGAATGGAGAATTCCACTGCCGGTGACGGCGCGCCGCCAAGGAACATGCGGCTAGGGAAGCGGAGAATTCACCCCAATGTCTGGCTTTGTATAAATAGAGTCAGCCAGTAAGGCACCAACTAGTGAAGGCCCAGTAAGGAACTACTGGAGCTGTGTATAATTGTTATTGTAAAATAAAGTAAATTTTTGTTTCGACCAACTCAAAGTGGACACTTTGTGCCCCTTACAAAACTGGCGATGAGGATAAAAACTGGTAGCTATCATCGCTGCTGAGCCACCTCCCATTCTCTATCGGATACAGGTTGGAAATTTCCTTCCACCATGCCTCTTTTTGGATGTTTGGACGTGTTTAATGCCGGACTGGAAGATTGGAATCAGTACGCACAGAGTTGCTTTTTCCAGGCCAACAATAGCACAGAGAACGACAGCCAGGTAGTGATCTTGCGAACTGCCTGTGGTGCACATACAATCGGCGCAATACGGAGCCTTACATACCCATTGGCCCCAGACACAAACTTTAGATTAACTTGTCGCTTCAGTGGGGCAGCACTTTAACCCAACCCCGTCCGTTACAGTGCAACAGTCTGGTTTTAATACCGCTGAAAGGACACCAGGTTAGTCCAACACCGGGTTTTTACGAAAAATTGCAAAATTCTGTGAGCATGGCACCACCCTGTCTGAAATGCTACGTGACCGCTTGGTTTGTGGTATTAACAATGTGGCCTTTCAGAAGAAACTGCTAGTCGAACCTTCCCTGACCTTGCAACAGGCCATCTACATTGCATGGGAAAGTGCAGAGCGATGGGTGCCGGAGAATGCCCTAGGGACTGCATCCTCCCGTCAACGGGCCCCTCCCCGAACGCCGCCTTGCTCTGGACCGATCGCTGCAAAGGACCAACCTGGTGGCTGTAGGAAGAGCTTTCCTGATGGGAGACTTCTCCAGAGTCCGCAGACAGGGAGGTAGGTCGATATGGGTCCCATAGTCACCGAGCCCAGCATGAATGCAGGCCGCGGGTGAACCAGAGGTCCAGATGCCCAGGAAGAGGAAGACATCAGCCCAGGGCCCATACTTTCCATCTAGATGAACCAGACGAGGAGGACGGCTGCATGCAGATGCGTCGCATGGCAGCCCCCCCGAGTGGCCCCCGTTAAGGTTGCAGTGCGGGTGAATGGGCATCTGCCCGATATGGAATTGACCACTAGTGCAGCGATCTCTGTAGTCGGTCAGAGAACATTTGCGGGGAATTCAGACCCTGGATTTGATGGACACCCATACTGGAGAACCATTGGAACCATTGGTACCAGTCGGTGTGCCCCCTGTTCATTGTAGTTCAGGGCCATGGGCCAAGCCTGTTGAATTGTGATTGGTTGCACCATCTGCAGCTGCTATGGCAGCATGTCCTCCAGATGGGTTCCGATGGTTTGGCGACTTGTTAGGAAAATACCTCAAAGTGTTCCAACCCGGAACTGGGGAAAATAAAAGGGGCTGTAACCTGCATGCAGGTCAACCCGGAAGCCCCGTCATGGTATTTGCGCGCACGGCTGGTTCCTTATGCCTTACTGGAAAATGTGGGGACAGAGCTCAGTCAGTTGGAGTCCTTGGGTATCAGCAAGCCCGTCCAGTTCACTGATTGGGCAGCGCCAGTTGTGCCAGTAATGAAGCGGGACAAAATGGTTTGTTTATGCGGGGATTACAAATTGACAATAAACATGGATTCACGGTTGGACCACTACCCATGCCCCACACTGAGTATCTCAATGCGAAGCTTTCCGGTGGGCATTCATTCACAAAGCTCGATATGGGTGGCACAGTGGCACAGTGGTCAGCACTGCTGCCTCACAGCACCAGGAACTTGGGTTTGATTCCAAGCTCGAGTGACTGTCTGTGTGGAGTTTGCACTTTCTCCCCATGTCTGCTCTGGTTTTCTCCCACAGTTCAAAGATGTGCGGGTCAGGTGGATTGACCAAGCTAAATTTCCCCATAATGTCCAGGGATGTGCAGGTTAAATGGGGTTACGGGAATAGGGCAGGAGAGTGGAGTGCTCTTTCAGAGGGTTGGTGCAGACTTGATGGGCCAAATGGCCTCCTTTGGCACTGTAGCGATTCTATGAGCCATGCCTATTTGCACCTCGAGTTGGATCCGGCCTCCCACAAGTATCAATACACACAGGGGCCTGTACGGTATACACGGCTGCCTTTCGGAGTGCCCTCTTCCTGTGCTATTTTTCAACGGGTAATGGAGAACATCCTTTGAGGGCTCCCACGGACTCAGGATGGTCAATTTAGTCCTGGCCCGAGAGCAACCTTACAAGGAGTGTCCTGTGCAAAAGGTCAGAAGCTTGGCAGTGAATTTCAGTCAATCTTACTGTTCACTAATTTCAACTCTGATTATGGGCTCGAATTTCTTCCTCATACCCAAGGCAAAAACTAATTAGCCTCACGTTTCTGATTAGAGTGTGGAAAATAAACCTGCCCATAATATAAACAGGGTGTTCTGAGGCGGTGCGAATATTCCCCATCATTCAGCACAGGGCTAAATCGCTGGTTTTTAAAGCAGACCAAAGCAGGACAGCAGCAGGGTTCAATTCCTGTACCGGCCTCCCCGAACAGGCGCCGGAATGTGGCGACTAGGGGCTTTTCACAGTAACTTCCTTTGACGCCTACAATAAGCGATTTTCATTTTCATTCAGAAACCTGGAGAACTCTTCACTTGTGAAAGGAGTGCCGTTTTCAGTAACAACTACTTCAGAGAGGCGGTGCGTGTAAAGCGATAAACTCGACTACTCGATGGTCGCCTGGGATGTGGTTCCCGCCTCCTTGTGTCCCTCAAGCCACTTCGAATGGACGTCATTGACGAACAGGAACGTAGACCCCCCCGAAACGGACTGGTGAAGCCGGCATGGAACTGTGGCCCCAGCTGGCCAGGCCATTCCCAATGATACGGGAGCGCGGTTACCAAGAGCTTCTGATGCCCTTGGTAAATGGAGCATTGTTGAGCCACCTTCTCAACGTCTGCGTCACGGCCCGGCCACCAGACATAGCTGCGTGTCAACATTTTCATCTTGGACACACTCGGATGACCGTTGTGGAGGTTTTTCAAGATGAACTCCTGTCCTATATCTGGGTCAACTACACACGTCCCCACGGCAGGATACCATCCTGCCCACTGAACTCAGGCAACTTGGGCGAAAACTCCCTCAACTCCATCTGGGTCCACTCATGGATCGCGATGCTGTGAAAGGCAAAGGGCTGGATTCCCCAAAATGGGACTCAGTCCCCATGCCGGCATAAAAATGGTGGAAATTCCTATAAAAGAGATGAACTAATTCAATGCCCTGCGGGGGGCTAGCAGGGATCTGGAGTAAATCTCTCAGCTTTGGTGTGGATACCGGCCCCCGCACTTCCGGTTCAGGGTCTGCGCATGCGCAGGGCGGCGGCCTCCAGCAGCCGCACCGAGCTCCATGGCGGACTCGGACTGCGGAGCCAGACAGCGAAACGAGAACCCCCACCCCCCCCTCTGATTGGCCAGGCGCCCGAGCATCAAACCACACGGATCTAATCCCCGGCCACCTATAAATCCCCCCCCCCGGCCTCCGATCCCTCCCTCTCCCTCATGGCTTTTTCCAAGCCCTGGGTATCCCTGGAAACGAGGGCAGGTGATATCCACCAGTATGGTGCCAGGAGAGGTGGGCACTGTAGTGACTCGAGTACACATTGGTCACCACCCAACTGCATGTTGATTTAATTTGAGAAGCATTTGTTTTAAGTAAAAGTTTGGGTCTATGTTTAAAAAGGGAGCACCTTATGTTAAATTGATTGTCAACTGAGAATATCAATTAGAAGAAATTTTTTTTTTTTAAATTTAGAGTACCCGGTTAGCCTGCACCTAGCCTGTACATCTTTGGGTTGTGGGGGGTGAGACCCACGCAGACATGGGGAGAATGTATGTGGTGGTATGATTAGCATAGCTGCCTGCCATTGGTGCAGAACACCGGCTTACCATTGGCCCTGGTCGGTCATGTGCCTCTCGACCGGTTGGTTGAGACCAATCATGTGACGGCTCCCCGATTGGTCGAGAGGCTGAGTTAACCCCGCCTCCAGGGCGGGGTATAAATACCCAGTACTCCCGGCGGTCGTCCTTCTACTGTAATCGACCGCAGGCCTAACATCTAGCAGATTAAAGCCATACTTTTGTTCAGCAACTCGTCTCGCGTTCAATTGATGGTACATCAATGTGCAAATTCCACACGGACAGTGACTCGGGGCTGGGATCGAACCTGGGATATCGGCGCCATGATGCAGCAGTGCTAATCACTGTGCCACTGTGCTGTCCAATTGGAAGAAGAGATGACGGAAAAGGAAATGTCAGACTGAAAGATAAGGAGAATGGGCCAAAAAATGACACAGTTGGACTGAGACAGACAAAGGACTGAGAGAGAGAAAGAGAGAGGGAGAGAATGGGTTTCAGGGATTGTCTGATGGTGACAAATTAATGCATTATTTACATTGCACAAGTGTTTCCAGTGGCTCCACATTGTCAGCTACAACTCCTAATGTTACAAAAACCGCCCTGTTAATATTATGGGACGGTTCTTTCACACACTCTATAAGTCAGGAACATGAGGCTAATTAGTTTTTGCCTTGGCTGTGGGTAAGATTCTTGAGCCCATAATAGGAGCTGAAATTAGTGAACAGTGATTCTGGCGGTGGTATGTGTGGTGAAGGGCAGGACCTGTTTGAACCAACACGACAGCAAGAAAGCAGCTGTACAGGCGACTGAAGGCTGAGGTCCAGCAAAAAAAACATGCAACCCAAACAACAGATGGTGGACGGTGAAACGCAGGAGATCCAACAGTTCGCCAACTACCGTGATGCACGAGGTTTCTTTAGCTTAGTCAAGAACATTTAAGATTTCAAATTCCAGGAAGGAAAGAACTTTATTCTTGTCCCATGTACGTCAGGTGTATTCCTGTATAAGGATGGCACGGTAGCACAGTGGCTAGCACAGTTGCTTCACAGTTCCAGCGTCCCAGGTTCGATTCCCGGCTTGGGTCACTGTCTGTGCGAAGTTTGCACTTTCTCTCCGTGTCTGTGTGGGTTTCCTCCGGGTGCTCCGGTTTCCTCCCACAAGTCCAAAGATGTGCAGGTTAGGTGGATTGGTCATGCTAAATTGCCCTTAGTGTCCATGAAGGGTGGGTGGGGTTACGGGGATAGGGTAGAGGTGCAGGGTGCTCTTTCCAAAGGGCTGGTGCAGACTCGATGGGCCGAATGGCCTCCTTCTGCACTGTAAATTCTATGAAATCTATTCTATGAAATCCCCACGACCCAAACATCTGTGGATTGGCCACGCTAAATTGCCCTTTATTTTAAAAAGGTATATTCCTGTTTATATGGTTTTCCAGTGAATAATTCATTTCTCCCAGAAATAGCTGAAATGAAATATGGGCCGATTGTGGTCACACGGAGAGTAGGGCATTCTCAGGGACTCTTAGGGAGGATGGACACGACATTATTAGCTGATGAAAGATTTTGCGGAAAAATAACTTCGGTCATAAAAGGATACGTAGAATTTAACCAAAACGGAGAGGTCTCCCCCTCCATGTACTGGGAAGCATTGAAGGCAATGGTACGAAGGAAAGTGATTACATTTAAAGTACACAGAGATAAGATGGAAAGATCCGAGAGGCAACAATTGATTGATACAATTCTGGAAGTAGATCGCCGATACTTTCTGACTCCTACTGGGGAACCTTTAGCAGAATGGATAAAACTACAAGGGAAATTCAACCAAATAACGATTTAATCATCAAATCAACGTTCGAGAGCAAGGGGTGTTTTCTATGACTAAGGGAAAAAAGCTGGCCAACTGCTAACACACCAACTGTGACAGCAAGTTGCCGCAAGGGAAATAATACAAGTGAGTGAAGGAGGAGGGGTATTGGTGACAACACCAGAACGTGTTGTTAAAGTATCTGAATCATTTTATAAGAGATCATATAAATCTGAACCTGGGGGGGGGGGGGGGGGGGGGGGGGGTGAAATAAGAAGATTTTTTGAGGGATTGGTTTTCCCGGAGGTTGAAAAAGGGAAACGAAGGGGCAGCACGGCGGCGCAGTGGTTAGCACTGGGACTACGCCGCTGAGGAACCGGGTTCGTATCCCACATCTGGGTCACTGTGGAGTTTGCACATTCTCCCCGTGTTTGCGTGGGTCTCACCCCCACAACCCAAAGATGTGCAGGTTAGGTGGATTGGCCACGCTAAATTGCCCCTTAATTGGAAAACAAATAATTGGGTACTCTTAAAAAAAAAAGTTTTAAAAAGGAAACGGCAGGAAATGGACGCTCCGGTGAAATTACAGGAAGTGATGGATGCAATTGGCGCAAGGCAGTCAGGGAAGGTTCCAAACCCAGATAGATTTCCAATTGATTTATATGAAAGGTTTTGCAACAGTATTGGCCCCACATCTCTTGAATATGTTTTCTGATTCTTTGACGGGGGGGGGGGGAATTACCAACCACTCTTACCCAGGCGTCTATTTCATTCATCCCCAAAAAAGATAACGAGGCAGTGGAATGTGGATCGTACAGACCCACCTCCCTATTGAATACAGATGTAGAAAGGTTTTAGCGCTACGGCTCAAGGGGTGCATTCCAGATGTGGTGATGGAAGACCAAACCAGGTTTTGTGAAAGGTAGGCCGATGTCTAATAATATCAGGGCCGGGATTCCCCCCTACCCGCCAGAGGTCTCCGCACCTTTGAGGGGCTAGGCCCGCGCCGGAGTGGTTCCCGCTCCGCCGGCTGACGTGAACGGCCTTTGGCGCCACGCCAGCCGGGACCGAAAGGACTTCGCCGGCCGGCGTACGTCCGCGCATGCGCCGGAGCGTCTGCGGCTGCTGACGTCATACCGGCGCATGCGCAGGGGAGGGGGAGACATTGTAATGGTGACCATCTTCAAAAAAAAGTGGCAGGCCCAAGCTGTACGCGGCCTTGTACTCATGTGGAAGCAGATATCCTCGACCCAAGATACTGCCTGTGAAGAAGATTTAGTTGAACTGACAGCATGCATACGGGATGTGGATGCGGCAGGTATTGTACATGTAGATGTTCAGAAGGTATCTGAAGGCTGGTTTAGCTCACAAGGCTAAATCGCTGGCTTTTAAAGCAGATCAAGCAGGCCAGCAGCACGGTTCGATTCCCGTACCAGCCTCCCCGGATAGGCGCCGGAATGTGGCGACTAGGGTCTTTTCACAGTAACTTCATTGAAGCCTACTCGTGACAATAAGCGATTTTAATTTTCATTTCATGGTGCCATGTGAGCGATTCACCGGGATATCGACTGTAAAGCAAACGAGAGATGGAGAATCTGTGTAGGATCTTTGCTTCAGCCATGAGCTGGAGTATTCTAGCCCTTGCTTTGCTCCCTTTATAGGTAAAAAAAGGAAGGCTTGTATTTATACAGACCTCAGAACGTCCCAAAGCCACTTAAGTAGTTTTGAAAGGTGGTCGCTGCTGTAATGTAGGAAATGAAGAAGCCCATTGTGCTCTCACAAACAGCAATGTGATAATGGCCAGAATATTTCTCAGAGATGTCGATTGAGGTGTAAATATTGGCTAGGGGACCAGGGTGAAGTATAGAATAGAACCCTATAGTGCAAAAGGAGGCCATTCAGCCCATCGAGTCTGCACCGACCCTCCGTATGAGCACCCTAACCTAGGCCCAATCCCCTCACTCTATTCTTATAACCCCACCTCGGGACAATTTAGCACATCCAGTCCACCTAAGTTGCACATCTTTGGACTGTGGGAGGAAACCGGTGCACCCATAGGAAACACACGCAGACACGGGGAGAACGTGCAGATTCCACACAGACAGTATTCCGAGGTCGGAATCGAACCTGGGACCCTGGTGCTGTGAGGCAGCAGTGCTAACCACTGCGCCGCCGTGCCGCTCTTCCCCAAAATCCCAACGTGGAATCCCCCTGAGAGAGATTAACTTCTCAGACAGTGCCTGCAACCATACAGTTCTCCATTAGTATTGTATTGGAGTGCCAGTCTTGACTTTTAGACCCAAGTTCTGAAGCAGCACTTGTGGCCCAGGGGCAGTAAAGGGGCGGCAATATGATTCGGAGTCGGGATGGTGGGTGGTTGGAGAGGAACTTGCAGGTGATGGTGTTCCCATGCGTCTGCTGCGCTTGTCCTTCTAGATAGTAGCGATTGAGGGAATGAGTGCTACTAACTGAGCCAGAGCTGACACCAAGCCTGCGAGAGCTCTGGAAATACAGTACCAGCAATGAGTTAGTAATATTTTTAAAACTAGAATTTTTTACACGAGTACAGAGAAGATTAAACAAGAGGGTCTAATAGAAGTTTTCAAAATGATGAAGGATTTTGTGAAAGCAATTGGTGAAAGATGCCTGATGAATCAATAGAGATAGAAAACACTGAGAATAAGGGAGGAATGTATAGGTTTTCCTTCACACAGTGGATTACTGGAAGATGGACAGCATTATTGGTGGCACGGTAGCACAGTGGTTAGCACTGTTGCTTCACCGCGCCGGGGTCCCGGGTTCGATTCCCGGCTTGGGTCACTGTCTGTGCGGAGTCTGCATGTTCTCCCCGTGTCTGCGTGGGTTTCCTCCGGGTGCTCCGGTTTCCTCCCACAAGTCCCGAAAGGCGTGCTTGTTAGGTGAATTGGACATTCTGAATTCTCCCTCCGTGTACCCGAACAGGCGCCGGAATATAGCGACTGGGGGATTTTCACAGTAACTTCATTGCGCTGTTAATGTAAGCCTACTATTGACACTAATAAAGATTATTATTAATAACCTACGGTCACTGAAGCGAGTACGGCAACAACATTTTCAAATTGTTAGATAAGGAAGGATATGAAAGAACGGACAGAAAAATGGGCAAGGAAGAGCTCGCACCAGCTCACGCACGATGGGCCAACTGGCCTCCTTTGGTCCCATAAATTCCGTTGATTTATTCAGACACAAGATGAGCTTGTGTGATTGTTTGTCTGATTTTATTTCTCCCGCTGCGTTTTCAGTACTGTGCCCAATGGCAAAGGACAATCAATCAGAGCCAGCAGACGAAAAGTGTGCCAATGAACGTTCTGCATCCCTTAGCTCATATTGAGGGCTCGAGAGGGTGGATTGCGAGAGATTGTTTTCCCTAAAGTCTAGAACAAGCAGAGGTGGATTTACGATGAAGCACACCATGCATAGGCACAGGGCCAGCCAGTGCACTAGGCATCCAATCAGAGCCGGATTACTCTGCTGATAGGCTCAACTGAGCAAGCAATACAGAGCAAAATCAAACTCCGATTGGTGAGTCTGAAAGAGCGGGAAAACGCCACCAAAAACCACCAGGAGGTGCGGTCAGCTGCCCAGAGGAGTAGGCGAGGAGGAGCGAGCAGTCTGCGACTCCCCTCAGGACAGGACAAGCAACAGCGAGGCACGAGGCGTGAGGCGTCGAATCAAGCCTTAGCAACAAGGAGACGACGAGTGAGACAGGGGCCTTGAAGACCCCAGGCGCGGGAGGTGAGTGAGATTGTGAGAATGGGGGGGTGGGGTGTGGGGGGGGAGAGGGGGAGAGACCGTGAGGGGATGGGGTGTGGAGGGGGGGGGGTGCAGAGTATGAGGGTGTGGGAGGAGGAGAGGGTGTGACGGTGTTAGCCAGGGTTTGCAGACTTGATTGGGAGGGTGGGGTCGGCGGGGGGAGGGGGGGGGGGGGGGAGGCTTGAGGTTGGCGGGGGAAATGAAGATGAGCACGTGGCTGTAAATCCGTCTCTGAGAACGAGGGATCATCATCTTTAGATGGCGAGTCAGCCATTTAGGATCGAGATGAGGAAAGATTTCTTCACAAAGAAGATTGTGAATCTTTGAAATTCTCTATATCAGGTGCTGTAAGGCTGCTCTGTCATTGAGTAAATTCAGAACTGAGATTAATAGATTTTTGAATCAAGGGACATGGAGAAAGACAGGAAAGTGGAGTTGGTGTAGAATTCCAACCAAAACCCCATGGAATGGCAGAGCAGGCTCGAGGAGCCTGTGGCCTACTCCAGCTCCTCGTCTAACATTCCTGTATTGTGATATTCACCTGCGGCCTGGTCTCCCTGTTAAAATGGACATTAGAGTTTACTTAGAGAAAGTGCAGAGATGGCTCCAAGTATCGCAGCATCAGCATTCAACGCTCAGTAGACATCACCAAGAGCAGGTGAACTAGTCACCCATCTCATTAATGTCAACGGAAGGTTATTGTTGGGAAACTGCAATGAGCACTGCACTTCACTGAGTCAATTGCTGTGGGGTAATTTGACGCTAAGGTAAGGAGCTGTACACATTTACTTTTCCTTTCTGATATAAAGAGAACGAAAGACTCGCTGTTATACAGCGCATTTACTGATCTCAGGATGTCCCAAGTCTTACAGTCCAACAAAATACTTTTCAAGTGTCAACAGTGATTGCAATATCAGAAACGCGCCAGCCTAAGGCAGCACGGTGGCGCAGCGGTTAGCATTGATGCCTCGCGGTGCCGAGGTCCTAGGTTCGATCCCGTCTCTGGGTCACTGTCCGTGTGGAGTTTGCACATTCTCCCCGTGTCTGCGTGGGCCTCACCCCCACAACCCAAAGATGTGCAGGGTAGGTGGATTGGCCACACTAAATTGCCCCTTAATCGGAAAAAATGAATTGGGTACTCTAAATTTATACTTTTTTAAAAGAAACGCATCAGCCAACTGAGGCATGTCTTGCAAACAACAACATGATGATGGCCAGGTAATCTGTTTTAGTGATGTCGGCCGAGTGATCGATATTAAACATGGCAACAGGGGGAATTCTCCTGCTCTTCTTCAAAGTTGTGCGATGGTATCGTCCACTCCAATCTGAGAGGGCCGTAACATCTCGCCCGAAAACCCAAACAATGGCAGCACTGACTAGGAAGCATCAGCATCAGTGTAGAGTCTGTGCTTGAGTCCCGGGAGTGGGATTTGAATCTACGAGATTGCATCGCTCTTGAGGTTGCTATCAGAAGCGTCACCTCCTTCAATGCTGAGCTCTGGATATGCCCCGTTTCCTTTGCTACCGTCAGACCAGCCTGACAGAAAAATAAATAAATTGCTGAGGGAAACACAGCAATGCAAGTTATACCACAGAATCTCTCAAGGGAAAGTCCCAGGGCAGCACTTCTGAAGACAGTACTTCTGCTTCTTGGAGGTGTTAGCGGAACACATCTTCAGGAGGTCCCCAGTGCCTCATAAGGTCACAACACATCATGGCACGTGATTGAGTCCTGGAGAATGTGACTAAATAATTTACAACCGAACATGAATCTGGTTAATGGAGTTCAGCTTGAACATGTTGATGCCTTCCGTTATCTCATCACATAAGTTGCAGAGTACCAAAGAAATTTGGGCAAGACGTAACGAGAGCTATGGGGTGGGTTTTGGGTTGCTCGACGCCAAAATCGCGATCAGCGATCGGGCGGAGAATCGTTTCCGACACCGGTATCAGGGCCGGTGGCGGTTTGCGATTCTACGCCCCTTCCACAGCGGCGTCATCATGACGCGCACCCCGCGCAGTCGCAAGGCCGTTGGCGCCTTATCGGCCGGCCCACCTGCGATGCTCTGCCCCCGATGGGCCGAGTTCCCGACGGCGTGGGACACTTGTGGTCTGAGCTGGCGTGCCGGCTGCAGACTGTGTCCAGCGCCGCCACTCTCAGCCGGGATCCATGCTGCTGACCAGAGGGGGGGGGGCATCTGCTAGGGCTGGGGGGACTGGTGGGGGTGGCCAAGGGGTGGGTGGTGGGGTCGCAGTTTGCGGGTTAGGACGCGCGAACGATCGGCGCCATGTTCTACGGCACGACTGGTGCAGGTCCTCAGCCTGCGCGTGCGCGGCCAGGGACCCAGCCATTCTCCAGCTGTTTTCGTTGCGATCCGTGGGCTGTTCATGCTGCACCGGTGCTAGCTCCTCACCAGTACCGGAATCGGTGAACGGCTCACGCCGATTTGCCGGTCATGAAACACGACAGGTCCCACGTTGGCAGCAGAAACAGAGTTCCGCCCATGGTGCTATGAAATCACACAAAGGAGTATGGAATAGCCACAGCATCTAGATTAGAATGAAAATTCGTCTTCCGAAAGACCTCGGGCTGGATTCTCTGCCCCGCCACGCCACATTTCTGTGTCACGCCATCGCCGGGATGCTCTGTTACGCCGGCCGGTCAATGGGGTTTCCCATTGTGGGGCAGCCCCACGACGTCGGGAAACCCCCGGGCTGCCGGCAATAAGGTGAATCCCACCGGCGGAGAATCCAGCCTCTCGTGTGGCTGGGGGCAATGACTGGCTGCGAAAGCTCAGCCATTTGGCTCAGGTCAAGCCTGAGATCAGATATAATGCTTGTTCTTGCCAGCTTGGATCCAGTGTGTCTCTTCTGTGGAGACCATGCATTGGATTCATTCTGAATTTGAATTGGTTTTTGGAGCAAACAAGGAGATGGATGAAAGGCTTGTCCCGCCCACTCTGCACATTGGCTTTGTAACTCTGAAAAAAGAATTTAAAAATTTTTTAAATGGGTACGAAAGCTGGAGCTGGGCCATCAGGAAGAGTGAGGAGGCTTGAATTAGACAAGTTGAAATGAAAAGACTCACACAAATATTATGTGTGTCATAGGTAGCCAAGCAGACAAACAAGTGGGTGCTCGAGAAATTTGGTGCTGAAAGGAACATGTTTGTAGCCGTGATAGCGAGAAAGCTCCCATATTTTGGTCATGTGATGTGAACAAGGAGGAGACTGTTTGGAAAAATAGGGAATACAAGGCAAAACTCTTGGAAAACATGTACGAGGATGACCAAAGATGGCATGCATGAATAATATCTGAATGTGGCCTGGCCTCTCCATGGGATGGGCAATAATGTTACAGAAACCCAATATCAGCACAAAATGGCCTTTAAGGTAGAGAAAGTCAGGCAGTCCAAGGAGTAATAAAACTCCAGAGAAATAGTTTATGTGATCAAACCACTTGTAGGGTGGGATTTAGTATCTGGTTCCGCCCTCTGCAGGAATAGTACGAGGCGGGGCAAAACATTTGACAGACTAGCTGTGAGGAATGGAAGAAATTGCCATATTTTATATTTTATATATTTTTCTGTAATTATATTAAAACATGGGTTAAGATGTATACAGACAGTATGACTGCTGGAGCAGTGATTCAGGTGTCATAAAAGTGAGGTAATCATTGATTTGCAGGTGAAGTAGTTTGTTAATAGACCTTGATAACCATTTACATGCTTACAGATAGCTAATTAATGAAATATTGCTTACAATTGGAGAACCCTGGGGTGCAGATAATTTATTAGGGGTATTATATTTAGTCCTGACTAAACAAGTCATGGGACATCTTGTAAGGAGAGATAAAAGGATGCCGTATGCTTTGGGTACAGGTGATGTAGTTAATGGGAGGAGCCAGGTCTGTCTGAAAAGTCAATTGCTCCTAGAACTCTAATCTGAACAGAGGTGATTCAGTTTGGTACTGAAGGGTGCTCGCTCCAAACATTCTGCACAGAGTAAAGCAAGCAGAACCCTGGTTGTTAGCTTTATTCACGAGTGCCATTTGAAATACATCAGTTTGCTTAATTGGGACATAGTGGCAGGTTTAAGAAGTAAGTTAAGGTTTTCTCTTTTACTTAACAACGGTTGAAACTGTTAAAAGCAAATGACCGTGGATGCTGGAATCTGAAACGAAAGAGAAAATGCTGGAAAATCTCAGCAGGTCTGGCAGCATCTGTAAGGAGAGAAAAGAGCTAACGTTTCGAGTCCGTGACTCTTTGTCAAAGAAACTGTTAACTGTAAAGCTATTTCTTTGTTGCCAATGTGGTTAATTCTGTGTTTAAATTAATGTTTGCTTTAACATAAAAGATGCCTATTGGTCAGTGTTATCACTCCTGTGAGGCAGAAACATTTTCTCACAGTTTTACAAGTTGGAAATGGTTGGGTTCTCCCTGATCCTAAACCAGCAAAAGAGCTGGTGGCTTTGGGCAAGAGGTACCAGAAAATGCTGCTTTCGCGATAATAGTTTCACAACAGGGTTCTGCAAATCTGTCCCTTTATATTCATATCATGATCATTTCAAACTATCCGCAGTGCTAGAGTGTGAATCACATTTGCCACCATCAGTGCTTCCCCTTTGGCTCGGCTGCTGCTACCTACAGTGGTGGCACTCCACACCACCAGGGGCAGTCTAGCTGCAACACGGGCACTGTGACCAGACGAGGGGCTACAGTTGATGGGGGTTTTAAGAAAGAACTTGCATTTATGTGGTTCCTCTCATGACTTCATGCCACCTCCAAGCCGCTTACCGCCACTGAAGTGCTTCCTGAAGTGCTGTTGTCGCACGATGAAGTGCGGGAGCCATTTGCGCGCACAGAAAGCTTCCACAAACAGCAATCTGACAATCCGCAGATAATCTGTTTTAGGTTGAAAGTGGAAAGACTGGGCAGCACGGTGGCCTAGTGGTTAGCACAACCGCCTCACGGCGCTGAGGTCCCAGGTTCGATCCCGACTCTGGGTCACTGTCCGTGTGGAGTTTGCACGTTCTCCCCGTGTCTGCGTGGGTTTCGCCCCCACAACCCAAAGATGTGCAGGGTAGGTGGATTGGCCACGCTAAATTGCCCCTTAATTGGAAAAAATAATTGGGTAATCTAAATTTATTTTTTAAAAAAGAAAGTGGAAAGACAAATATTGATCTGAATAGAAACAAAAAGGGAAGTTGAATTGCACATTCATCAGAAATATATTTAAAGGCTTTCAAATGATCTAGCAATGTTAAAAATAGAAATAACTTGCATTCAGATAACATGTTTCACACCATCAGGATGTCCCAAAGCTCTTCATAGTTTATTTTTAAACATTTTTTTCCAATTAAGGGGCAATTTAGCGTGGCCAATCCACCTCCCCTGAACATCTTTGGGTTGTGGGGGTGAGACCCACGCAGACACGGGGAGAATGTACAAACTGCACAAAGACGATGACCAGGGACTGGGATCGAACCCAGGCCCTCAGCACAATGAGGCAGCAGTGCTATCCATTGCACTATGGTGCTGCCCCTTCATAGTCTATTTAACTCTGTTGTAATGTGGAAAATGCCATTGTCAATTTGAGCACAACAAGCTCCCACCTCCACTAGTCTGACGACTTCTCAAATCCTAACCATTGAGCTTTCTCCAATTGTCGTTGCTTCACCATTGGTGGTCATACCTTCTGTCGTCCAGGTACTAGGCTCCTGAATTTCCTAAACCTTCCTGGTTCTCAACCTGTCTCTCCTTTAAGGCAATCCTGAAAATCCTACCTCCGCTGCGAGGGGAATTGAACACAAAAGCAGGGAGGTTATGCTTCAGTTGCACAGAGCACCTGTGAGACCACATCTGGAGTCCTGTGTGCCTTATTTAAGGAAGGACCTAAATGTGTTGAAAGCAGTTCAGAGAAAGTTTACCAGACTAATCACTGGAACGGGTGGGTTGTCTTCTGAGGAAAGGTTGGACAGGCTCGACTTGTATTCACTGGATCCCAGAAGAGTGAGAGGCTACTTGATTGAAACATTTACGATCCTGAGGGGTATTGACAGGGTGGATGTGGAGAGGATGTTTCCTCTTGGGGGAGAATCTAGACCTGGGGGGGTGGGGGGGGGGGGGGTGGGGGGGTCACTGTTTAAAAATAAGTGGTCGCCCATTTAAAACGGGGAAGAGGCAAAATGTTTTCACTCAGAGGGTCGTGAGTCTTTGGAACGGCCTTCCTGAAAAAACGTTGGAAACAGAGTCTTTGAATATTTTTAAGACAAATTTGGATAGATTCTTGGTAACCAAGAGGGGGGGCGGGGCGGGGGGGGGGGGGGGCGGGGGGGGGGGGCGGGTGATAGGTTATTGCGGGTGGGTGGGATCCAGATTTGAGGTTGCTATCAGATCGGCCATGATCTTATTAAATGGTGAAGCAGGCTCGAGGGGCTGAATGGCCTGCTCCTGCCCCTAGCTTGTACGTTTGTATATGTTCTACCTCTCAGACCAACCTTTTGGTCAACTTTCCGATAGCTCAGCATGTGGTTGGGTGTCAAATTTGATTTGATAATGCGCTTGTGAAGTGGTTTGAGTTGTATCGTCACATTAAAAGGCAGTGCGGCCATCTTTGAAATGAGACGTTAAACCAAGGCCATCTGTCTGCCCTCTGAGATAGTCGTAAAATGGGTCCTATGGCACGACATAAAAGAAGAGCCAGGGAGTCCTCTCCGAGGATCTGTCCAGTGACCCTCAACCAACATCACTGAAATAGATTATCAGGTCGCTACTCTATTTCATTGCTTTTTACGGGAGGTTGCTGTGCACCTAATTCATTGGATTACAACAGTTACAACACATCAGAGGTACTTGGCTGGGTTCAAAGCTTTTTGAGACATTCCAATGTTGTGAAATGTGCAGTGGAAATTCAAGCGTTTTGTCTTTTTGTAATGAATGTAAGTTTTTTTTGCTGCTGTTTTTGAAGTATCAGCTGAGAGGACCTTTGTTCAAAGGCACGGAAATAAAGGCACGGATGGAGACACACAGAGACAGACTCACTGAAGGAGACCACATGTGTGAGCATGTGTGCGTCTGTGTGTGTGTGTGTGTGGTGGGTGGTGGTGGATAGTGAGTGTGCTGAACAGTCTTCCTGTTGAGTCTATAGTTGATGTTACACAGGAAGGGAATCCAGCACACACACACACACACACACCTAACTAAACAATAGGCAATCGGCGTTTCGCTGGAAAAATAACACACACTCTGACGAACGATTGCTGGAGGCTTCAAAGAAAAGGTTCCTGCTGAGCAGTAACCACGGAAACCCCACGAGGGCAGACATCACGCTCCTGCACTGATCCATTCACACTGGATGTCGAAAGATGGAATCAATATGAGAAAACGGTCCTAGAATTCTTACCAAACAGAAAAAAAAAATAAGAGGCCTGATTTTCTCTGAACTTTCTGCAGGACTTTCCAACAATAACAGAATGAGAGTTTGTTGGACATCAATCTGAGAAGAATCCATTTTTTAATTTAAAAAATTCTTCTTTAAAAATGTTCCGCTTCAGTGGCTTTGATATCTATCTACGGGGCAATAGGGCATCTGCCCACCTTACAGATGTGCCCACCCTGACCATGGCTGACCTGTTCCACCTTTGGTGGTTTCCCACATTAAAGGTGCTACAGAAGCTTAAATTACCCTAGTTACATGTTTTCTAGTGAGAACCCTGACATTGATTTGAGGAGTGCGCTGTGAGTGGGGGTATGGGGGGTGCGTTGGGGAGAGGGGAGAGACCCCATAGAGGCCAAGGGTGTTGCGGTAGTCTCTGGGGACCCAAGTTCGAATCCCACCAGGTGGAATTTGAATTCAATAACAATCTGGAATTAAATGTCAAATGAAACCATTGTCAATTGTCATTAAAAACCCATCTGGTTCACACATGTTTCCTTAGGGAAGGAAATCTGCCGTCCTTACCTGGTCTGGCCTACACGTGACTCCAGACCCATCCAATGTGGTTGGCTCTTTACATGCCCTCGTGGATGGGCAATAAATGATGACCCAGCCAGCGACGCCCACATCTCATGAGAATTTATTTTAAAATTGGACGAAAAGCACTGCAGTCTCACGGCGCCGAGGTCCCAGGTTCGATCCCGGCTCTGGGTCACTGTCTGTGTGAAGTTTGCACATTCTCCCCGTGTTTGGGTGGGTTTCGCCCCCACAACCCAAAGATGTGCAGGCTGGGTGGATTGGCCACACTAAATTGCCCCTTAATTGGAAAAAATTAATTGGGTACTCTAAAAAAATTTTTTAAATGGACGAAAAGGAAAGAAACAGAGAGAGTTGGCTGACAGATTGGAAAGGTGGTTGAGGAGACTTTTGAAGCGAGTAGGGAACTCAAAGGACACAGGGAGGGCAAGAGATAACACCTGACTGGATAATTGCCACTCATAGAATACATGAACTGCTGATTAAAGAATCCAGGTACATAATGGGGCAGCACGGTAGCATTGTGGATAGCACAATTGCTTCACAGCTCCAGGGTCCCAGGTTCGATTCCGGCTTGGGTCACTGTCTGTGCGGAGTCTGCACATCCTCTACGTGTGTGCGTGGGTTTCCTCCGGGTGCTCCGGTTTCCTCCCACAGTCCAAAGATGTGCAGGTTAGGTGGATTGGCCATGATAAATTGCCCTTAGTGTCCAAAATTGCCCTTAGTGTTGGGTAGGGTTATGGGTTATTGGGATAGGGTGGAGGTGTTGACCTTGGGTAGGGAGCTCTTTCCAAGAGCCGGTGCAGACTCGATGGGCCGAATGGCCTCCTTCTGCACTGTAAATTCTATGTTAATTGTCAGATCGTTAAAGAAAAGTGAGCAAGGCCAGTAGGCTCACTGGAAACCGAAAACAAGGGCCTTAAAATTCAGAGCCATCTGATCAAGGACAGAGTGAGATGTCAGGTTAGCACAGGTGAGGAAACAACTAACCCTAATCAAACTGAGAAAACACCAATTAAAGAAGTCAAGTCCAAGATGGCAAAGATATGGGCTAGAAGCTCCACCACGATGAGACAGAGATAATAACAATAACTTGCATTTATATAGTGCTGTAAAATGTAAAAGGAAATCCGCAGAGTCATAGGCTGGGATTCTCCGAAAATGGGGCTAGGTCCCCACGCCTGCTAGAAACCAGGCCCAAATCATTACAGACTTTTTTCAAAAGGTCCGGAATGATTCTCCGACTTCAAGAGGGATAGCAGGGCCCCGGCATGCACCCTGCAGCTCCTGCTGCCGATACGGGACCCTGCACCTCCGGCCACGGGTCCGCGCAACATGGCGGAGCCACACAGCGGGTCGGCACGGAAGACGATAGGCCCCACCCTGGATCGCGTGCACCCGCCGATCGGTAGCCCCCGATCGTGGGCCTGGCCGTCGTGGAGGCCCCGCCCAGGGAGTCTGAACGCCCCCCCCCCCCCCCCCCCCCCCCCCCCCCCCCCGGCCAGGATGGCCACCGCAGCCGCAGGTCCGAGCTGCCACCAGGTGAAACCACACAGGAACCATGTTGACGGAACTCGGCCGGTCGACCGCGGAGAATCACCGCGGAGGCCGCTTTCAACGGCCCCCGACCGGCGCCGCGTCGACTGCGCGCGCATGTGACTGCCGCCGATTCTGTGGTTGCCGGAGAATCACGTCCCGGCGTCGGAGCCAATCGCGGGTCTGAGACCCCATTCTCCGCCCCTGCACCGAGTTTCGGCACGGAAGCTCGGAGAATCCCGGCCATATTCAGACAAACATTGGTACAGAGTTTTAAAAAATATTTATTTAATATAAATTTAGTGTCTCAATTAGATATTTTTCAATTAAGGGGCAATTCAGCATGGCTATTCGACCTACCCTTCACATCATTGGGTTGTGGGGGTGAGACCCACGCAGACACGGGGAGAATGTGTGAACCACACGGACAGTGACCCAGAGCCGGGATTCGAACCTGGGACCTCAGCACCGATATTAACACAGAGTTAAAGGAGATGTTAGGATAGTTCACCAAAGACTTGATCAAATAAAAAGTTTTTAAGCAGCCTCCTTAAGGAGAAAAGATAGAGACGTGGAGAGGTACGGGGAGAGATTTTCAGAACTCGAGAACTGTAAGCGTGATCACCACAGGTGGGACAAAGGAAGTCAGGATTACTCAAGAAATAGCGGCTGAGGTGGACAATGCAGCACTGGTCAAAGGCAGAGAGGGAAACTTTGCTCAAAGCTACACACTATGCAAAGGACCCACAGGGAGGAATGTTAAGCGTTGCGCTGCTTTGCATAGGCAGGGAGAAAGAAGACATCAGCACTCTGTGCTTCATTGAAACCAATAGAGTGCTGGGCTTTTAAATTCCTCAGGGAATGTCGAACAATCCCAAACATTCTTGTCACACTCTTTCACTGTACAAGTGAAGGAATGTTGGATATATCGATAGCTCAAGTAATGATGCACCTGTGCCCTTTGCACTTTGAGTGTATTGCGAAATGCAATCATATATTCAAAGCTATTTTCTGACTGGTTAACCTTTTCCCCTACTTTCTCACTTCTGCCAGCCTTGTTAGCTTTACAGCTTTTGAGAGAATCAAATCCTCCCTCGACCTTGGGAAGTCCGGAAGTGTCTCCTCTGAGGCCGCTACAATAATACGATTCCGAATTCATTCATCCTTCAGGGCTCCATCAAACAAATTCTCAGCTAATCGATACAAATCATTAATGAAAGAATCTATGCTCCCTCTTGGTCTTCAGATACGTCTATTGCACCTGGCCCTTTCTATGACTGTGTTCTTTATAAAGCTGAAATTTGTATTTAAAAACCTTTTATGCATCGACGTTTCTTCATTTATGCCCTGATTGACCAATATGTCATCTGCACTACCGCCTATGGTATAGAGAAGGGTATTAACCTGCCCCTTGCTAGGCTTTGCTGCTAGTCCCAAAGTGGTTCTGCACCTGATAATCCTACGATGCCAGTTCTGCCACATCTTGGCACCTTCCACCTGTTCGAAGAACTCTGGTAAGGGTAAGATTTTCCCCATTCTTTTTCTTCACTCTAGCATTTCCTCAAAGTCTACTGGTGTATTTCCTGCACTGCCCTTCCCTTACATCCATTTTGCTTACTGATTTTTTTTCCCTCTGTCTTTAGCCTTGGTATTTTTTTACATGGTGTTTATTCCATTGCCTTTACCTCTGCCACCATTTGTTGTCCATTCACTTATTTAACATTAGCTCTTTGCATTCCATCCAGAGACTTAGTGCAAGTTAGGATATGGGCAGTATAGTTTGGGATCCCCCATGCAATTATCCACAGAACGTCAACAGAAAGTGGATTTCCCTTTAGGTATATCAATGAGGAAGGCCCCGCCTTCTCAACCTTGACCCTCGCCTGAGGTGTGGTGGTCTTCAGGTTAAGTTACCACCAGTCAGCTCTCCCCCCTCAAAGGGGAAAGCAGCCTATGGCCATCTGGGACGATGGCGACTTTACTTTACATTTACTATCAATGATGGAGATACCAGTTGAATGATCTGCAGGGCTCATGACGTTCCAGTGATGGATGGGAGTTTTGAACTTGAGGTATTTGGGGGTCCCAAAGCAAATGTAGGTAGTGAGCTCAGGGGGCGATAGGTGAGTGGGACTTGTGTGGGCCGGGATATAAGATACCGGGATTCCAGTGGAGGTTTTCAAACTTCGAGAAGGAGAGATCACCTGTCATCTCCATCAGCTGTTCCTGAAAATCTGGGATAGAGAAGAAATTCACACTGATCTCAGGGATGCTATCATCACTAGTATCATGAAGAAAGGAGACAAAACGGACTGTGGGAACTATCGAGCAATCTCCCTACTCTCCATCGCCAGGAAGACGATCGTCCGAATCCTCGCTAGCCGCCTTCTCCCAGTCTCTGAATAAACCCTTCCAGAAAGACGGTGTGGCTTCCGACCAAAGTGTGGAACAGCGGAAATGATTTTCACTGCTCGGCAACTTGAAGAAAAAGGCCAGAAGCAACATTAACCACACCACATGGCCTTCATCGATCTGACCAAGGGTTTGACAGTCAATTGGGACGTGCTGTGGAAGACCCTGTCAAAGGCTGGCGGATCCGGGAAAATTCATCGACATCCTCTGACTCCTCCACAACAAGTTGTCGGCAACGGAAATAAGACAGAAACCTTTGATGTCAGGACTGGAGACAATCAGGAAGTGTCATCGCCCCCATCCTTTTTCCTATTTTTATTATCACCATCCTTCACCTTGTCAAGAACAAGCTTCCCAGTGGAGTGGACATCATCTAAAGGATGGGCAGAAAACTTTTCAACCTCAACCGGTTGAAATCCAAGACGAAACAGCACTGACATCGCTCGTAGAAGTTCAGCATGTGGATGACAATGTCATCCCCACTCTCCCAGGAGGGAATCTCCAAGTCATGCTTGATACATTCTCAGAAACACACCAAAGAATCGGTCTCGGCCTCAACCTCAAGAAGACTCAAGTCCTTTACCCGCCTCAGGGCAAGATCTGATCCCTCCCTCCATCAAGATAAATGGAGAGATCCGACCAAATGTGGAACATTTCCCCGACCTGGGGAGCCATCCCTCATCCATGGCTGACATCGATCTGGAGATCCAATGTCTTATACAATCCATGAGCGGCTTCTTTGGACGCCTCAGGACGAGAGTGTTTGATGACCGTGACATCCGTGCTGACACCAAGACCCTCGTGTACAAGGCGGCCGTCCTCCTAACTCCTCTATACTGTTCGGAAACTTGGGGTTCAATCCAACCGAATCGGAACAAAGTCCCGGGACGGGGGTGTTTAGCTGGGTGCTTCCTGGTGCTCGCTGAGAAACATCACACTATCTCTCAGGACTCTAGTTTGATTCGCAAGCGGGGAACTCCCCGACAAGGCCGCACTTAGTCCGGTTTCCTGCACTGAGCTCTGCTCGCCGGAACTCTTCAGTGAAGGGAGCGATCAAGACGCCATTTTTAACCAGCGACCCGATCTCTTGGGCAATGCCAGGGTGCTGCCATGCCCAGAGGGCAAGCACCTGGGGGTCTCCAATCACCTGGGAGAGCACCATTCCACCTGGTCCCCATTCGTGGAGACCAGTACTGACCGGCACACACCCGAGGTCTCCGAAGCAAATGGGGTAGATCCCAGTGCCTTGGGTAACTCCGGGGAATGCATGTCAGAGTGAGGCTAGCTGTCTCGCTTTAATATGGGAATTTGATTTTAAAAAGTGATCCCACCCTCAATGGGTAGAATTCAAATCGCGACGTCTCGCGAGATCTAACGCAGGGTAGATTCTGGAAGAAGGATCCCCTGACATCTACCGGCTGCACCGCGCTGCCTTTCGTGCATGACGTGGGCGTTAGATTGCACCCTGGACTATGGACTGACGCCACCTCAAGGCCGAGCAGAGGTACCATCAGCACTGACTGAGGTGGATTCTCCGTGTCAGCTGGGAGGACAGGGTTACTAACATCAGCATCATTGAAAGAACCAAGGACACCAGCATTGAGGCCATCATCCTCCAAATCCAACTCCACTGGGCCTGGCCATGTGCTCGGGATGTCAGAGTCCCCACTGCCAAAGCAAATCTTCATCATCCAGCTCAAGGAAGGATCCCAAACAAGAGTGATGCACGATCAATTGTACAAAGATTAAGGTCGGATACAACTGTGGCTTTATTGCAGCAAGATGTGTGGCCTCCCATAGCAGCTGGCTAAATGGCTGCTGAATAGAGGACACGCTCCTCCTACTGGGTGGAGCCAGCAGGCAGGGGCGAACCTGTAGTGCAGGTCCTACCTTACATCACCTAATACAGGTGTAACAGTGGTTTACCACATTCACCCCCTGTTAAAAATGAGTCCGGCGGGGGTGGTGGAGAACTATATACAGTAGTGAATTCATGTACAGTGTTTTATCAGGGTGACAAAGGCTGTCGTGTAGGGCCCGAAGTCTGTCTACTTGTGCGCTGGCACATGTACCTCGGGATAGGGCGTCTGGGGGCTCGTTGAGTTTGCCGGGGCGATACAAAATCTCGTAATTATAGGTGGAGAGCTCAATTCTCCACCGCAAGATTTTATCGTTTTTGATCTTGCCCCGCTGCGTGTTGTTAAACATGAAGACCACCGACTGTTGGTCAGTGAGGAGAGTGAATCTCCTGCCGGACAGGTAATGCCTCCAATGCCGCACAGCTGCAACGATAGCCTGGGCCTCTTTTTTGACGGACGAGGGCCGAATTTCTGAAGCATGAAGGGTGCGGGAAAAGAATGCCACGGGTTTGCTTGCCTGATTGAGGGTGGCGGCAAGTGCGACGTCTGATGCGTCGCTTTCTACTTGGAAGGACAGTGTCTCGTCTACTGCATGCAACCCGGCCTTGGCTATCAGCTCTGATACGGGCGAAGGCCTGTTGTGCCTCGGCCGTAAGGGGAAAGTGGATGGACTGAATGAGTGGGTGGGCCTTGTCCGCATAGTTTGGGACCCACTGGGCGTAGTAGGAGAAGAACCCCAGGCACTGGGCGGAGCCAGCAGGCAGGGGCTACCGGCGAACCTGTAGTACAGGTCCTACCTTGAACCACCTAATACAGGTGTAACAGTGGTTTACCACAAAGAGGAGGACAAAGGAAGCATTTCAAAGACATCTTGAAGGCTTACCGCAAGAAATACAACATAGACATCAATGCCTGCGAGACTGTTACTCAGAAGGGATCTACTTGGAGGAACCTCCTGATTGAAAGGACTCAATTCTTTGAGGTGGTCCGGAAAAGGAGCCTGGGAAAGGAACACCAGCGTCCAAGGGACTATCCCACCTCCCGGAAACTCCTGCCAAGTGTGTTGTCGAAGATTCAGCTTTAGGATTGGGCTCACCAGCCACGCAAGGACCCACAGAATCCGTGACCAGGAACACCGAGTTTCTGAGCTGGACAATCTAACTCGCTAGCGAGTGATTGGCAAAGACTGTGGGACGAGGCTCACATGGCGCATAAATGCCAGCATAATCCAGCAGGCTGAATGGCCTCTTTCTGTGCTCATACACTCAACATATCAATGTAAAGGTAACCGTTTGGTGGGTGAGCACTGTTGCACCAGAATGGGACTCGGTTCATGGAAGATTTTGAAATGTTTACAGAAACACAGAAAGACAAGGAGAACTTAAGAACATAAAAACTAGGAACAGGAGTGGGCCATTCAGCCCCTCGAACCCACTCCGCCATTCAACACGATCATGGCTAATCTCCTCTTGATCCCAACTCCACTTTCCTGCCCGTTCTCCATAGCCCTTCAACCCTTTCCTAATTAAAAATCTGCCTATCCCCTCCTTAAATTTACTCAAATTCCCGGCATCCACTGCACTCTGGGGGAGTGAAGCAGAGATGTACATCACAAGGCTTCCTCAAACTATAGGCGTTTCTAATTATTTTGCTGTTACTTCGCATGACCCCTTCCAGCAAACTGACTTCAATTGCAATTATTACAACGGTTAAAGGACACATTTAATTGCAATTATTACAACGGTTAAAGGACACATTTAATGAGGCCTTTTACATTTAAGTGTTCCCGTCATTTTGGGCAATGATTTCATCCATCGGAAATCTACGTTCAGAGGACTGAAGGAGACGCGTTATTTTCAGGTTTGAGTGTAACAACTGTCTTTGGCTCTGTTTAGTTCTGTGAGCAAGCTCTGGATATGTAGGTGTGAGTCGACCTTTCTTAGTCATCGATGACTTGCCGCTATTTATAATCTTCATGCAAATTGCACAACCGCTGAGCCAGCTGCTCCTGTACTTATCAGGGGGCCACTTTCAAACCGGCCCTGTTCTGTCACTGAGTGGCCACCCTTTAGTATTGACAAGCCCCAGCTCGGAGACCAGCAGAGCTGAGTCTGAGGCTGCAATGCAGTCCTGGCAGAGCGCGCTGCGGGCTCGAAGGTTGGATGTGAGGTTGGACCAAGGTCCTCTCTGGCCTTACAGGGTGGGCGTGGCAGACTCCACAGCCAGAATCCACAGAAGAGTAGGAGAATTCCCCCTGGTATATTTATAGCTCAACGACAGTCACTGAAGGAGATAATCTGGCCACTATCAAACTGCTGCCTGTGGGAGGTTGCTAGCCAAGAACACAGGAGCTGGAGTAGACCTTAAGGCCGTTTGAGCCTGATTACTATTCAGCCTGATCATGGCCGATCTCCGTCTCAACTGAAAGGGGCGGAGTCATGCGCCAGCGGGAATTTACAGTCCCGCCCTTGCCACCATGGGATTGTAAAATTCTGTCCCATGTTTCGGCCCACTCCGTAAGTCCATCGATTCTCTGAGAGACCCAAAGCTCTATGCCAGCCTTGTACGTGCCCAACGATCGAGCATCCACAACACGCAGGGCGGGAGAATGCCAAAGGTTCAAAACCCTCGGAGGGAAGACGTTCCTCCTCATCTCGCTCCGAAATAATCGATACCTCATCCTGAGAACATTCCCTGTGTTCTTGCATGTTCCCGCAATTCTCTCTCCGTCAAGTAAAACCCAATTCCCTGTTTAAGTCTTCAGTCAAAACCCACCCTATTGGGCAGTGGTTTCCAAATCCTAACCTTTCCTCAGAATCACAGAATTCCTACAGTGCAGAAGGAGGCCATTTGGCCCATTGAGTCTGCCCTGACCCTCTGAAAGAGCAACCCACCGAGGCCAACTCCCCTTCCCGATCCCCATAAACCCAACTAACCTGCTGATCCCTGGGGCGGGATTCTCCGACCCCCCGCCGGGTCAGAGAATCGCCGTGGGGTGGCGTGAATCCCGCCCCAACCGGAGATTCAGCGGGGGCGGTAATTGCGCCAGATGATGGCCCCCCCTCCCCAGCGATTCTCCGGCCCGCGATGGGCCGAATTCCCGCTGCTTCTATGCCGGTCCCGCCGGCGTAGATTGAACCAGGTCCCTTACCGGCGGGACCTGGCAGCGCGGGCGGGCTCCGGGGTCCTAGGGGGGGCGCGGGCCGATCTGGCCCCGTGGGGTGCCCCCACGGCGGCCTGGCCCGCGATCGTGGCCCACCGATCCGCGGGCGGGCCTGTGCCGTGGGATCACTCTTTTCCTACATGTCGGCCGTGTAGGCCTCCGCGATGGCCGATGCGTAGGTGACCCCCCTGCGCATGCGCAGGGATGACGTCAGCAGCTGCTGACGCTCCCGCGGACTCGCGCCGGCTGGCGGAGTCCCTTCGGCCCCAGCTGGCGTGGCGCCAAAGGCCAACCACTCCAGGGCGGGCCTAGCCCCTAAAGGTGCGGATTCCTCTGCACCTTTGGGGCGGCCTGACGCCGGAGTGGTCCCGCTGGGACCATCCGCGCCGCCGGGGAGGGGAAAATCCTGCCCTGGACACTAAGGAGCAATTTAGCATGGCCAATCCTCCTAACCTGCACATCTTTGGACTGTGGGAGGAAACCGGAGCACACGGAGGAAACCCACGCAGACACTGGGAGAATGTGCAGACTCCGCACAGATAGACACCCTGAGCGTAGATGTTTTTCCTCATGTCCTCTCGGATTATTTTGCCCATCACCTTAATTCTGTTCCCTCAAGCTACGGACCTTTCAGCCTTTGGGAACCGTTTCTCTTTATTTACTCGATCTAAACCTTTCCTGGCTGCAAACAACTTTTTTTTTAAATTTAGAGTACCCAATTAATTTTTTCCCATTAAGGGGCAATTTAGCTTGGCCAATCCACCTACCCTGCACATCTTTGGGTTGTGGGGGCGAAACCCACGCAAACACAGGGAGAATGTGCAAACTCCACACGGACAGTGATCCAGAGCCAGGATCGAACCTGGGACCTCGGCGCCGTGAGGCAGCAGGGCTAACCCACTGCGCCATCGTGCTGCCCCTGGCTGCAAACAACTTGATCAAAACTCCTCTTCGCGCTCTGAGGAAAACACCCCTAGCTTCTCCAGTCTGTCACAGACTCACAGAGTTTAACAGAGCGGAAAGAGTCCCTATGGCCCATCGCACCCAAATGCTTCTTAAATGTTGAGGGTTCCCACCGCTCCCACCACTTCAGGCAGAGAGTTCCAGATTCCCACCACCCTCTAGGTGAAAACTCAAATCCCGTCAAAATCCCCTGCCCCTTACCTTAAATCTATGTCCCCTCATTATTGACCCCTCCGCTAAGGGGGAAAGTTCATCTCAGTAATCCCTCCTGTCCGGAACCATTCTGCTGTACCCTCTCCAAAGTCCTCACAGCCTTTCTGAAGTGTGGAGATAACACTGCAGCTGGGGCTAAAAGAGTGTTTTATAAAGGCTAACCAAACCTGTGCTGGATTCCCCGTTGGCGGGATCCTTCGCTTAGCCGGCAGCGCGCTCACGCCCGCGGATTTCCCGACGGCGTGGGGCTGCCCCACAATGGGAAACCCCATTGGCCGGCTGCCGGGACGGAGAATCCCATTGCCGGCGGGGGCGTGCCGCACCAGGAAACGGGTGCGGCGGGACGGAGAATCCGCTGCCGAGCTTTAGAACTCTGTGGGCAGGATTCTCCGCCGGCGGGATGCTCCGTTTTGCCGGCGCCCAGGGGTTTCCCAACGTGAGGCTGCCCCACAATGGGAAACCCTATTGACCGGCCGGCATAATGGAGAATCCTGGCGGCGGGTCGGGGCAGAAATGTGGCGGGGCGGACAATCCAGCCCAATGTCTTCATTTGTAAAGTCCTTTTGTTGTTTGGAGGTCACGTCTGAATTTGGAGAGGATTTTTTTCCACAGAGTGTAGATATTTTCTGCTGTGGTTAAGTATAGTAATAGATGTTGAGATAGTGTCTTTCAGGAATTTGAATCCAGTAGTGGGAATTCAGACGCATCTGACTGATTTCCATTAGTTGGTAGAAGGGGCCTAACTCCCCAGATAGTTACTGAACCACGCCTGAGTCCCAGGCTCAATGTCTCACCTCCAATGAATGGGCTGATATGAGCCAGAGCATGATTCTGATTGGCCGCGGCCCCTCTGAGTTGGTAGAGGATCAATCAGCCTTGACCCTACTACCCTGGTCAGTCACCAGTGAGCTCCTGGCTTGCAGAATACCGAGTGCCCGGAGGCTTGGCAGCAAAGGGCATCACCGGGGCCAGCCTGTGATGTCTTCCAGAGTTGAATATCCTGCCTGAATGTGGAGGTGGGTGGTGGGGGGGGGGGGGGGGTGCCCGCATGCGGAAAAGGGGATGGGATAATGGGGGCCACTTCCAGCCCCTGGTAGACCTGCTAATTTTCAGAAAGAGAACCCCTAAAATAAATTTGGGAGAGATAATAAAAAGCGAGGCTTTGCATTTCCGTAGCGCCCTTCACCGCCCCAGGACCCCCCCCCCCCCCCCCCCGAAGCACTTTAGGCCCCGGGGAGGGGGGGGGAGGGGGGGGGTGCATTTTTGAAGTTAAGTCAGTGTCGGAATGTTTGCAATTGGCCCTGTCTTAGAATAGAAGCTTCTTCGGTCAGGATCCCCAAGCCAGGGTCTGCGAATGGGATTGGAGAACGGGGCCAAGCCCCAACTCTTTAGCATATAATTAGCAATGGGCGCAGCGTCTAAATAAAGGTTTCAACCGCAGGGACCGAGCCAGCTTTTTTCTTTTTTTTTTGAAAAATGCTAATAAATTAGTCACCGTATCATTCAAACATTGCCTTTTAAGCTCAGTCCCTTCATGTTCACCATGGCAACAGTGTTATTTATGATGAGAGCTTCCCAGGCTCCGCCTGTTTTGCCCTGGACATGTAGAGTATGTGCAATCTTTGTGCAATGTTGCAATGTTATCACTCAGCAGCTTTTAGTAAGTTAGAGATGGTGCAATCGCCCAGCGCCTGTACAGAGCCAGTGAAAACATTCATTTCTTGTTTGTCGGGCCCTCCCTTCTCCCCCCCCCCCAACGTTTTGTTTTGCCACCCTGTAACTTTTTTTCTAACGGTTTTAAAAGGAGAGGTTTCTTCAGTGTTTCGGCATAAGGCCGAAAGTGGAATATCAGGAGTATTGGGTGAAAATGGGAAAGCACTGCATTTATTTGGCATCTTTCACATCGTCAAGATGTCCCAAAGCACTTTCCAGCCACTGGAGTGCCCTTTGAAGTGTAGTCACTGTTGTGATGTAGAAAACGCAACGCCCAATTTGCACGCAGACACTTGGCACAGGCAGCAATTTAATAATGTCCAGATCATCTGTTTTGATTGCTCATTGAAGGATGACTACCTGGAGATTAAACATTTGCAGGGCTATGGGGGAAAGGTGGCAGAGGAGTGGGACTGGCTGAGTTGTTTTCCCAAGCAGCCAGCGTGGAAACAATGGGCCGAATGGCCTCCGTCTGTGCTGTAACCATTCTGTGATTCTACAATCCCAGGGTTAATCCGCCCTTCTTCAAAGCAAAAGGTGCTGCAGGTTCACATGAGAGAACAGAAACGGGGCCCCCAGTTTAACATCACATTGAAAAGATGGCACCTCCGACAGCACTGCCCGCCCTCAGTACTACACTGAGGAGTTAGCCTGGATTATGTACTCAAGTCTTGGGAGCAGAGGGCAGCATGGTAGCATTGTGGATAGCACAATCGCTTCACAGCTCCAGGGTCCCAGGTTCGATTCCGGCTTGGGTCACTGTCTGTGCGGAGTCTGCACATCCTCCCCGTGTATGCGTGGGTTTCCTCAAGGTGCTCCAGTTTCCTCCCACAGCCCAAAGATGTGCAGGTTAGGTGGATTGGCCATGATAAAATTGCCCTTAGTGTCCAAAATTGCCCTTAGTGTTGGGTGGGGTTACTGGGTTATGGGGATAGGGTGGAGGTGTTAACCTTGGGTAGGGTGCTCTTTCCAGGAGCCGGTGCAGACTCGATGGGCCGAATGGCCTCCTTCTGCACTGTAAATTCTATCTAAATTCTATCTATCTATGTACAGCGCTGAGGACCCGGGTTCGATGGGCCAATCTGGGTAAGGGGTTGTTGGTGTGCACACACAGTAATTGTTTTGGGTGTGGTCTTGTGAGTGTGATCCAGTAACATGCACACACACACATACACTTCTGCGCTTTCACAGATCTTTCTACATACAATTCAGCCATGGGTTGTCACTGCTTAGAGAGTTGTTATGGGCCAGGGTTTAGAGAACCCTAAAGTGTATCATGGAGTTCACCTGACCCACAACTTTGAATAAATTGTGGCTATGGAGAGCATACGGGCCTACTTTACAGATATGATGCAATAGAGATCTACAGTACTTTTCAATTAAAACAATGTTTATTTATGAAACCAGTTAACACTTTATAAACACACAGTAAACATCTTAACAACTATCAACACCAATAAATCACCCCAAAGAATACAGTACTCTATAAGTAACTCTTAATCTTTCCTTGCAACATCCATAAGACAAAAAAAACCTTTGTACAGAAAGACATCAGGTTTAACTTCTCTACAGAAACAGGTATTATTGTTAAATCACCAAAGGATCTGGAGACAGTCTTTAGATTGCAGAGAGAGAGACTAATACACCTTCCTGCTGTGACTGCAGCTATCCAGCTCTCAAAACAAAACTAAAACACACCGTAGCAGACAGCCCAAAGCGAAAGTAAAAGCAGACCGACAGCCCAGCTCCACCCACACTCTGACATCACTAATATACACCCATTTCTTAAAGGTACAGCCACTACAGCTATTTTATAAGCACCCATTTCTTAAAGGTACAGCCACTACAGCTATTTTATAAACACCCATTTCTTAAAGGTATTCTCACATGACAGAGTGAAATCTAATTTCATGGTCTACTAACACAGTGAGCCTTTTTGTAGAAGAGTTTGAGCATGGGTGCTAATTCGTCTGCCCTACCAAGAGGGACCCGGCCAATGTCAGGCAGGAAACACCAGGGGTAGTGCTACAGGACATCAACCTGATATCCTACAATGGTCTTAAATGGGTAGAAGAGCTGCAAAAATAGTATGAAGGCCTCCCACTCAGACAAAGCCAATGCCTTCAGTAGATAAGCCTCTGGTCTAGACTGGATTGAAAAGGCTACGGCAGCTACTAGGTAACAACTCGAGGAACTGTTGTCATGGTAGTGTTTAATTGTTCCGTGTTTGTTTACGAGTGTCTGGTAATAGATCTATGCTTGATTGGTTAAGCCTGCTTGTTGACTCCGAGCAAAGTAAGCATACACCCCCAAAGCTACTAGAAGCTGAGTTGTAAGCATGGTGCAGACAATTTTTGATTGGATCGATTCTTTCAAAACACTGGTAAATAAACCAGTTGGACGCTTAGAAATTAATGTTATCTTTGCGTTGCGTTGAGGAAAAATCAAAGATATCAAACGTCCATCGGTCACGTCCACGTGGACGCTCCACCCCAGGATGTGGGGAGGGAACAGTGAAATTCATCACTCCAATTCTCCATCCTGAACTTTGGGATGGGATTGCAGATGAGAAATCCCTCTTCCCAAACCCACCCACTCATGCTGCTTGTTCGATTTTTGTAGAATCCCAGAATTGTTACAGCAAAGAAGGAGGCCATTCGGTCCCATTGTGAGTGACCCAGTTCTCCGAATGAGCAATTCACTATTGCCATTCTCCCGCCTTCTCCCTGCAACCCTGCACATTCGTCCTTTTCAAATAGCAGCCTAATTCCGTTTTGATTGCCTCGATTGAAGCTGCAATTACCTCACTCTCAGGCAGTGCATCCCAGATCTTAACCACTTGCCTTGTGAAAAAAATTCTCGTATCATGTTTGCTTCTTTTACCAATTACCAATTGCTTTGTTCTCGATCTTTTCACAAAGGGGTACAGCACGGTAGCACAAATGGATAGCACTGCGGCTTCACGGTGCCAGAGTCCCAGGTTCGATTCCCCGCCGGGCCACTGTCTGTGTGGAGTCTGCACGTTCTCCCCGTGTGTGCGTGGGTTTCCTCCGGGTGCTCCGGTTTCCTCCCACGGTCCAAAGACGTGGAGGTTAGGTGGATTGGCCGTGCTAAATTGCCCTTAGTGACCAAAAAAGGTTAGGAGGGGTTATTGGGTGACAGGGGTGATGTGACCATCAATTCACACGACACGTGTTTGGAAGTGAACAGTGGTTTTAATAGTCTTTCAACAGAGCCTGCCTGCGACGAGATGAACTGGCAGGCAGGCTCACGACTGCCAAGCTTTATACTTCCGGTTAGTGGGAAGAGCCATGGGCAGAGCCATGGGCGGAGCCAAGGGTGGAGCCCAGTACAAACTCCTTATCTCCCCCTATGGGCAGAGCCATGCAACTGCTCGTACACTGAGCTTACATAGACACAGTACATCATATATAATAACAGTGTGAATTACACGGACTGTGATTCACCACAAGGAGATAGGGTGGAAGTGAGGGCTTAAGTGGGTCGGTGCCGACTTGGTGGGCCGAATGGCCTCCTTCTGCACTGTATGTTCTATGTTCTCAGCTTCTCCCTATCTACACTGTCCAACCCTCCGATAATTATGAATACCTCGATCAAATCTCCTCTCGGCCTTCTTTTCTCCAAAAAAAACAGTCCTAACTTCTCCAATCCATTTTCACGACTAAAGTTTCTCATCCCTGGAACCGTTCTCGTAAATCTTTTCTGCGCCCTCTCCTGGGCCTACAGATTCTTCCTAAAGTGTGGCACCCGGTATTAATGAAAATCTGACGAGCACTTTAATGAATGGTTTGTGCTGCTGTTTGTGCTCACTGAGAAAGTTTTGAGCTGTATGGTAAGGGTGCCAAGGGATACGGAGCAACAAAGGACCAATGGAGTTGAGGTAGTGTTTGGCTATGATACAATAAAAAGGAAGAACAGGCTTCAGGGGCTTAATAGCCCGCTCATGTTCCTAATGTTTCTGATGGCTGACTGCCTACTAGTTTCTGTATTATGAAATATTTCAGGTTTTTAAAGGCAGTTTTTTTATTTGAGGAGTCCCACTCCCAGGGAAGATGGTTACTCCAGCTGCAGAATCAATCAATGCAAATAACCATTTTAAAGGTACCCACCCTATTATTCTCCCTTTATCCCTGTTCTGGACTGTTCAAAACATTCTGCAGACAAGGTTTAAAACCAAAATGCCTGCAATAGAATGGATCGAAGAATCACCTTCTCCGCATTGCTTAATATTCAGCGCGACAACACCTCAATTTTAAAATTCTCATTCTGAGAAAACTCAGAGAAACTCGTAGAATCCCTCCAGTGCTGAAGGAGGCCATTCGGCCCATTGAGTCTGCACCGACTCTCCAATGGAGCACTCTACCGAGGCCCACTCCACCACCCACTCCTTCCTATCTCTGTAACCTAACCTGCACGTCCCTGGACACTCAGGGACAATTTAGCATGGCCAACCTACCTGACCTGCACATCTTTGGAGTGTAGGAGGAAACCCACGCAGACACGGGGAGAACATCCAAACTCCACACAGACAGTTACCCAAGGCTGGATTCGAACCCGGGTCCATGGCGCTGTGAGGCAGCAGTGTTAATCACTGTGTCACCATGTCGCCCATTCATATTCCTCCATGGCCTTCCCTCATCTCTGTAACCTGCCGTCCTCCGAGATCACTGCGCTCCTCCAATTTGAGGCCTTCCGCAAACCTAAAGGTGACTGTGCCTTCAGCTGCCAATCCCCAGAGCTCTGGAATGTCTTCCCTGAACCTTGCCGGGCAACCTTCCCCCTCCTCTTCGGAAGCTCCTTAAAGCAGACCTCTCTGATTGTGGTCATGGGCCCTAATATCTCTTTCTCTGGCGTGGCATTAAATGTTGTTTGATAATGTTCCTGTTCAGCACAGCAAGGCATTTTACTGTGTTAAAGGGGGGTGGGGGGGGGGAGGGGGGGGGGCTGTATAAATGCAAGCTGTTGTTGTAATGATTTCATCACCACAGAACTGGAGCATTTTTGTGCAATTGAGCTGATTGCACAATCGTTCTCTGAAAAGAAACAAAACACAGGCTCAAATTCCAAACAGCTCCTTTCCCGTGCTCAGCCTGTTCACTTGTATTGTTGAGCTGCCCGCTCCCTATTTTGTCCCATGCTGTGCCGCTGCAGCCCTGTGCCTCTCGAGGCACCCCGAGCCTCGTCGGGACATCCCCAATCTTGAAGAACTTGGAATTATCCAGCCACTGGCGAAGTCAAGCTTGCTGGCTGGATCTGCAGGAAACGACACTCAGAACCCTCGTGCCAGTTGTCATTGCACTCTTTAATCACGTGTCAGTTTGCTGGGTGGGGGGGGGGGGGGGGGGGGGGGGGGGACAATCCCCGCAATAAATGATCAGTGGCTGATGGATGGGCGTTTTAGGACGGAGAGAAAAACTAACAAATTAATGCGGGACTTTGGTGCCGTATAGTTCGCTCACCAAGCCTCTGTTACCTGTACCTGAGCCTGTGCCAAATCCTGCTCATGCTCACCCAGCACACATGTGGTGACTTGGCTCCCAGTCTGGCAACCCATTGATTTCAAAATATTCATCCTTGTGCCGACACTCCTCCGTGGCCTTACGCCCCATTTAAACTAGGGAACTTTATGGACGTTTTGACAATAGGCCTTTTGCCTTCCTTCTCCTACAGCACCTGGGCTGCGTGTCGTTGAAGCCACTTTTGCGGGCTACCCCCAAAGTTCCATCTGTTAGTATCGCAACCTTCTCTGGCCCCATTGCTATGGTGCCCTTTTGTTTTTGTTTGACTCTCCCTCGCTCTCTCCATCGATCCGTCACGCCCCTCGCCTTTGCCGACTGAGCTAGCCCGGTGCTGGCCCACTTACAGAACCGACAGCCGATGCGCGGCAATCTCACCACGAGGGATCCGCCTGCTCAGCAGCTCTTTACAGGAGCACTATCTCTGCACTGTGTCTTCCAGGCTTTTCTGTGCAGTTACCAGTCTGCAGTTTCAACACTGACCAAAGCTGCCACTCTGTTGCGGTCTGGCGAGAGCATCAGGGGTCCTCTCAGTCCATGTAGCACTATCTGAGGCTGTTCACTATGCCATACCTATACTCAATCTTGCTATTGTGCTGTTCGACCACCACCGTGCACCAGCTCATGTTGTTATAATGATGTAAAGGCATCAATCACTCGTAAACAAGTTATGTGTTTATTTATTGAGACCAGGCACTTAAGAACGCATATACATGGATGGAAAGTTTGACGACATCAGCAGCAGAGCTGTGTTCGCTGTGTTCTGCTCATAGGCCTAAGTGAAACTAAGACTGGATCACGTGACACAGTTCCCTTCGAGTGATGTCATGCCGCTATCCCTTAAAGGCAAATTACAGCACTCCCTGTTTCTCTGTAAGCTCCTCTATACCTACAATCCACCAAGACACCTGCACACCTCCAATTCTGACATTTTAGAGATCCCCAATTTTAATTGCTCCACCATCGGTGGTCATGTCTTCAGATACCTGCAGACCTGAGCTCTGCAATCACCTCCCTCAGCCTTTCTCGCTCCTCATTGAAGACACTCCTTCAAACTATCTCCTTGTGTGGCTCAATTCGGGGCTGGTTTAGCACAGGGCTAAAGAGCTGGCTTTTAAAGCAGACCGAGGCAGGCCAGCAGCACGGTTCAATTCCCGTATCAGCCTCCCCGAACAGGCGCCGGAATGTGGCGACTAGGGGCTTTTCACAGTAACTTCATTTGAAGCCTACTCGTGACAATAAGCGATTTTCATTAATTTCATTCTAAACTTTGTCTGATAACACTCCTGTGTTGTGTCTTGGGATTTTTTCTTTATTCCTTCGTGGGATGTGTGCATTGCTGGAAACAACCGCATTTGCTGCCTTCAGTAACTCAGAGGAAGCTGGCGGTAAGTGAACATAGTTTTACGTAACTATTTACAAGGTTCTGCTCAAGGCAGCATATTGCTCCCAGTACAGTCCTTGCTGGGAGAGTTAGCCACCCCATTCCCTGACTTGGGGCTGCTTTTATCTTCGTTCACAACAAGCCCCAGGTGGATTGGCCTCCGCCCTCTATCTGGGAAGCTCGTACTCCATGGGTCCCAAGGGGAGATTAATGATGGTTTGCCCTTGGTCCTCATGGGGGTTAAGACACTGACCATCCCTAATTGCCGCTGAACTGGAAAACTCACTAGGCCATTTCACAGGCTGCTGAGGGCCAATCACATTGCTGTGGATCTGGAGTCACATGTAGGCCAGGCCAGATAAGGATGGCAGATTTCCTTCCCTAAAAGAAATCAGTAACAGATTTTTACAATAAGCAACGATAGTTTCACGGTCACCATTATAGAGAATAGTTTCCAATTCCAGATTTATTCCTCAAATTTAAATTCCAACCAACTGCGGGAGATCAACCCTCAGCAGCAGTGCTGTGTTTGCTGTATTCTGCTCATAGGCCAAAGTAAAACCAAGACTGGATCATGTGACACAGTTCCCTTAGAGTGATGTCATGCCGCAATCCCTTAAAGGCAAATTACAACACTCCCTGTTTCTCTGTAAGCTCCTCTCAACCTGCAATCTTCCAAGACATCTGCACACCTCCAATTCTGGCATTTTGGACATCCCCAATTTTAACCCGCCTCCACAAAGACATTACCACCATGCCAAAGTCTCCCCCCCCCCCCCCGCATTAAATGTACTACGTTAAATGGCTTATCTTCCTGCTCCCACACCGTTACCTCTGATAACCCCAGGAATCGATCCTTGACGCCCTCCTATTTTTCAATGACATGTTGCTCCTCAGCAACAGCATCCGAAAACACGGCATTAATTTTCACATTAGCACTGAGAACACCTCGCTTTACCTCATCAACGTCACTCTCAACTCTGCCACTGCTATTAAATTATCAGACTACTTAACTAACATCCACAACTGGATGAGCATAAATTTCATAGAATTATAGAATTTACAGTGCAGAAGGAGGCCATTCAGCCCATCAAGTCTGCACCGGCCCTTGCAAAGAGCACCCCACTTAAGCCCACACCTCCACCCTGTCCCCGTAATCTCACCTAACCTTTTAGGACACTAAGGGCAATTTAGCATGGCCAATCCACCTAACCTGCACACTTTGGACTGTGGGAGGAAACCGGAGCACCCGGAGGAAACCCACGCAGACACGGGGGGAGCGTACAGACTCCGCACTGTGACCCAAGCCGGGAATCGAACCTGGGACCCTGGAGCTGTGAAGTAACTGTGCTAACCACCGTGCTGTTTCTCCAATTAAATATTGGGAAGACCGAAGCCATTGTTTTCAGGCCCTGCACCAAACTCTGTTTCCTAGCTGCCAACTCCATCCGTCCTCCGTGCAACAGTCTCAGCTTCAGCCTCTCTGTCGGTGTAATCTCTAACACTGCCTATTTCCACCTCTGGAACATGACTTAACATTGCCCCTGTGTCAGCTGAGCTGTTATTGAAGCCTTCATTCACACCCCCATTACCTTGACAATCAGCTCTTCCAACACGGTCCTCGTCTCCCATATTCTACCTTTCATAAACTTTAGGTCATCCAGAACTCTGTTGCCCATTGTCTTAACTCACGCTCTGTCCCATTCCTCTATCACCTCCGTGCTCACTGACCCACGCTGGCACCCCGTCAAGCAACATTCTGATTTTAAAATTCTCGATCTTGTTTTTAGATCCCTCCATGGCCACGCCCCTCCCTATCTCTGTAATCTCCCCCAACCCCACAACCCTCTGAAATACCTGCACTCTTCTTACTCTGGCCTGCTGCTCATTCACAATCGATAACTGTTACACCATTAGTGTCTCTCTACACCTCACAGTCTCTTTGCCACACTTTCCTCCTTTACATCCTGTCTCTTTGACCAAGATTTTGGTCATCTGGCTTCATATCTCCTTGTATGGGTCGGTATTTCTGTTTTATAATGCTCTTGTGAAGCATCTTGTCATATGAAATGAAATGAAATGAAAATCGCTTATTGTCACGAGTAGACTTCAAAGAAGTTACTGTGAAAAGCCCCTAGTCGCCTGTCCGGGGAGGCTGGTACGGGAATCAAACCGTGCTGCTGGCCTGCTTGGTCTGCTTTAAAAGCCAGCGATTTAACCTTGTGAGATAAAGGTATTATCTAAATCTAAGTTGTTGTTGGTTGTTAAAGGTGTCACATTACTGCAAGTTGTTGCTGCAGCTTTTTTTCAAATTGCTTCAAAGTCTATGCGGGGGGGGGGGGGGGCGGGGGGGGGGATTCTCCATCAGCCGACGCCAAAATCGGGAAATGCGGTTGGGCGGAGAATAGCTTCTGACACCAAAATTGCGGCAGCCGCCGATTTGCCTCCAAATGGCGATTCTCTATCACCTCAGAAACAGCGCCTATGCCTTTCACTCCGCAGGTACAGTAGGCACCGTTTGCGTATCATTAGTGGTATTCTCCGGGATTAATGATTACATTTGCAATTTATTGAGAAATCATTACAGTTTGCAATCTAATCAGGCTGCATAATAAATTAATGATTCACTACAACTGTTGCACCCTGCAGTAAATGCACACATAACATGAAACGCATTCTCCGGGGCTTCCGCGATTCTCCGCCTCCAATGGGCCGAGTCCCTGACCGCGCGGTTCACTTGTGCATTTAAAAATCTTGAAACTGGCGTGGCGGCTGCTGAGGAAGAGAGAGGGGGTACGGGAAATGTCCAACATCGCCATAGTTTGCTGACAGCTGTGCCGCTGGCCGGGGGGGGGGGGGGGGGGGGGGGGGGCGGCTTCTGCCAGGGCCAGGAGGGAGTAATGAGGGGTGGCCAGGATGTGGGCTGTGGGGTCACAGTGGACGGACATGGAACACCATTGCTGCAGCCGGCAAGGCAGCTATGCAGCTGCGCACAGCGCTAACAGCCCACTGTGAACCTGGTGTTCCCCACCTCACGGCACCCCCCCCCCCCACCCCCCCCTCCCGGGTGTCCACTGGCCCCATCAGCTGTCTGGGTGTGCTCCAGCACAACCAGTGTCATCCTGTTGGCTGGGATGAGTGTGTGTGCGGAGTGTAATGTGCAGCTGCAGCTTGTCAGCCTCCCGAGCGTCGATCATGGACCAGGCGTGTCCTGCATCATTTTTCAGTGGAATCGAGTGTGTTCCACGTGGCCCCGGTGCTAGCCCCTCAACGGTAGCAGAATCGGTCCAGATGTGGCCCCAGCTTTTCTGTCGTAAAAGTCCAGGGATTCTCCGTTGGCGTCAACACTTAGTCTGAGAAACGGAGAATCCAGCCCCGGATTTTACAAGCATCCAAACGGTCAGGAGTGACAGGCGGACATGCAGCTCAGTGCTTGATCCCAAAAGGTGGCACCTCCAACAGTGTCACACTCCGCCAGCACAGCGCTGGAGTGTAAGATTAGATTTGGTGCTCAGTCGTCCAGAATGGGACTTTTGAGCTCCCAACCTTCTGACCCGGAGGCGACAGGGCTATCCACTGATGACACCTTGCTGCACCATGTTGGTGCCCCACCGAGATGCCAGCCTAGACTCTCCTGAGCTGGGGTCTTGACCTCAGGTCTGAATCAGAGGTGAGAACTGTGAGCAGACTTTAGCATGGGGTCGGTTGTGGGCCGAGCTGCTCTTAATGTTGTTGGAGTTTGTGCAGGGCGGAGCTGGAGAGGTTGTTTAATAAATAACCAACTAATATTCAGTCTTACATTTCAGTGACGTACCCCTACAAAATGCGTTTCATGTTATGTGTGCATTTACTGTAGGGTGCAACAGTTGTAGTGAATCATTAATTTATTATGCAGCCTGATTAGATTGCAAACTGTAATGATTTCTCAATAAATTGCAACTGTAATCATTAATCCAGTGTACATGCAAACACATCAATACCTTGGGGCACATGGGCTGTCGGTATTTACACTGTTCTCTCAACCTCGGAATGTGAGACTCAAACAGAATAGAATTATTCCAATAGTTTTATTCTGGTCTGGCTAGCGGTGAGGTTCTGGGATAATGGGCGCAATTCTCTGATCCTGAGGCTAAGTGTTGATGCCGTCGTAAACGTTTTACGACAGCATCAACAGGCCCCCAGGATCGGCGATCCTGTGCCTCACAGGGGGCCAGCACGGGACTGGAGCGACTCACACAGCTCCAGCTGCCGAAACCGGCGACAAACGGGCACCACGGCCAGCGCGGATTCGCGCATGCGTGTTACCGCCGGCGCGAACTCGCGCATGCGCGCTAGTTGTCTTCTCCGCGCCGGCCCCAACGCAACATGGCGGAGAGCTACAGGGGCCTGGCGCAGAGTAACATAGGCCCCCACCAGGAGAAACCGGCCCGCCGATCGGTAGGCCCCGATCGCCATTGGCCCACCAGGCCATTCCCGCAGGATGAACACCGAGGTCCCGCCGGGTAGGACCACACGTGAACGGCGCCGGCAGGACTCGGCCTTTCTTGGCGGCCACTCGGCCCATCGTGCGCGGAGAATGCCGGGGGGGGGCTGCGAGAGCAGCGTCATGACAACTGCGCCGGCGCCAATGGCGTCGATTCTCCAATCGGCGGACTGGCACCGGAGCGGCGTCGGATGAATCGCATAATGGGAGCCTCTGGGCATTTCCCAGCCTAGACCTTGTCCCCTCGCTATATGTCTTCAGTGCTCCTCAGAACCTACCTCTTTGACCAAGTTTGTGGCCATTTGTCCCAATTATGTGACAGGGTGTCAGATTTTTGTTTTATAATGCTCCTTGTGAAGGGCTATTTTGTTATGCCTAAAGGTGCTGTGTAAATACTCGGTGTCCTGCCCATGTTGTCATTTGCAATAGGAATCATTCTGAATGCAAAGGACTGCCTGTGCCACGGTGGTGAGGGCCGCTGGCTCCTCGGGATATTTGATCTGCCCGTCCACGCCTTATAATCTGGCTCAACGTGTCTTTGAAACAAGGTGCTTTTCTTTCCCTCCCCTTTCTGCTCTGTTGCCAATAGTTTCAGTGTGTTGCACCGTGTTAGATGTTGCAATAGGCAGTCCAGTCATCGTCAGCCAGTTCAGAGTGAGAGTGAAAGCGTATAAACTGTGTAATAATTCAGCAAGATTACGGCAGCCTGGCATCATACTGTGCTCACTGGCCAGAGAGACTCAGTCACTCACTCGGAGGGAGGCTCACACGGATCTCAGTTTAAACCCAGAGAGAGAGAAACATTTTATCCGCCTGGGAAATCTAATGGGAGAGAGCCGGAGAAAGATACTTCTGAGAACATTCTTTTAAAAGAAAAAGTCGAGAGTTCAATGAGTGCTTGCAGGGGTTGGAATTCTGTGAATTAAGTTCCTTTTGGAGGAATTACGGAGAATTGTTTTCGGTGAGAGTAACAGGAACTTTACATTAGCGATGGAACATAAGGCGCTTTGTTGCTAAGTTGCGAATGTAGCAAAGGTTCGGCTTCATGTCACTTTCGGGGCTGCTGTGAAATCGACACGTGGGGGGGGAATCCTTCACGGAGTGGGGGAAAAGGGGCTCCGTATCCTCGCTGCTGTTCAGGAAGAGGGGCTTGAGGGTGATCTCTGCCCAAATTGAGAAGTTTTAATCCCGCCAGAAGAAAGAAAAGAGAGAAACCCAGAAAGTCTCGGGTCCTCGGGGATTCCTTTTGTTCCTGGGAATTCCTGGTCGAAACTGCTTTGCTCGAAACCCTCCGCTTTTTCTAACGAGGCAAACCCCTTTGAGGTAAGCATTTTCTCAAAATGAAAGCCTCTCGGTCTGGTGTCCATTCAGTTTAGAATTGAGTCGTGTTTTGTGATCTAATATGGGGTATTTCGCGCTTTCCTTTGTTCAACTCCAGCTCCTGTTTAGATATTATAATTTTATATATATATATATATATATAGTGGGTGTTCAGAAAAATTGGGGATGGAAAAGTATCTCACTTTCTGACCAGTTTGAGTGTGTTACAAAACAGTCGTCCTTTGTCTCGAGTTTTGAGGGCCACACAGGAGTTGGTGTAAAACTTTTTCCTTGGCCCCCTCCCTCTAACGGTTTTTTATTTGGGAGTTCTCACTCGGGTATTTGGAGTCTTTGTTAACTTGTTAATCGGACCGCGCGTGTCGAACCCTCTCTTGTCATTTTAAACGGTAGCCTGAGCCGGAGGGGTTGACTTCACTTATTTTTGTCTCTCTCTCTATTGTGACTGGTGAATGTTGTTGTCCCGGGACTCCCCGCCCGGAGTTTAAGTTTGGAGGGTAAAAGTTTGAGGAGGGTTCCTGAAGTTTCTGCATCTTACCTTGCCCCCTCTCTCCCCACCCCACCCTGGCTGGGCTTTGGGGGGGGGGGGGGGGGGGGGAGGGGAAGGGGACCCACGAGACCCTTGAAGGCATCTCAAACTGACTTGAAATATTTGACTGGGTAGGTAGCGAGAGAGAGAGAGGACTCCCTCTGGATGGGGAGGGGATTTCAGAACAAAGGGACTTCAGGTTAAAATGAGAGTTAGGCTGTTCAGGGCCCACCCATGTCAGGGGAGCACTTTCATGGGGTGGGGGAGGTGTCATTGAAATCTGGAACTTTCTCTCTCATATCCCCCCCCCCCCCCCCACACACACACACACACACACACACAACTCTTTTACAACTGAGACTGATAGATTTTAGAAGCAAAGATATTGAAAGTCTGAAATTTAATGAAAATGATGGAAATCCTCAGCTGGCCGGGCAGTCTCTGCAGAGAGCGACAGAGCTGATGTTTCAAATCCAACATATGTCTTATTTGAATGGACTTTAGGTTGAAGGTATTGTTGGGTAACAAAACCAAGGCCGGTAGTTGGAGTTAAGATACAGATCAGCCATTATGTAACTGAAGGGCCGAATGAACTGGAGGGGCTGAATGGCCTCCTCCTGTTCCATGTTGTAAGGAAAGGGTTTTCTCTGGTCCTCCCTGCTGCCATGGGACCACCTATCTAATGATTTGTCACCTGTAATTGGAATAAATGATTTAGAGTTTTTGATGCAGGTGTGGGGTGATCCTTTAAACCAAGCTGCCCTCCTCCTTGTGTCCATGTGTGTGTTGGTTGCATCCCATTTCCACTTCCCAAGCCTTTCTGAATCAGGATCTGTTTAATCCTTTCTTCCTGAAGCCCAAATGCCATGAGGTGGATTCTGCGCCCATCCCAACTTGGGTGAGCTTGTGATCTATGCTGCCACACACTCGACAACTGTCTGCATTCATATAGCACCATTAACGCAATTATTATTAGGCGGAAGTGAGACACTAAAGTCACACAAGGGGATGTGCAGACAGGTGACCAAAGAGGTAGGCCAGAGAGGGAGGTGTTGAAGGAGGGAGAAGACAGCTAAAGGCAGGGCCCCCAATGGGGGAGCCATTGGAGGCGGGGGTGATCCGGAGGTCAGGCGGGGGTGATCGGAGGTCAGAATTGGAGGGGTATGGGCTGCATGGTGGTGTAGTGGTTGGCACTGCCACCTCACAGCGCCCAGGACCTGGGTTCGATCCCAGCCCTGGGTCACTGCCCGTGTGGAGTTTGCACATTCTCCCCGTGTCTGCGTGGGTTTCATCCCTACAACCCAAAGATGTTCAGGGTAGGTGGATTGGCCACGCTAAATTGCCCCTTAATTGGAAAAAAAAGAATTGGAGGACCACAAAGATCTCCATGGAATCCTTGCAGTGGAAAGAGTCACAGCCCCCAGCCAGGTATGTGAAGCACTGTGACATACCTGCGAGAATGAAAGGGTTTCTTTCTTTTTGCTCAGAAGCATTTTGTGATTATTAAATATTAGTGGCAATGTTCATGTAAGCACAAACTAGTGAGACAGTCAGGGCCATTCATCGATGAGACATATCCTTGTACTCATCACATTGGCTGAATGGCTGGCCAGTGATTTTGCTACCTGACTACTCAATTCTCCCAGAGTGTGATTCACCAGAAGCCGCCCGTCTTGTGCGACTGCCTAGAGCCAACGATGTGAGTCTGCTCTCTTACGTTCAGCAGCTGGTACTTCCAGGGGTGGGGGTTGATGAAGCAATGGACCCACATGGATGGATGCGCATTTGTTTTGTGGGGTTTGGGGAAGGGCAGAGTTTGGCCTGTGTGTGGCAGGTTTGGAGGGGTGACTCCAATGCCTTCTGTGGGGGGGGTTCCTGGACGAACCTCCTGTGTTGTGTGTGCCTCTGTTCTCTAGCACCACCTACTGTTTCAATGTGGCATCTTCACTTGCCAACTTATGGTGGAATCAATCCTGACTTCTGGTCGGTTTAATGGACGTGTGCCTGCTGGACCTGCGCTTTTGGGCTCACTTAGCAGTGGATCCTCTCGATTTCAGCTGGCACACATCTTTACCTGGTGCACAATTGGAACTTCCAAGCCACACGATTGTGAACGAGACAACCTGTGGAGGCTGTTGTCCTGTCTCTTTCACATCCCTTATCAACTAGAAAAGGTGACTGTTACACGGGAACTCCCCAAAGAATATGAAATCTTTTTTTTTTAAAGTACAAAATACAATTCTGAAGATGACGCCCACACGGTGGAGTTAAACCTCTCTCCAATTATCTGGATGATTGTTACACAAACTCAGGATGTCATCCCTAGAATTTGGAAGACCATGAGATGATTTAATTAAAGATTTCAGTCCTGGTAGGATTGATCAACAGAAAGTGTTTGTGTTGGTTGGAAGGTCAGGCCTATTAGGAAAGATTTTTGACACAATTCAGGGCAATGGAAGTTTGGAACCCCTTTCTACAAATGCCAATTATACAGCAGATCAATTGTTAATTTTTAATTCCTGTTAGATTGTTGTTAATCAAAAGGGTTGAGGGATATGGTTGCAAAGGCAGTTATATGGATTTAGATCTTCATGAATGAACCCACATGTTTGCAGAATCCCTTATGAGCAATTGGTACCTTTACACCAGTACAACACGTGAAATGATGGCAGCAGTGGTTCCTTCTCTAAGCAACCTCTGCTCGGCCTGGTAGCAAGATTCAGCACATGTATTACATGGTGAATAGTCTTCGATCATGCTTGCTACATGGCCTAGAAACATAGAAAATAGGAACAAGGGTAGGCCATTCGGCCCTTTGAATCTGCCGCTCAGTATGATCATGGCTGACCCTCTAGGTCAGTGCCATTCCCCCGCCCTCTCCCCATACCCCTTGACACCTTCAGAGTCTAAAAATCTATTTGTTTCCTCCTTAAATATATTCAGTGACTTGGCCTCCACAACGTTCCGTGGTAGAGAATTGCACAAGTCCACAACCCTCTGAGTGAAGAGATTTCTCCTCATCTCAGTCCTAAATGGCCCACTCCGGATCCTGAGTCTGTGTTGAATGGTGGAACGGGCTTGAAGGGCTAAATGGTCTACGCTCCTATCCCAATGTTGCTGTGTATTGATTGGCTAAAGCACCGTGTGCCACGGACCGGGTTAAACACCTCATGTTATGGTGGTGAAAGGGGGAGGAGTCAGCGAGGGCAGTGACATGATCATCAACAACAACGGGCATTTATCTAGCACCTAGTAGTAAGCCGTCCTGAGGCACTTACTTCACACGAGGGATTATCAAACAGAATTTGACACCAAGCCACGTGAGGAGATATTGGGACGAATGGCCAGAAGTTTGGCCAAGGAGGTTGTGGGTCTTGAGGTGCTAAAGGAAGAAAGAGAGGTTGAGAGGGAACTTCACCATTTAGAACTTGCGCAGCCGAAAACCACTTTATTTTCCCCATTGTGCAGCTGCAGCACTAGCGCTTGACTGAAGGCACAAGATGCCCTGGTGCAACGTGGGTTGCAATGTGAGTGGCCCACTATCGGTCTGCAAGCTCCCTTCTGACTCTGGTTGCGTTGGGTGAGGTCGTGTAACTGGCCTGTCCCCTGTACGGTTAGACATGAGCATCGCTTTGGACTGCAGTGTATAAATATGGAGTTGGGTGGGGAGGTCAATTTCAGATGATCAAAGGAGTTGATGGGGTAAATGGAGAGAAATTGTTTCATCTGGGGGGTCAAAACAAGGGGGCATAATGATGGAATGAGAGCGATGTCATTCAGGGATGATATCAGGAAGCACTCAGACAAGAGTTACTGGAAATCTGTAACTCTCTTTCCCCCCCCCCCCCCCCCCCCCCCCCAAAACAAAAAGGCGTCCAGGGAGAGGGGGGGGACGGAATTGAGAATTCCAGAATTGAGACTGATAGTTTTTGTTAGCCGGAGTGTTATGGAATACTGGATGCCAGGCGGGACGATCGGGTTAATGCACAGATCAGTGAAAAACTCACTAAATGGTGGGACAGGTTCGAGGGACTGAATGGCCTCCTCCTGTTCCTCTGAAAGGGGCCTTGGGACCATTTTGTAAACGCTGTCCTTTTCCTTCCCCCAGATCCTTATGAGTGTGAACGCCCAGAGGTCGCTGCCCTCGCTTCCTCCCAGGCTGAAGAGGTTGGACTTTGATGATGCCGATGATCCTGATCTTCCCAAATGTAAGCGTGCCCGTTTGAGCCAGCTATCCATACCTGCCTTAGCTCCGTGCCTTGGAGCGCCATCCCCCACGCCCTCCTCCTCGGATGACGACAACAGCGTGTCCCGCATCGGGCCCTACCTCCTGCTCAACCCCACAGAGGCGAACAACTGTTACAGAGCCATCCACACGCACACTGAACAGGAATACATCTGCAAGGTACGCTTATTAATGTTAGTGTGAAGACGGGGCGGAAGGGTGGGGGGGGGGTTGCTTGCTGGGTAACTGACGGTACTTTTCCACCCGGCTCCAAGAACTGAATGGGGACTCGGTTCCATTCCTGGCCTCCGTGTCCCGGGCCATAGGAGGAGAGGACACTTGGCCTCAGGACCCCTGGGCGTACGAGGGGAGAGTTTCCAGGAGAGGATGTGAAAGCCTCTGAACTGTGTTCACTTCTTTCTCCTGAATCCAACCCAGCCCTTCAGCATAGCTTCCAACCACGAACCACAGAACAATTACCCATGCGAGTATTTCTTGTAAATGGTAATTTCCTGTGACCCCGTGGTGCAACAGATGAAACAAATCCCCTGTCGTCACTCGTCTCTTTGTATTTGTTATAATTCTCTGCCTTTCAATAAATGCACCCGTGCCACACACAACGACTTTCTCCGTGCCCCCCCAGTCACCCTTTTTTTTCCCCCCCAAGTTCTTCCCATTCCGGGAGAACAGAGAGATTATTTTTCTCCGCGCTCGATATACCCGGCAGCAAAAATCACAATCGTTCACATGTACCATGTTCGTGAATTGGCATGGGACTGTGTTTCTGCACAGGGACTGTGTTTCTGCACAGGGACTGTGTTTCTGCACAGGGACTCTGGGATATGGGTGGCAATGGCTGGGCCAGCATTTAATGCCCACCCCTAACTGCCCTTGAACTGAGCGGCCTGCTCGTCCTTAAAGACGGGAGGGTTCAGAGAGGGAGTCAACTTCAGAGTCAACCACATTGCTGTGGGTCTGAAGTCACATCCAGAACCTTACCCAGTCAGGACGGCAGACGAAGTGAACGAGATGGGCCTTTACAACAATTGGTGATAGTTTTAATGGTCACCGTGACTGAGAATGGTGAAACATTCTGACTGAGATCAGCTGCTGTGGTGGGATTTGAACCCACCGATCCCAGAGCTTGGGCCTGCTCCGGGGCTCTAGCCCAGTGACATTGCCGCTATGCCACCATCTTCCCCCTGCCTGATGCGGGATGTAGCTTAACCACATTGAGTAATGGTGTGTGTGTGTGTCTTGAAGTGAGTGTTCTGCGTGGGGTGACATCATTGGTGACCATGCCCTCGGCCGCCTGGGCCCCCGGCTGCCTGGGCCCCCGGCTGCCTGGGCCCCCGGCCGCCTGGGCCCTCGGCAGCCTGGGCCCCCGGCCGCCTGGGCCCCCGGCCGCCTGGGCCCCCGGCCGCCTGGGCCCCCGGCCGCCTGGGCCCCCGGCCGCCTGGGCCCCCGGCCGCCTGGGCCCCCGGCCGCCAGGGCCCCCGACCGCCTGGGCCCCCGGCCGCCAGGGCCCCCGGCCGCCAGGGCCCCCGGCCGCCTGGGCCCCCGGCCGCCTGGGCCCCCAGCCGCCTGGGCCCCCGGCTGCCTGGGCCCCCGGCTGCCTGGGCCCCCGGCTGCCTGGGCCCCCGGCCGCCTGGGCCCCCGGCTGCCTGGGCCCCCGGCCGCCCGGGCCCCCGGCCGTCTGGGCCCCCGGCCGCCTGGGGCCTCAGCTCGAGAATTCCCTCTCTGAACCCTCCCGTCTTTAAGGTGCTCCTTTTAAAATGGTGTTTTTTGACCGTACCTTTGGCTCACTTGTTCTGAAATCTCTTGTGTTGCAGGTGTTTGCGATGAAACGCTACAGCGAGGTGATTGCGTCCTACGCCCGCCTCCCCCCTCACCCACACGTGGGACAGATGGCCGAGGTGATCGCCGGAGACCGCAAGGCCTACGTGCTTTTCCAGCGTGGCCACGGTGACATGCACTCGTATGTGCGGACGTGTAAACGGCTCCGCGAGGAGGAGGCTGCCACGCTGTTCAAGCAGATGGCGCAAGCTGTGGCGCATTGCCACGAGCATGGCATCGTGCTCCGCGACCTCAAGCTCAGGAAATTCGTATTCGCCAACAGACAGAGGTGAGTGTTGACGTGAGGGAGGGGGGGGGGGGGGGGGGGGGGGGGTGCACACACCCTGGTATCCCATTCCCAACCAATGTTCATCCCTTGACGAACATCACATCCAAAAGGATTGTCTGTTTTTAATCATTCAGGAGTATATGGGATCTTGCTATGTAACTACAAATCCTTTCAAAAGAGAGTCTAGGCAGATTGGAGGCCTGTTTCCCTGCGTTGTTGTTGTTAACGCCCAAGGTGACAGGATAACCACGCAGCCCGAAGTCAGTTTCTTGGCCAGGTGCAGAGGGAGAGATTGAAAGGGGGTTGGGATGTGGGAAGAGTCAACAATCCCGCACATTGGGCAGAAAAGAAGGTTGCAGTGATAACCGTGTGTGTAATGGAATCAGCTGGCTGCTCTGGTCAGCGCTCTGAATCAATGCTGCCAGCAGAGATATAGTGCACACAATCCTGGGCCATCCCATGAAAGATGGCGGGCGGGATTATCTCTCCTGCCACACGTGTTTTTCTGGTGCAGGCCCCCCCACCCGCGCAATCGGGATTCTCCATCCCGGCAGCCTGTCAATGAGGTTTCCCATTGTGGGCACCCCACAACTTCGGGAAATCCGTGGGCGCGAGTGCGCTGTCGGCGAAATGGAGAATCCAGCGAGGCATCTCTGACAGTGCAGCACTCTCTCAGTACTGACCCTCTGACAGTGCGGCACTCCCTCAGCACTGACCCTCTGACAGTGTGGCACTCCCTCAGTACTGACCCTCTGACAGTGCGGCACTCTCTCAGTACTGACCCTCTGACAGTGCAGCACTCTCTCAGTACTGACCCTCTGACAGTGCAGCACTCCCTCAGTACTGACCTTCTGACAGTGCGGCACTCCCTCAGTACTGACCCTCTGACAGTGTGGCACTCCCTCAGTACTGACCCTCTGACAGTGCAGCACTCTCTCAGTACTGACCCTCTGACAGTGCAGCACTCCCTCAGTACTGACCCTCTGAGAGTGCAGCACTCCCTCAGTACTGACCCTCTGACAGTGCGGCACTCCCTCAGTACTGACCCTCTGACAGTGCGGCACTCCCTCAGTACTGACCCTCTGACAGTGCAGCACTCCCTCAGTACTGACCCTCTGACAGTGCGGCGCTCCCTCAGTACTGACCCTCTGACAGTGCAGTACTCCCTCAGTACTGACCCTCTTGACAGTGCAGCACTCCCTCAGTACTGACCCTCTTGACAGTGCGGCACTCCCTCAGTACTGACCCTCTGACAGTGCAGCACTCCCTCAGTACTGGATCAGGAGTGTCTGCTTGAATTCTCTGCCCAAACATTTAAAAATTCATTTTTAAACCAGATAGGTTTTTACGACAAGTGACAGTGGTTTCACGGTCATTATTAGACTTTTAATTCCAGATTCTCATTGAATTCAAATTTCACCATCTGCCCTGACGGGCCCCCAGATCTTGCTCTGGGTCTGTGGATTACTAACCCATTGACAATAACACTTTCCCATTGCCTCCCCCAACTCTGGGCTGGGGGGGCTTGAACCCTAAAATATCTGATTCAGAGACTACCACCGACTGAGCCACAGAAAAGCATCAGCTTGTGACAGAAAGAAGTTGAAAGGAAACATTCAGTCCAAGCGGCTCATGTTGTTGATTACCCTCCAGACCGAAGCACATTTACCCACCCTGTTTCCCCTGTCCGATCCTATCTGCAATATTGACCTGTTCTCTTCCTCAGTCAGTAACTCTGGAACTGAATTCCACAGCATCTCAGTAAAGACGTTCCTCAAACCTAATCGTGATTCTCCGTACAAGCTGTCTCGAGCAGCCTGCACACCCGCACTGGTCTCTCTGATATGTATCATGGAAACCCGACAGTGCAGAAGCAGACCATTCGGCCCATCGAGTATCCACCGACCCAGTCGAAAGACCACCCTACCTCGGCCAAATCTCCCATCCCAGCCCCGGAACCCCATCCAACCGTTGGTCACTCGGGGTCAATTTAGCACGGCCAAATCCACCTCACCTGCACATCTTTGGACTGTGGGAGGAAACCGGAGCGCCCGGAGGAAACCCGCGCAGACACGGGGAGAACGTGCAGACTCCGCACTGACAGTCGCCCGAGGCCGGAATTGAACCCGGGACCCTGGAACTGTGAGGCAGCTGTGCTAACCGCTGTGCCACGCAGTTCCTTTGAGAAACATTACGGCAATTACCACAACTTTTAACATGCCTTTCTGTCAGTTTTAAGAAAAATTAAACAAGGTAATTTGCGTGCAACAAGAGAAAAGCCCTGATGACGCCGCCTCCGGTTACTGTCCAGCTCGCATTTGGAGCAGGCGTAAACGGACGTTTGAAAACACATATTCTAAATAATGTTATATTTTCTTTCAGAAACAAATTGAAGCTTGAAAATCTGGATGACGCCTGTGTCCTGAAGAGCGAGGATGACTCCTTGACGGACAAGCACGGCTGCCCTGCCTACGTGGGCCCCGAGATCCTCACCACCAAACTCTCGTACTCGGGGAAAGCTGCAGATGTCTGGAGCCTGGGAGTTGTCCTTTACACCATGCTCGTGGGCCGTTACCCTTTCCAGGACACAGAGCCAGCCGCCCTCTTCAGCAAGATTCGGCGCGGGTTCTACACCGTCCCGGACAACATTTCCGCCAAAGCCAAGTGCCTGATCCGGTGTATCCTGCGGCGGAACCCGGCTGAGAGATTAACGGCCAGTGAGATCCTGGACCATCCCTGGTTCGCGTCCAACTTCAACGTGACCTTCAACAGCATCGCAGGACCAGTGACCGACCAGCTGGTCCCCGATGGTTACAGGGAGGACACAGACACCGATTGGTAGACAGTCTCGCAGTTTATAAAAAGAAAATGTATTTTGGATCGTTAAAGGGTCACACTGTATGCCTTCTCTTGTGAAGCGGACTGTGACGTTTGTACTTCTGCGCCCGCCCTCGACGAGGTGGTTTGAGGAGGAAGCCTTTGAGACCAGGGTGCCAGAGATTGTGCCCAGAAAACAGGCTCCGAGTGTTTCCTGGCTGGAGATAGTGTCTCAGGCCTTGAGGGGGAGGGGGGGCGGGGGGGGTGTGTGTGAATGTGTACTCCTTGTCATTGAGTGTTTATGATGGGATGGTGCGTCTTTGGACAGTGGGATAGTCAACCCAGTCTGGGGAAACCCCTGTCGCTCGCCCCCTGTTCACGGCCTTACAGACACCTCGGAAGTGCACACTGGACTCTTCCCGTAAAGAATGGAAGAGAACTTCTAGCCCGCCTATTTGCAGGTGGAAGTTGTTGACCGTGATAACAGTAAAACCAGGATTACCTCTGATCTGAGAGACTGGGAGGGGGCAGGGTGGGGGTGGAGAGTATTAGAGGCCTCTTCAGCGATGCCAGAAACCCAGAGACTTCTGGTCTATTCCAGTGCTGTCGGCCTTGTGAAGGGGCTGTAACAATAATCCTGCGCTGATATGGTTGGTTGATTCTTTTTGGGCCCCTTTCTCATGGCTGATCATTCCGTGAAACCGGGGACCAAAGGGTTTTGCAATTGTTGGGGTATTGGGGGAGGCGGATAATCCGCCTGGAATAATCTGGAGGTGATTTGCTCCACGTTGGGCAGAAGTCAAAGCCAACCCAGCCTCTGTACGATAAGACTCCCCTTTATGCAGAGATTGTGAAGGAACTCCAGACTTTGGTGGATACGTCACTTGAATCAGAAGCTCCGAAACTAAGCCCCATCATTATACGAAACTGAAGGATTGTGCTTTGTTTCTTCATGGTGCTTTTGAGGAATGCACTCAGGTCAGCAATGGATCTGGACTGAACTAAATATTTCCTCATTGCCGCCTTCCCCTGGAAGAGTATTAATCTAGAACTGACTATTGCAGTGTAAATTCAGGCTGTGTAGCGTGACAGCTCTCTCTTCACAAAGAGATTATTGGCCCAGGGCCCTGATGTGTAAGACTTGATACTTGATTACCATTAATGCCTCTTCAGTGTTTACAGAGGGAACAAATGGATTCCATCGTTCCTGACTGACTTGTAGTGGGGGGGGGGTGGAATGGGACAGCGTGATACTTGGCACTACGAGGATTGGGCTTCAAACTCCGCATTGTTATCCGGTCAAACATGGTGTATACAAGTTGTCCCTAAAGCCGGTGCATCTTTTTTAACCTGACAGTGTTAGACTGCACCCTCTCGGTGTTTAAAAATACATTGTGGAGGACGAGCGCTGTGCTGCCCATGTGCCCCTTGTACTTACGGACAACACGGGGGCCACAACTTGGGTGGCACGTGACTCATTAGCGGGAAGCCTTGAAGCCGCCCAGTTGATGTCTTGTGTGGCCGTTCTGTGTGCCCTGTGCCCCTGAGGGATCAGTGTGCTCATTCATTCTAAATTGCCAAATAAAACATGGACAATTCTTGTCGTGGTGAAGCTTTGTCAGGACCTGCAGTTGACCATTCCGCCCGTAGTGACTGACTGCGGCCAGTGTGACAGTTCAATAACCATCTGTCGCTGTGCCTGATAGCGAATCCTGTTTCCCACTCAGCCTGTACTGTAACACAGCTAAAGTGCACAAAACTAACATCACTGGCTGAGTTGTTGGTCTGTTCTGCAGCAGTTGCTCGTTCTCTTGTTGTTTTGTGCAGGACTGTATCTATGACAGAGAACGACAAGTTGATGTAAATATGTTTGATAAAGCTGTGCAGTAGCACCAACACTACATCCGAGTTATTGAGTGTGCGTACTGATTGTATATTTGTTGATTTCAATTAAAAGCGATTGTATTTTTTGTTCAGTGTTAATTTTTTGAGTTGCACGTTTAACCTTTCACTTTGCGGGGTGTGTGACCAGTGAGTGGGTGCTATTTCTGTTCTTTCGTAATTTAAGAGCTCGAGTACATTTCTCTCAATCTGATCACCGTTCATGCATTAACCTCTCCTGCTCACATTGGGAAGGCTCCCAGCCCACAACACCGAGAGAGGTGGATCACTGAAATGAAATGAAATGAAAATTGCTTATTGTCACGAGTTCAAATGAAGTTACTGAAAAAAGCCCCTAGTCGCCACATTCTGGCGCCTGTTTGGGGAGGCCGGTACGGGCATCGAACCGTGCTGCTGGTCTGCTTGGTCTGCTTTAAAAGCCAGCGATTTAGCCCTGTGCTAAACAGCTAAAATGGGAAGTGGAGGATTGGCCAATCTAATCCAGACAAATCCTCCATTCGCTTAAATAAATACAACATAGCCAATTATCGTTCCACCAGCTTACCCTCAATCGTCAACAAACTGCTGGAGAGTACATCACAGACAGTGCTATCAAATGGTGATTGCTCACCAATAACCTTTTCACTGACGCTCAGTTGACCTTCTGCTTGGAGTAGACATGGACAAGAGAGCAGAGTTCCAGAGGTGGGACTTGACAGCTTGTGGCTTCAGGGAACCCTCGTAAAATTGAGGGGGTGGGGGGAGAACTCTCCACTGGGTGCAGTCAGACCTAGCACGAAGATAGATGATTGGAGTTGTTTTGAGGCCAATCATCTCTGTCCTAGGACATCACTGCAGGAGTTCCTCGGGGTCGTGTCAGCTACTTTATCAATGATCTACCTCCGGCATAAGGTCAGAAGTGGGGATGTTTGCTGACGATCTGTTCAGCGCCATCATCATCTTCCGGGTACGACTCCCAACCAGCGGAGAGTTCTCCCCCTGATTCCCATTGACTCCAGTTCGGCTAGGGCTCCTTGATGCCATACTCGGTCAAACGCTGGCTTGATGTCAAGGGAAGTCACTCTCACCTCGCCTCTGGAGCTCATCGCTCTGGTCCACATTTGCTATAATGTGTTCAGAAGCCAGGTGGCAGCAGTGTGGGAGTGCCTTCACCACAGGCACTGCAGCCGTTCTGGAAGACAGCTCACCACCACCTTCTCAAGGGCAATTAGGGATGGGAAATAAATGCCGGCCTAGCCAATGACACCTGAAACCCATGAACAAATAAAAAATGTTCCCCACACGGCCCTGACCATAGAATCCTGACAATGCAGAAGGAGGCCATTCGGTCCATCGAGTCTGCACCTACCCTCCGAAAGAGCACCCACCCCGCCCTATCCCCATAATCTAATCCGCACCTCCTTGGGCACTTAAGGGACAATTTAGCATCGCCAATCCAACTAACCTGCAGATCTTTGGACTGTGGGAGGAAACCGGAGGAAACTCACGCAGACACGGGGAGAACGTGCAAACTCCACGCAGACAGTCACCCAAGTGGAAGCGGATCGGGGAACAATTTGAAGCGAGTTGCCCTCCAGGATACCAGCTGTTGTAGGTTTGTCTTTTCTTGCTCACCTGCCTCTTTGACCACTCCATCACCTGACCTTTTATTCTCCTTGGCTCGGCATCAGATCTTCTTTGTCAAGCTCCTGCGCAGCATCTTGGGATGTTTTACTGCTACTGGACCTTAAAGGTGTGGTATAAATGCAAGTTGTTGGCTGCAGATTGATCCAGGGTGAGAAGATGCAATTGACGGAAAAGGGTGAACAGACGTCAGTGGATATTGCAGCTTGCTGCCACTGCCAGATAGTCATCATCAAACCGACAGGTCAACCATCCCAACTCCTTAGAAAGTCAGAGAGTATTAAAGTGCCATTGGGGCCCATCCTGTCTTTGTTAATCCTTAACATTGTGCCTTTAGCCTCAAAGAACAATAGAGGGCAGGAACAGGCCCTTCGGCCCTCCAAGCCTGTACCGGTCATGATACCACCCTTGGCCAAAATGCTAAAGAACAAACCCACCTGCTGATTTTGGAACTTGCTGCATTTGCACGTTAGTTTCCCATTAAACTCTGCACAGGGAGAATAGTAAGAGTTTAAATACTTTTATAACTAAGTGACAATTGTTCATGCATCAACCTCTCCTGCTCAGGGAACGCTTTGAATAGTTCAATTTCACATCTGCAAGCTCCCCTATTTCTCGATCCTTAAATCTCCCGGTCAAAGATACAGACAGCCCCCCCTCCGCCCCCCAATGACATTCAGCTGGCAATTGTAGCGAGAATCAGTGTCCATGATGCATTGCAACACCACCACCTCCTGGCCATGTGCTGTAGTGCAGAGGCAGGTTTTTTAAAAAATGTATTCACAGGATGTGACCCCTTGATCTGAGTGGCTTCGGAGGGAGGGAGAGTCGACCGCACTGCTGCGGATCTGGAGTCACATGTAGGCCAGACCGGGTAAGGCTGGCAGACTTCCTTCCCCAGAAGTGGCATAAGTGAACCAGATAGGTTTCTGCAACAATTGACAATGGTTTTGCTGACTAGCTATTAATTCCAGATTTTATTCATTGGATTTAAATTCCACCAGCTGCCGTGATGGGATTTGAACCCGTGCCCCCAGAGCAATAGCCAGGGCCTCTGGTTTATTCGTCCAGTATGTTACATTCTACCACTGCCTTCCTCCCTCCTCCCCCAAAGGTTCGCATTTTGTGGTGATTCAAATTACAGCAGCAAATCCCAGTCAACTTGTGGCCACCATCTTATTGTTGTTACCATCAGCCCCTCCAGGGCAGCACGGTAGCACAGTGGTTCGCACTGTTGCTTCACAGCTCCAGGGTCCCAGGCTCGATGTCCGGCTTGGGTCACTGTCTGTGCGGTGTCTGCACGTTCTCCCCGTGGCTGCGTGGGTTTCCTCCGGGTTTACTCCGGTTTCCTCCCACAGTCCAAAGATGTGCAGGTTAGGTGGATTGGCCATGATAAATTGCCCTTAGTGTCCAAAAAGGTTAGGTGGGGTTACTGGGTTAGGAGGATAGGGTGGAGGTATGGGCTTAAATGGGGTGGTCTTTCCAAGGGCCAGTGCAGACTTGATGGGCCGAATGGCCTCCTTCTGCACTGTAAGTTTGTTGATTCATACGGGTTTTTGAACAGATCAGATAGCTTCACATTTAATTTCAGTGGAATCTTCTTTTAATCAAGCAACTGGTCATAGTGCACTGAGCTGACTGACCCCCCCACCTCCTTACCCCTCCCCCTCCCCCTTAGTAAGGTGAACTGCTTTGTTCCACTACCCCATCAAACCAAGAACAAGGATGGTGCAACAACAACTTGCATTTATATAGAAACTTTAACGCAATAGGGGTGGGCAATGAATGCCGGCCTGGCCAACCACGCCACACCCTGTACAGAATACAAAATAAAGATGCGTTAGGCCAGGCGATCGAAAAAGGCAGGTTTTAACAAGTGTCTTAAAACAAAACGGTCGAGGGAGCTTATTCCAGAGTTTAGGGGCAGGACAGGGGAGTGCATAACCGTTGACGGTGAACCAATTAAAACATGAGATGGGAAAAAGCCTCGAATGAGTGGAGCACAAAGATCCCCAGAGGGCTGTGGGGTTTGAGGGGTTTACCGAGATATCAGGAAGGGTGAGGTCATGGAGTATTTGAAAACAAGGGTGAGAATCTTAAAGCTGAGTTCTTCATCTTGTAACAGGGGTTCCTGTCCTGGTTCGGTGTTTCATTGGTAGGAATTAGTTACCAGAATTCTGCCTGTTCTAAAATGAATTTGTGCCTCAGAGTTATACACTTCATTAGTAAGACACTAAATGGCCATGTGTAAAGTGATGAGCTAGAGAGTGACTGCCATCGATTACCTCCACTACAGTTGCTTAAATACGAGTGAAATCTGGGGCAAAGGCAGGTCGCAGGATTTCAATGCATCAAAAAGTCAGGTGAAGTTAGCTTAAATGAGCTCAGCGTACTCCATTAAAGAATGAACCGGGAAATCATAGAATTTACAGAGCAGAAGGAGGCCGTTTAGCCCATCGAGTCTGCACCGGCCCACTCAAGCCCACACCTCCACCCTATCCCCGTAACCCAGTAACCCCACTTAACCTTTTTGGACACTAAGGGCAATTTATCATGGCCAATCCACCTAACCCGCACGTCTTTGGACTGTGGGAGGAAACCGGAGCACCCGGAGGAAACCCACGCACACACGGGGAAACTCCACACAGACTCCACCCAAGCCGGAAATCGAACCTGGGACCCTGGAGCCATGAAGCAACAGTGCTAACCACTATGCTCCCGTGCTGCCCACATCCGTGAACATCACGATACTCAACAATTCTGGAGCCCAGCCTGTGAATGTAAAAGGCAAGCTTGCAAATGCCTTCAGCCGTGTGGACGATCTATGTCAAACCGCTCCCCACCGCCCCGAGGTCCTCATCATCACAGATGTCAGTCTTCAACCAATTCATTTCACGCTACATGATGTCAAGGAATGGCTGGAAGCACTGGGCACAGCAACGGTTATGCATAGGCCCTGGGAACGCCCTGGTGGTGGAGCTAAACACTTATGTTCCAGAGCTAGCCGTGAACCTAACTAAGTTGTTCCAATACAGCTGCGACACTGACATCCGCATAACATAATGGTATTCTAACCACAGAGAAGTAGGAAAAATCCAACCCAAATAATGATCACCCTATCAACCGACTTCCGAACATCAGTAGTCATTAACAGCTTTCACAATCACCAGCTCCGGCAATAGGGTGCGAAGGCTGCAACTGGCACTATCCACGGGATGCACTACAGCCACTCACTGAGGCTGCTTTGCCAGTCCTTCCAAACTGGAACCTCCACCACCGAGGTCAACAGGTGCCGGAAAACACCATCACTTCCAAATCGCACAAACACCTTCTCAAGGGATAATAATATAATAATAATAATAATTTTTGTGGGCAGCAGGGTAGCACAAGTGGATAGTGCTGTGGCTTCACAGCGCCAGGGTCCCAGGTTCGATTCCCGGCTTGGGTCACTGTCTGTGCGGAGTCTGCACATCCTCCCCATGTGTGCGTGGGTTTCCTCCGGGTGCTCCGGTTTCCTCCCACAATCCAAAGATGTGCACGTTAGGTGGATTGGCCATGCTAAATTGCCCGCAGTGTCCAAAAAGGTTAGGAGGGGTTATTGGGGTAGGATGGAAGTGAGGGCTTAAGTGGGTCGGTGTAGACTCGATGGGCCAAATGGCCTCTGTATGTTCTAATGATAGCTTATTGTCACAAGTAGGCTTCAATGAAGTTACTGTGAAAAGCCCCCAGTTGCCACATTCCGCCGCCTGGTACGGGAATCGAACCCCCACTGCTGGCCTTGGTCTACATTACAAGCCAGCTGTTTAGCCCACTGTGCTAAACCAGCCTTAGGCAATAAATGACGGCCTTACAAATTGAACTCAAATATTTAAAATGTGAATCTGATAACAAATGGAGATACAGTTCTAGGAAAGCTAAGCAGAAGTTTGAAAAGCTAACCTCAAGACGCAGAAAAACAAGAGAGAGAATTTTCAGTCTAACTGGTTTCTAATTTTAATTGCAAATGTCTTAGACCCTGCAATGTGAAATCCTTTACTTCAGAATGATCTCTCCATCACTGTATAAGTGTGCTCCCTGTAGAATGGAGGTATAAGTAGCTGAATATTTGACAGGCAGTATGAAACAGGAACTGCCGAAGGTTTAAGAGGCATATTAAAGGACCTTTAAAATCAGTTTTCTTTATCGCCAGGTTAATAATCGGGCCTATTTTTCAGCCTTAATATAAAAATCAGAAGAAACTGGAGGTGGGGAGGGAATGAAATCATCCCCTAAAACCTGTGAATTTGGAAAGATCAGTTTTTATTTTCAACACAAACAGAAGACAAGACAGAGGCTTTGACAACTCGCGATTGTTTAAATAGTTCACCCATCACCTCTATCAGGGGCTGGTTTAGCACACTGGGCTAAATCGCTGGCTTTGAAAGCAGACCAAGGCAGGCCAGCAGCCTCCCCGAACAGGCGCCGGAATGTGGCGGCTAGGGGCTTTTCGCAGTAACTTCATTTGAAGCCTACTTGTGACAATAAGTGATCTTCATTTCATTGATGGCAGTCCTGAGAGTGATACAATAGGTCTCCAGGATCACAACACACCCTCAAGCTCTTTTAGCTGCAAAATCGCTGTTGCAATATTTATGATTGGACTCTGGGCTGTTAAATGTCAACTGTTAAAATTACTGTTCAAAGTAACCAGCGCCCCAATGTGACAAATACAGATTTGTTGATGTTGAATTTTAATTTTGTAGTATGTGTTCTGAATAGTATAAAATCTCCGTGTTTCTCCATTTTGTGATTATCGATGCCTTTCAATCTCCATCCAGACATTAGACAGGTGAAGCACACATATTCAGACATATTTAGACCTGATTTTTGGCTAAGAGAAAAATCAAGTTTGGGAGAAATGTTGAGCACCGATTTCTAGTTTCCAACTGATTGACCGCTGGAGAAAGATCATTGACAGTTTGTACCACCATGCGAATCCGCAGCAGGAGTTGGCCATTCAGACCACTGTTTGTGGTCTCAACTTCACTTGCTTGTCTACCCCCTGTGCCCTTTGACCCTCCCCTTGTCAGTCAAGAAATGTATCTAAAACTGCTCACTGACTCAGCTTCCTCTGCTCTCTATGGAAGGGAATTCCACACACAACCTTCCGACAGAAAAAGATTTCTCATCATTTCCGTTTCAAATGGGAGAGCCCGGACGCGATTTAACAGAAACATTTCGAAGTGCCGCTCCAGCCGTGATTGGCGGAGTCTTTCCCGGCGGCCGCATCGGTGAAATCACGGCTCCTCGTCCCGGAAATGGCCCCCACGAGGTTCGTGCCATCACTATCTGTCTCGCCATCTGATTTGCCAAACCCACCCCTCAGTAGCTCTCCGCTAACAAGGGGGAGCTGCTTTTAAACGCTCCCTCACCACTCACTTGTAGTCAAGCAACACACAAGCATGGCAGCACGCAGACCTGCTCCTCGCTTTGGCGATGCCGACCTGGTCAGGCTTCTGGATGCGAGACGGGAAATCCTGTTCCCCCGAGGAGGGGGGGGGGGGGTCGGAGGACCAGCAGGAGGATCAGCGATGCCGCCTGGGAGGCAGTGGTTCGAGGCTGTCAGTGTGACCAGAGTGGCAGAGTGACCAGGAGGATCACCGGACAGAGCAGGACGAAGACCAATGACCTCCATCGAGCTGCAAGGGTAAGTTACCACCACCAGCCCACTGGCATCCATTCCGCCTACCACCCCCCAAGCTTTCAACCCCACCCCCCGCAATAAGCCAGCGACTGGCACCTCGCACCCTGCCCACATCCAATCACTGCACCTGTGCCCAGCATGCCCTGGCACCCACCAGCACTCCCCATCCATGTCCAGGTGCGGTGCCCACACATGCCACTTGCTATAGACCCCCTGACCCATCAAGCCTGCGACTCACAAAATCCCCTCTCTGTCCCCGTAGGGAAATTAGCCCATAATGGATGCGAAAGGGCCCAGGCGGGCGACTGAGTTCCAGATATCAGAGTCCTCACCCCCTGTGACGAACGGGCCCTGGAGATCGCGGGGTTGCCCGAGGAGAGAGCAGCCACTGCCAGCGAGGCTGGCCTGTGCCACAGAGGGGAGGATCCACTGACCCTTCACCCAGGTGACCCGTCTCAAGTGAGTTGTACATGTCAGACAAATTGATCCCGACCTCTCACTGACCACAGTCCATTCTCTCGCAGGATCGCTATTTGATGGAGCCAGGCCATCCGGGATCACGGCTGCTACCCCCACCTTCCACCATCGCAGAGACGCGCTCCTCGGTGGGCGACTTTAGTGGACAATCTTCTGGGGCACAATCTGCATCGCGCAGTTGCTGATGCACATCAGGCGGAGACAGGAACATGCGGGGATACAGCAGCTGGGGGTCTGCTGGATCCCAGGTCTCAGGTGGGTCCCAGTCATTTGCCAAGCCTCTGGAGATGGTTATCCCAGAGCAGATCCTAGGGCGCGGCCGGGAGGCTCAGGAGGGAATGCCAGTGGCCCTCTCCTGCCTTGTATAATGACCTGCTGACAGTGCCGACACTGGCCCATCACCCTGGAGTGATGTTACTCAGGCCCTTAGAGGGTGGAACAGGGTAGTCGGTGGGGGTTGGCAGGGTTGGGGAATGAGTGGGAAGGATGGGGATGGGGGTGGTTAACGGGGGAGGGGGTGAATATGGGGGTATGAATGGGGGGGGGTGGAGGGTGCGGGGAAGGTGGTGAGCTGACAGACCAAGCCTTGCCCTATGAGAAGTGGTTGAGGTTGGTGGCATCCCTGGCCCTCTGGGCATGTCGGACGCTCGCTGCCACCTGTCCTCCGCCCTCCATCTGCTCCGATGGGTCCTCCGGGGCTTGTCTACCAACCCCTCCTGATCCGCCTCTTCCTCCTCATCCTCTGCCGAGGCCACATGTCCCTCCTCCTCCTCCTCCAACATGTTACCCCGCTGCCGTGCCAGGTTGTGGAGGGCACAGCAGACCACCACAAAGCGGGAGAGCCTCCGGGGGGTTTACTGCAGGGCATCACCAGAGCAGTCCAGGCACCAGAACCACATTCTGAGCAGTCTGATTCCCCGCTCAATGACAGCACGGGTGGTAACATGGACCTTGCAGTAACGGGTCTCCACCTCGGTCTCCGGCCTCCGCACTGATGCCATGAGCCAGGGGGTACCAAGTCCGCGAGGACACGACACCGGTGCCACACTGTCTCTTTGTTGAACATGTTGCCCATCACCTCCTCAATTGACCAATGACGCCAGTACACCTTGTGCCATCGCTGGCCTCCCCCCCCCCGGGTCCCTCCTCGGCCTGGTGGGTGGCCGGGTCTGCAGGGTCTGCGACGGCCCCCTGCACATAGGGTGCCGCCTCTATTCTGCGTCGATGCTGCCACCTTCTCCAGCGTCTGGCCACCTGAGCTGCCAGCAACACCCCGAGGGCAGTCGCTGCGGGATCGACAACACCATCCATCGTGGTATCTGTAAGGAAAAGGAGTAGGAGACAGACCGACAATCAGTTAGGGCTTCCAACCCGGGACCCTCAAATCCCCAAGCCTCCCGCACCCATACATGTCCCGTCTTCTCTCAGAGTGCCATCCACCGAGCCAGTTGTGCTGGAGAACCTCGATCTGCACGCTCACCCTCGGACACATCAGGATCCCATAGACCCCAGACCCCTGCCGGGAACATTAGGCAGACGGTGCTCAGGTGCCTTCCCCTGATCCACACACTCGCCCTTTGCTCGCGAGGATATCCCCAGCGCTGAAGCCCAACTCTGGAGTGTTTGATTGTTGGCTGTTGCCTCTGTTGTGTTGATGCCCCGGGTTCAGGCAAAGTGTCCAGGCCTCACAGTTTGATTGAAACGCCAATAAGACTCGTCTGAGACGTGGCATGTGTACCCATGGGGCTGCACATGAGAATATTTTGTATATTAAACAGTCAACAGTTACAAAGATTTGAAAATCAGCTACGTAATATTCCACATATCACACTAACCATTGAACAACAAGGAAATGTCACTGCTCCACACCGTCACCAATACAAAGCCAAATCAGCTCACCCCTACAACAAAAACAACACATGGTATCACCCCTCGCAGGCCGCCCAACAGAAACGGAGGACAAGTCCGACATTTGTTAGTGCTCTTTGGGGGGTTTTAAACTAAATCAGCAGGGGTATGGGAACCTGGATTGTAGTTTTGGGGTACAGGAGATCGAGAGTATAGAGGTCAGGAGCACAGATTTGACTTCGCAGGAGGGAGCCAGTGTTCAGGTAGGTGGTTTGAAGTGTGTCTACTTCAATGCCAGGAGTATACGAAATAAGGTAGGGGAACTGGCAGCATGGGTTGGTACCTGGGACTTCGATGTTGTGGCCATTTCAGAGACATGGATAGAGCAGGGACAGGAATGGTTGTTGCAGGTCTGGGGTTTAGGTGTTTTAGTAAGCTCAGAGAAGGGGGAAAAAGAGGGGGAGGTGTGGCGCTGCTAGTCAAGGACAGTATTATGGTGGTAGAAAAATGGGGACTCTTCTTCCGAGGTAGTATGGGCTGAGGTTAGAAACAGGAAAGGAGAGGTCACCCTGCTGGGAGTTTTCTATAGGCCACCTAATAGTTCTAGGGATGTAGAGGAAAGGATGGCGAAGATGATTCTGGAAAAGAGCGAAAGTAACAGGGTAGTTGTTATGGGAGACTTTAACTTTCCAAATATTGACTGGAAAAGATATAGTTTGAGTGCATTAGATGGGCCGTTCTTTGTACAATGTGTGAAGGAGGGTTTCCTGACACAATATGTTGACAGGCCAACAAGAGGTGAGGCCACATTGGATTTGGTTTTGGGTAATGAACCAGGCCAGGTGTTAGATCTGGAGGTAGGTGAGCACTTTGGAGACAGTGACCACAATTCGGTGACCTTTACATGAGTGATGGAAAGGGATAAGTATACCCCGCAGGGCAAGAGTTATAGCTGGGGGAAGGGCAATTATGATGCCATTAGACATGACTTCGGATGTATAGGTTGAAGAAGTAGGCTGCAAGGGTTGGGCACACTGGATATGTGGAGCTTGTTCAAGGAACAGCTATTGCGTGTTCTTGATCAGTACGTACCAGTCAGGCAGGGAGGAAGGGATCGAACGAGGGAACCGTGGTTTACCAAAGAAGTGGAATCTCTTGTTAAGAGGAAGAAGGAGGCCTATGTGAAGATGAGGCGTGAAGTTTCAGTTGGGGCGCTTGATAGTTACAGGGAAGCGAGGAAGGATCTAAAGAGAGAGCTAAGACGGGCAAGGAGGGGACATGAGAAGTCTTTGGCAGGTAGGATCAAGGAAAACCCAAAAGCTTTCTATAGGTATGTCAGGAATAAAAGAATGACTAGGGTAAGAGTAGGACCAGTCAAAGACAGTGGTGGGAAGTTGTGTGTGAAGGCTGAGGAGATAAGCGAGATACTAAATGAATACTTTTCGTCAGTATTCACTCAGGAAAAAGATAATGTTGTGGAGGAGAATGCTGAGACCCAGGCTATTAGAATAGATGGCATTGAGGTGTGTAGGGAAGAAGTGTTGGCAATTCTGGACAAGGTGAAAATAGATAAGTCCCCGGGGCCTGATAGGATTTATCCTAGGATTCTCTGGGAAGCCAGGGAAGAGATTGCTGAGCCTTTGGCTTTGATTTGTATGTCATCATTGGCTACAGGAATAGTGCCAGAGGACTGGAGGATAGCAAATGTGGTCCCTTTGTTCAAGAAGGGGAGTAGAGATAACCCCGGTAACTATAGGCCGGTGAGCCTCACGTCTGTGGTGGGTAAAGTCTTGGAGAGGATTATAAAAGATACGATTTATAATCATCTAGATAGGAATAATATGATTAGGGATAGTCAGCATGGTTTTGTGAAGGGTAGGTCATGCCTCACAAACCTTATCGAGTTCTTTGAGAAGGTGACTGAACAGGTAGACGAGGGTAGAGCAGTTGATGTGGTGTATATGGATTTCAGTAAAGCGTTTGATAAGGTTCCCCACGGTCGGCTATTGCAGAAAATACGGAGGCTAGGGATTGAGGGTGATTTAGAGATGTGGATCAGAAATTGGCTAGTTGAAAGAAGACAGAGAGTGCTGGTTGATGGGAAATGCTCAGAATGGAGTTCAGTTACGAGTGGCGTACCACAAGGATCTGTTCTGGGACCGTTGCTGTTTGTCATTTTTATAAATGACCTAGAGGAGGGCGCAGAAGGATGGGTGAGTAAATTTGCAGACGACACTAAAGTCGGTGGAGTTGTAGACAGTGCGGAAGGATGTTGCAGGTTACAGAGGGACATAGATAAGCTGCAGAGCTGGGCTGAGAGGTGGCAAATGGAGTTTAATGTGGAGAAGTGTGAGGTGATTCACTTTGGAAAGAATAACAGGAATAAGGAATATTTGGCTAATGGTAAAATTCTTGGTAGTGTGGATGAGCAGAGGGATCTCGGTGTCCATGTACATAGATCCCTGAAAGTTGCCACCCAGGTTGATAGGGTTGTGAAGAAGGCCTATGGTGTGTTGGCCTTTATTGGTAGAAGGATTGAGTTCCGGAGCCATGAGGTCATGTTGCAGTTGTACAAAACTCTAGTACGGCCGCATTTGGAGTATTGCGTACAGTTCTGGTTGCCTCATTATAGGAAGGACGTGAAAGCTTTGGAACGGGTGCGGAGGAGATTTACCAGGATGTTGCCTGGTATGGAGGGAAAATCTTATGAGGAAAGGCTGATGGACTTGAGGTTGTTTTCGTTAGAGAGAAGAATGTTAAGAGGTGACTTCATAGAGGCATACAAAATGATCAGAGGGTTAGATAGGGTGGACAGTGAGAGCCTTCTCCCGCGGATGGAGGTGACTAGCACGAGGGGACATAGCCTTAAATTGAGGGGTAATAGATATGGGACAGGGGTCAGAGGTAGGTTTTTTACGCAAAGAGTGGTGAGGCCGTGGAATGCTCTACCTGCAACAGTAGTGCACTCGCCAACATTGAGGGCATTTAAAAATTTATTGGATAAGCATATGGATGATAATGGCATAGTGTAGGTTAGATGGCCTTTATTTTTTGACTTCCCATGTCGGTGCAACATCGTGGGCCGAAGGGCCTGTACTGCGCTGTATCGTTCTATTGTGCCATCATGTCCAGAACCCTGTTGCAGAAACGATTCGGCCATCAATGAGTCACTTGCTCCATGTATCAGTGCCACCCTCCACCCAGGTGCTGCAGCCACACAGCCCCTCGCACACGGCCCAACCACACCTCACCAGGACCAAACCCTGGCATCTGCAAACTCCACTAGCGCTCAAAGTGCAGCCGAATCTCCCCAGCGTGTTTAATCCACAGTGAGGTGCCAGCCACATGCAGCAGTCACCACACCGGGAGCTAAAATGTCAGCAATCTACGAAAGCATCTCCCCAACAGCGTCACCAGGTGGCGCACCTGGATCAATGTCATACACCAGACCCCGCAGCGTCCTCGCCCTCCTGACCGGATTGCCCCCTGGGCCCACACATCCCCCTGAGCCCGGTCTCCAAGATCCAGGCATCTTAGAAAAAATGGTCCTTCTTTCCGGCTACAGAAAAGGAAGGAAACAGCAACAGCAGCCTCCAGGCATCTGCAGCCACCAGCAGGAGCAAGCAGCAAACACACCCTGCAGCTGCGAAGTGCTCTCCCAACTAGCAAAGCCAATTCCTTAATAGCAAAGCCTTCAGCTGTGAAGCTAGAGGCTGCTCATAGTCGAGAGGAGTTAAAGTGACCTTCCGCATATAACCAACAGCACGGCTCTGACCTGGTAGTGTTTGGTAGGGCAGACAGGCTAGATGTAGTTGCCCCTGTTATGGGTAACCACAATATTGGAAGATGGCTTGTCGGCCTTGCAGATGCCCAGCCCCTGACCAGGCCCATCAGCCCTTGAGCTGCGTACCGGAAAAGGGAAATGGCTCATCACCTCCTCAGTTCCCCTCAGCAGCCATCGCACCAGCTTCACGTTTACCAGCTGTTCACTCCAGCGGGATATTCCGGTCCCACCAACATCGCATCCCCACCTCGGGTTTGGCAGTGATGGGAAATCCCGTTGACAATATTCCTACCAAAATGGAGAACCTCACATTTGTCAACATCGTATTCCATCTGCCAGACCCTAGCCCATTCACTTAACCTATCCAAATCCCTCTGCAGACTTCCAGTATCCTCTGCACTTTTCGCTTTACCCCTTATCTTAGTGTCATCTGCAAACTTGGACACATTGCCCTTGGTCCCCATCTCCAAATCATCTATGTAAATTGTGAACAATTGTGGGCCCAACACGGATCCCTGAGGGACACCACTAGCTACTGATTGCCAACCAGAGAAACACCCATTAATCCCCACTCTTTGCTTTCTATTAATTAACCAATCCTCTATCCATGCTACTACCTTACCCTTAATGCCATGCATCTTTATCTGATACAGCAACCTTTTGTGTGGCACCTTGTCAAAGGCTTTCTGGAAATCCAGATATACCACATCCATTGGCTCCCCGTTATCTACCGCACTGGTAATGTCCTCAAAAAATTCCACTAAATTAGTTAGGCATGACCAGCCCTTTATGAACCCATGCTGCGTCTGCCCAATGGGACAATTTCTATCCAGATGCCTCGCTATTTCTTCCTTGATGATAGATTCCTAACGTTATCCCCATTTGTGCTCCTGCCGGATAAGCTTCCTCACTATCGCTGCGAGTAAGAGAAAGAGGCCAGTGAGATGCCGGGTTTGAAGATCCCGACTCCATTTGAGGAGAGAGAGGCAGGACCGTCCCAAGGATTAGACAGTTGTCGATCTGCTGGATCCCAGAAGTCAGCTGGGCCCCTGGGTCTCTGGTTTACTAGGCCAGCGACAATACTACTACGGCACCATCTCCTCACCTGGTCTCCTCAGCAGTCTTCGGCTTCCGCACTGGTGTCATCAGCCAGGACCTGAGGGGATAACCCCTGTCCCCAAGGAGTGATTCCTGTTGCCTGGAGTGTCCCTCAAAGAGTCCAGGGATCTACAGATGTGAGAAGAAAGGCTCAGGTGAAGCAGGGTGGAAGGAGAATTGTGTGAAGCAATAAACACTGGCGGAGGCCAGATGGCCCAATGGCTTGTACCTGTGCTGTAAATTCTCCGCACAGAAACACAACATGGTTAGGAGCACGTGAAACATTTGGGGCTGGATTCGCCGTCCCACCTCGCCACATTTCTGCCCCGACCCGCCGGCGGGCTGCTCCGTTACGCCGACCGGTCAATGGGATTTCCCATTGTGGGGCAGCCCCACGCCGTCAGGAAACGCCCGGGTTGCCGGCAAAACGGAGCATCCCGCCGGCGGAGAATCCCGGCCCTGGATTTTCAACAAGAGGAACGATTCAGTGCACACTAATGGGATGAAGGCTTATGCTCCAGTAATTTTGGTGCGGGAAACCCAGCTCCCGGAGAGTATGGATTCAAAGCACAAAGCGTGTTCCAATTCTCCAAAAAGCTGAAAGTATCACTGATGGAACCATCAATTCTACGGACACGTGCTTGTAGGATTAGAATAGCGGTTTTAATATACTTACAACAGAGCCAGCCTGTTCGCCGTTGAACTTTCGATGAACTGGACGGCTGGCTCTGTGGCACGGATCTTTATACAGCAGCTCCAGGGGGAGGAGTTCTGGGCGGAGCCAAGGGGGGAGCCCAGTACAAACTCTCGAGTACTCCCAGAGCTACTCCCCCTGGTGGTCAGGTAGTGCAACTGCACTTACAATACCGGTACATATATACAATGGGAACAGAGTGACATTGGTAACTTATAATACCGTGTGAATCTCATTCACCACAATCACTAAATAAAAAATGAAATGAAAATCGTTTATTGTCACGAGTAGGCTTCAATGAAGTTACTGTGAAAAGCTCCTAGTCACCACATTCCGGCTGCTGTTCGTGGAGGCTGGTAAGGGAATTGAACCGTGCTGCTGGCCTGCCTTGGTCTGCTTTAAAAGCCAGCGGTTTAGCCCAGTGTGCTAAACCAGCCCCTCTGATGTCTCGAATGGGAGGATTAACCGGGATTCTGTAAAATCAGGAAACATTTAGGTAGAGTCAATTAAGGTGAACTGTTTTCAATCGCTGAAGGGTAAAAGGCAACTGCTTCACGGTGATGGACCAATGAACCAGGGGGAAACCTTTAACACAGTGAACGGTTAGGATTTGGAACCACTGATCGATAAGGTGCTGGGCACAGATTCATTAGCAACATTCAAAAGGGAATTGGCCAAATACTTGAAGGAGGAAAAAAGAATGAAGGATTTGAGGAAAGACTGGCGAGCGGGACTAACTGGATTGTTCTTCAAAAGAGCTAGCATAGACTTGATGGGCTGAACAGCCTACCTGTGTACAGTTCTAATCCATCAGAAATTCAGGATGACAGAAGCATCGAAAATTGGAGCAGGAGGAGGCCATTCGGCCCCTCGAGCCTGCTCCGCCATCCATTATGATTATGGCTAATCATCCAACTCAATAGTCTTGTCCCACCTTCCCCCCATATTATTTGATCCCTTTAGCCCCAAGAACTGTATCTAACTCCTTCTTGAAATAATGTTTTGGATGTGGTGGTCACAAATCAAAAGAAAAGAAAAGAGGTTTATTCCAACTCAAGCTGAAGGGCCGAAGGACCTGATCCTGTGCTGTATTGTTCATTGTTGTTTCAAAAGGCTTCTTGATAAACACATGGATAGGACGGGTATAGAGGATATGGCACAAGGAAGTGCTGAGGGTTTTGGCCACGGTTGCTATTGTTATATTACTGGGTTTAGTAATATGCATGGTTGCTGTTGATGCAAATGGTCTGATGGTGTGATCCTGAAGAAACCACAAATCGTCAACTTAAGCAGGCTAATTTATTAAAGTAACGATTGGTTATATCTGAGTTCGACACTCGACAGAACTATCTCTAGAAATCAAGTGATTGAAAATGATTGAATTAACTGATTCACCACTATAAATACTAACTATACTGAGAGCTATCTAAATACACAACTGCTTACTAAACACTCCTGGGTAGGAAAGCGACCAAGGCCGGGGCCCCCACGGTGGGCTGGCTCGTGATCGGGGCCTACCGATCGGTGGGTGGGCTGGTTCCGTGGGGGCCTACTTTACTCCACGCCAGGCCCCTGTAGGGCTCTGCCATATTGCCCGGGGGCCAGCATGGAGAAGAGAACCCCCACGCATACACGGAAATCCACTGGCCGTTCCGCGCATGCATGGAAATATGCCGGCCGTCCCGCGCATGTGTGGAAATACCCCGCCGTTCCACGCATGCGTGAACCCGCGCGGGCCGTTTGGCGTCAGCTGGAGCTGTGGGAACCACTCTGGCGGCCACCTAGCCCCTAGTAAGGAGAGAATTCCTCACTTTCGGGGGCTGTTGACGCCAGAGTGGCTGCCGCCGTTTTTCCCGCTGGTGCGGGGACATAGCCCCATTATTGGAGAATCCAGCCCCAAGATCCTCTGGGAGCTAATACTTATAGGTGAATCTAGTGGTGCCCTCTAGTGGTAGTGTTACAGCTAGATGTTATAATTAACCCTTTAGTTATATACACATATACATATCATTACAGGTATCATGACCGGTACAGGCTTGGAGGGCCGAAGGGACTGTTCGTGTGCTGTATTGTTCTTTGTTCTTTCAAAAAGTAAGACATTCACGCAAGTCAGTTGCAAACATGTAATGGAAGTCACCCTGACCAAAGTATACTCACCCGATTGAGTGGCATTTGAAGAACATAATTCGCATTAGCGTCTGATTGAAAAGAGATGGTTAACTGACCACAGGTTGCCCTCCTCGCTGTAACAGTCTAAATCCCGATCTGAGTTGTAGCTGCTCCACAACACAGGTTTATGGCTACAATTTATTTACATGCGTTGCTAATAATCACATTATAAATAATGTGGCTCTCTGTTTATAGACAACCAGTTGTGCCAAAAGAGTTGCTTATAAACTGTCTTCCTATAAGACTATACATTACGTTAAAACAAACAGGACATGGATAGAGGCTGAGATGAAAATAGTGATTGACATCCAAGTGTGGCCCACATCACACAGACATCGCCACTAAAATGTAGTACTTCGCATTCCGACAACCCAAATTTGAGCAGTACAAAATAGGTTCCATTTCATTCCACAAGTGCCCGGTCTGAAGGCAAGTTATTGGGTTCATTGTCTTCATCCTGAACTGTTTTGATGGAACCATCAATTCACGAGACACGTGCTTTAAGATACGAACAGTGGTTTTAATCTACTTACTACAGAGCCAGCCTGTTACCCGTTGAACTCTCGATGAACTGCAGGCTGGCTCTGGACATGATTATTTATACAGCAGTCTAGGGGGAGGAGTCGTGGGCGGAGCCAAGGGTGGAGCCCTGTACAAACTCCTGAGCATTCCCAGAGCTACTCCCCCTAGTGGTCGGATAACGCTACTGCGCTTACAATGGTATTGGTAAATACAGTGTGAATTACCAAGTTACATTCACCACATGTTTCATTGGCCGCTTTGTAATTGGAGGTTTGCCGTTGCCTTCCACTCTCAGGGGCAGAGCAAGGAACCAGGTCCCAACTCTGCTTCAGCCAGAACAGGAATCAAACCCATGCTAGCCCTCTAGTCCACTGAGCTAGCCAATCCCGACACAATTCACAATTCAGGTGAGCCATTAATCATTTCTTTCCTTCCACCGGCCAGAGTGATGCAGTTTATGCGCTTTCCCTTACCCCAGACTACACCCGATTGAAGAGTAATATCTTTCCATACCTTAACCTTTATTTAACCAAATGGGAAAGAGGCAGCGAAAAGCACAAGACCAATGGTGCACGAGTACAATTCCAGTCTAGTCTGGCTTATAGAGCTCTGCTTTAAGCTCTCTCCTCCCAGCAGAACTTGTTGGCCTGCCAGTAGGATTGTGAGGGAGAGCGAGAGAGAGCAAGAGAGAGAGCGAGAGAGCAAGAGGGAGTGAAAGAGAGAGAGCAAGAGAGAGTGAGAGACAAAGAAAGCAAGAGAGTGCAAGAGAGAGTGAAAGCACAAGTGAGAGAGCGCGAGAGATGGAGAGTGAGAGAGAGTAAGAAAGCAAGAGAGAGAGCAAAAGAGAGAGGAAGCAAGAGAGAGACCGAGAGAGTGAAGAAGTGAAAGAGAGCGAGTGAGAGAGAGAAAGAGCTAGTGATTTCTCAGTGGAGCACCCTAAACAGCTGTGCAGTACTGGGTCCCACCAGCGCTGCCTTTCTATTGCAGCTGAAATCCGTCTGAGCAAACTTTAATATGGAGGTTCCAGTTAAAGGAGGAAAGAGGTTCTGCACATCTGTCCAATAAAATCCTGGCAACACAACCAGTAAATACGGTTGACTGATTTGTTATTTTTTAATGCCTGCTAAAATTCTCCACTAAAAGTTTAGTTTGAGAAAGAAATGTTACTAGCATTTTATGAAGCAATGTTGCAACCTGCGGTGAAAAGATTGCAACTCCAGAGATGAGTGCGTCCATGGTGTTCACTTTCATGGACTTATCTGTGAAAATGAGAAAGAGAAAAGCCCAACTCTGGAATAACTGACCCAGGCTACCAACAGCTAAAGCTTTTACAATGCTGGGATTACTGCCTCCTATCCGGTCTCTCCCACAGGTGGCCAGTGGCCAGGAAACTCTCGGATCCTAAACATCCACATGGAGAGTCGCTAGAACCCTTTATTTGTAATGCACCAGACAAGGTAGCCACAGAGACACTGTTATCTCTAACCAACCTGACTGTGTACCTGGATCCCCAGGCGTGATCTTATCTGTATCCAGCTCTGACAGGCAGAAATGATCACTTAGTCGTATAAAACTTGAGTATTGCTGAAAAAGAGAGACATGCCATTGAAGCTTTTTGTCTTACACTCATTAGGACAGATGCAAGAACACCGAATTTCAAAGGGAGCGACAATAGATACTGTTGGAGAAAGGGTGTTAAGTGGTTGGCAAGTCTACTCCGTTGGTGCCATAACTTTTTTATCATTATAGTCTTTATTGTCACAAGTAGGCTTACATTAACACTGTAATGAAGTTACTGTGAAAAGCCACGAGTTGCCACACTCCGGCGCCTGTTTGGGTACACAGCGGGAGAATTCAGAATGTCCAATTCACCTAACAGCACGTCTTTTTGGACTTGTGGGAGGAAAGCGGAGCACCCGGAGCAAACCCACGCAGACACGGGGAGAACGTACAGACTCCGCACAGGCAGTGACCCAAGCCGGGAATTGAACCCAGGTTTTCTGGCACTGTGAAGCAACAGTGCTAACCACTCTGCTACGGTGCTGCCTTAAAACACGTCGAACTGATCTTGCTCACCCATTTAAAAAAAATAAATTTAGCGTACCCAATTCATTTTTTTCCTATTAAGGGGCAATTTAGCGCGGCTAATCCACCTACCCTACACATCTTTGGGTTGTGGGGGTGAGACCCACGCAGACACGGGGAGAATGTGCAAACTCCACACGAACAGTGACCCAGAGCCAGGATCGAACCTGGAACCCCGGCGCCGTGAGGCACCAGGACTAACCCACTTCACCACCGTGCTGCCTGAATGAAGATTTATTGATGTACAGGTGGTAAGGTATCAATCAGAATTGCTACAGAGACCAAATTATCATTGAGTTACATTAGACTCTCCTTGAACTACCCTTATGTGCGACTGTCCTCGTGTACGCCTTAAAACCTTCTGCCGATAGCCGGATGTCACATGGCTGATGTCTGACGCCACCTGCTGGTGGGAGGTCGCACTGCTGAGTACATGTAGTATTATTCACACGCATATCACCACAGAGAGGGGCTCTCAGTGGCTCTAACCCTTGCCATTGCCATATCCCTTGATCAGATATTGAATGTCTTCGAATGAGAACCCCCCCCCCCATCCCCCGCCCCCCCCCCCCCATCCCCCGCCCCCCAAGGAGACCACAAGCAGCCGGTACAGGTTTGTTTGTCGTGTGCCTCTGTGGTAACAGGTCCATCCGTCACTGAGTTAATTCGAGAGGCAGTGGGATGAGGCCCTTAAGTTCATTAATTGCCAACTTAAAGCCGTAAACTGGTGGCGGGGTGGGAAATCCTCCAATATCGAACGCGAGTTGGAGGAAGGAAGACAGTGGGGTGCTCGCACACCATTCTCCTGCGTGATTAAATGCCTTCCCCACCTGAAACGACAACGAAAATCGCTTCTTGCCACAAGTAGGCTTCAAGTGAAGTTACATTCTGGCGCCTGTTCGGGGAGGCCGGTACGGGAATTGAACCCGCGCTGCTGGCCTGCCTCGGTCTGCTTTAAAAGCCAGCGATTTAGCCCTGTGCACCTTCAAATCCGCCAGAAGAAAGGGCAGAAAATTCTGCCAGGGATTACCGCTCCTTGTGTTTTATTTCCCTGCCTCTGAAATGCGCTGGCTTTCAAAGGAGGGCGTACCAATTATTTAGTTGCGCCAGGTGCAGCAACCGTGAAGCGGGCATCTCTCTCGGCTTGAAGTCAACCTAAAAACTCCTAATCAAAGCATTCAGTGTGACCTTGTGGTGCTCCCTTTGACCACCATGACAGCACTCCCCAGACTCGAACTCTCCATTGAAGATTCACCGTGGTTAGCGAGTGTCAGCCATTCTGGCCACATAACCAGCCCAGCTCGGTTTTGACTGCCTCAGGTATGGAGTGGATAGGAAGGAGTTACTTCCATTAGCGAAGGAGGGTAATAACCAAAGGGCTTAGATATAAAGTAATTGATGTGGGGAATGGAGAGGAGTTGAGGATAATTCTTTCACCAGGAGAGTTGAAGAAGCGGGGGTGTCTGGAACTCACTACCTGAAAGCGGAAACCCTCACCGCATTTAAGAAACACTTGACTGTGCATTTGGAATTCCGTAACACAGGGTTATGGACCAAAAACAAGAAGGTGGGATTCAGGGCGGCACGGTGGCGCAGTGGTTAGCATTGCTGCCTACGGCGCTGAGGACCCGGGTTAATCCCGGCCCTGGGTCACTGTCCGTGAGGAGTTTGCACATTCTCCCCGTGTCTGCGTGGGTTTCGCCCCCACAACCCAAAGATGTGCAGGGTAGGTGGATTGGCTATGCTAAATTGCCCCTTAATTGAAAAAATAATTGGGTACGCTAAATTTATTAAAAAAAAGAAGGTGGGATTCGACTGTGTTGCTTTTTCTTTGGCTGGCCTGGTTACAAATGGGCTGAATGGCCACATTCTCAGTGGGAAACCTTTCCACGTTTCCAGCAACACTACTGAAATTACTTTCAAGAAACTGTGCGACAAGAAAGCTATATATGGTTCTTTTTACAGCACATGTTCGTTTATAGCATAACCAGATTTTTAGATTGCTATTTAGACTCAATTTATTAAATTGGACAGATGCCCAGCACATTCCTGGTGTAATAAAAACACCAGAATTCAAGTACGTGATATAAATCATCATTGAAGCCGCTAAAATTAGAGCAGTGTTTCTGCAATCATCTCCCAGGTCCAGCTACCCAGTTGATCTGGAATCCTGGCTGAAGTCATAGTCTGGGCAGCAGGTCGCATTTGCACATGGCCATCTGGTCAAACAAGGTTTCACAACTGGAGTTGTCACACAACAAGCCCTCACTGTCATTGTCACTCTGACTCCGACTTAGCCTGAAAGATAACTCGGAGGATGGAATGCGTTAGTTGTTCCTTATCAACTTTATTGGAAAGCAAAAATTGTGAAGTTGGTCTTTATTAAAAGTCAAATATTGGACTGCAATCTGAAGAGAGTCTAATTAGAGGCTACAAGCCTAAAACAGTAAATCAAAGGGCTGATAGGGCATGTGTTTGCTCACACAGCGAGCTCCTAATGTACTACAAGAGAAGCAGTGAGCGGATGCTTTTGTCTTGTCGGAGGAAGGCCAGTGCTCCGGGCAGACTTTGCAACCTCCCCCTAGACATACCTGGCCATCGCTGCGGCTGGAGGTCACCCCAGGCAATGGCTTTCCCTCCACAATGGTGGTTAAGTATCTGTGGCCATTTTATATTTCAAAACTTTTTTCAAAATGCTGAGAGGGCCCCTCACTGAAGAGCCCCTCTTTCACCCTCATGTGCAGCAGGCTACAGATCCTTCTGTACGGGGGTGGAGGTGTTGGGGATCCCCTATTGGTCCTCCAGCTTCGAGAACCCGCTTGCCATCCTTAATTGATTCCTGGCTTCTAAATTTGTTTTTAAAATTTAGAGTACCCAATTCATTTTTTCCAATTAAGGGGCAATTTAGCATGGCCAATCCACCTACCCTGCACATCTTTGGGTTGTGGGGGTGAAACCGACACAAACACGGTGGAGAATGTGCAAACTCCACACGGTCAGTGACACAGAGCCGGGATCGAACTGGGACCTCGGCGCCGTGAGGCAGCAGTGCTAACCACTGTGCCACCGTGATGCCCTCTGGCTCCTAAATGGCAAATCCAGGCAACGCCAATGTCCGGTGTCAAGGCTGACACATCTGTGATGCTGGGGCCAGCCGACGTCAGGATCTCTATCCAAAATGGAAAATCCTGCCCTGTCATGTTGAGCTGGGAAAGGTTGAATGGAAATAATTTCTCCTTGTCTACTCTTATTAAAGCCTCAAATAATATTGAACACCTGCCTTTAGCCGTGTTCGTTCACTTTAATAACACAACTTAAATCCCTCAAACTCTTGTCCCTGTGGTGACAGTCGCATATTTAGTCAATCTGTAATTTAGTCAACCAAGCTATCTTGTTACCATGGCAACGGGCCCTTCTCGCATATTTTGAACCAACTGCTTGCTCCCTGATGTGAAAACACCAGGGGTGATTTTAACCTAACTCGTTGCAGGCGTGAATCCCATGGGATTGGATAGATCCCACATCCCAATAGTACACTCCGTTGCTTTCAATGAACGGTAAAATCAATCAGGGTGCAACCACAGCGTTGCTCCTTTGTGATCTCAACTTTAGGAGCATTTACTGTTCAAGCACACCTCATGGGTCAAAGTTAAGAAAATTTGACAATAAAAAAAATAATGCCCATAAACGTGTTTCGAAGTTGAGGTAAATCTAGGCGAGGAGATGGCTCATTTGCTGAAACCCGACGAACCACTTCTGATAATTCTGGCCCCTTTATTTTAATCAGGCAATTCTGTGGCCTACTAAGCCTCAACGTTTTGAAAAAAATAAGCTCCCACTTCCTGGAACCATAAGTTGTTTCACTTTTTCTTTCTGTGAATGATGATCCCTGTCTCTTTTGACAATACATCACTCCCTAATTCCTAGGATAAGCTTATTAATAATCCCTCGGTGTGCCCATAAAGTGAGCAGATGAGGTAGGTACGTGTTCAAGTCTTCTGCAATTAATTTAGGATTAATTTTCTGTTTCTGAGACCTGTTTTATTTTGTGGCTGGAGGGGGCGGGGGGGGGGGGGGGAAGAGAAAAAGAATGGTTTCCGGCTGCTGCTGTTTTGAATGTTTTTAAAGGGTAACCTGAATATGTGTTGACAAAGTGGAATTTAATTTTATCTCCTTGATAAGTGAATAATTTGTGCTGTTTAATTTGCTAGTGACAATGCTGTTACGTGTGTGGCTTATTTAGTAGAAACTCAAGTCAGTTTACAATCTGCCTTGATCACATCTCTTAAGCAAATGACGTGAATTCTTCAGGCACTGGCTCTCGCAACTGTTATTTACCTGTTCAAGTGCCTTCATTATTTACGAACCTGCAGTTTATGTCCAGGATCTGTTTATAGAGCTTTTACAGTCATCCCTATTGGCAAACGGATAACTTTCGATCTCGGCGTGAACTCTCGGGAACAAATTTAACCGATAAAACGTTAATGGCTTTGGAAAGAACAAGACAAATACCAGGAACCGAGAGACAGGAATAGGCCAAGGATTTGCTCCAACATTCTGTTAGATTATGAATGATCTGCACCTCGACTTCAGTTAACCACCCATGCCCCGTATCTCTTGTCAGTACGACCCAACAAAAATCTATGATCTCAGTACTGAAAGCACCGATTGCCCCCAGGATCCATAGTCTATTGGGGAAGGGTGTTTCACCACCCTTTTTGAAAGTGCTTCTTGATTCCAGCACCGCGCCCCCCCCCCCCCCCCCCCCCCCCCCCCCCCCCCACCTCTGGCTTTAAGATTGCGCCTTCTTACTCTTGATTCTCCCAGCAGAATCAATAGTTTCTCCAAACCACTTTTTAAAAATTCAGCAGTGGTTAGCACTGCTGCCTCACAGCGCCAGGGACCCGGGTTCAATTCTGACCTTGGGTGATTGTGCTGAGTTTGCACTTTTCCCCCGTGTCTGCGTGGGTTTCGTCCGGGTGCTCCGGTTTCCTCCCACAGTCCACAGATAGAACATAGAACATTGCAGCACAGAACAGGCCCTTCGGCCCTCGATGTTGTGCCGAACAATGATCACCCTACTCAAACCCACGCATCCACCCTATACCCGTACCCCAACAACCTCCCCTTAACCTTACTTTTTTTTAGGACACTACGGGCAATTGATCATGGCCACTCCACCTAACCCGCACATCTTTGGACTGTGGGAGGAAACCGGAGCACCCGGAGGAAACCCACGCACACACGGGGAGGACGTGCAGACTCCGCACAGACAGTGACCCAGCCGGGAATCAAACCTGGGACCCTGGAGCTGTGAAGCATTTATGCTAACCACCATGCTACCGTGCTGTCCCAAAAATGAAAATCGCTTATTGTTACGAGTAGGCTTCAATGAAGTTACTGTAAAAAGCCCCTAGTCGCCACATTCCGGCGCCTGCCCAGGGAAGCTGGTACGGGAATTGAACCGTGCTGCTGGCCTGCTTGGTCTGCTTTAAAAGCCAGTGATTTAGCTGAGTGAGCTAAACCAGCCCCTGTAAAATGAAAATCGCTTATTGTCACAAGTAGGCTTCAAATGAAGTTACTGTGAAAAGCCCCTAGTCACCACATTCCGGCGCCTGTTCGGGGAGGCTGTTACGGGAATTGAACCGTGCTGCTGGCTTACCTTGGTCTGCTTTCAAAGCCAGCGATTAGCCCTGTGAGCTAAACAGCCCCTATGTGCAGGTTAGGTGGATTGGGCCCTGCTAAATTGCCCCTTAGCATCCAAAAGGGGTTATGGGAAACGGAAGTGGGTCTGGAGTAGGGTGCTCTTTCGGAGGGTCGGTGCAGACTCGATGGGCCGAATGGCCTCCTTCTGCGCTGTAGTGATCTTATGATTCTATGATTCTAACATTGGAGCCTTTACCACAGCTTCAGCCTACACCCTGCATGTAAAAAGCGTTATGTTGCCACAGCAATTTGGACCCCTTGGGCGTGCCAACTGCTGAATGGCTGGTGTGGATCAGATTGGTGTCAATGGGTTTGATCCCTGTGCCAGCTGGGGTGGATTCAGGACCTGCCTTCCCTCCTTACCCGAGGTGGAGATCCCGGCACTGTGGGTCGGTCGGCCATGCCTTCAGACAGAGAACTCAAGATAAAGAGGAACATTTGAAATACCTCAGGCGGCTCACTCCCACTACCTTTGCTATTTAAAGAAGTTCAAGTCAGGTTTATGCATTCTAATCTCCTGTTTCACCCACACGGGCGCCGGAATGTGGCGACTCGGTGCTTTTCACAGTAACTTCATTGATGCCAACTTGTGACAATAAGCGATTATTATTATTATTATTATTATTATTATTAATAAACCGCAGGGCAGAATCTTACCATTTTTTCCAAAGTGTTGGTTCCGGTGAGAAATTTGCAGACTCTCCTCCCGGCACTGATATATTCATTTATACATTCAGCAAGTTTAACAAAAAGAATTTTCTCCACTGAATCACATCGTACTGACGGCAGCTTCTGATTCGCAATCCCCGTGAAAACTCTGTGATTATAGTGGGGCGCTCCTTTTAAACGTCTCCCCAGCACTTGCTCCAAGTCCAGTCGGGGACCATGGCCTCCGGGAAGACGACAACACGTTTTACAGAGGGAGACCTCAGCAAGCTTCGCAAGAGGGGCGAGCAGAGGCGGCAAACACTCTGCCCTCGATTGGGCAGTCGTCTATCCAGCAAAGTGACCAACCCCGCCTGGGAGGCTGTGGCCGGGATTGTGAGCGCCGGCTCGCTCCATAAGTGGGCGGCTCTGCAGTGCAGGAAGAAGGTGAATAACCTGCTTTGTGCAGCCCAGGTAAGTCGGCCTCCTCGTATCTCCCTCAGCACCGTTTTAACACAGCCCTCACCATCTCCACGGTGATCTCACTCCCACCCACCTTGTGGGGTCAAATGCACTGCCCCCCCCCCCCCCCCCCCCCCCCACACACACACACACACACACACACACACACACACAATCCCCCCAGTAGCTCTGGTGCCCCCTCAATTCCCCGCTCCTACTCACCTCCCATGCACTTCGACCACATCTGACCTGACACGACTCCCACCCACGCTCTTCCCATCTGCCTCCTGCAGGACAAACCCGGGCACAGCAGGCGTGGGGGGGCACATAGCTGGCCAGAGTGATGCCGGAGCTAAAGACCCTAACCCTAGTCGAGGAACGAGCCCTTGAGCTTGTCGGCGAGGAGCGGGACCACATCCATTCAGAGGGTGAGGTCAGGCTCAAAGACACAAATGAGAACCCTCGACACATTCAGCCATGGAGCAAGCCTCACCTGAGTGACCTTTCTCCTCTCAGTGACCCCCTGACCCGCACTAATGCCATCTCCTTCCATTGCAGGTCAATCAGCAGACCAGCCGCGACCATCCTCGCAGACCCTGGACACCACGGAGCCGATCAGCTTGGATGGAGGGAGACACCTCAGAGAGCAGCATTGAAGAGGTGTCACACTGTCTCTCGCACCCTCCATCAGCGCAGACACACACCTCGGTGGGATTTACCAGACGGCAGGTTTCTGGCTCACTCACTGGTGAGCACCTCACGCCTGATGATTCACAGCAGGTGGAGGTAGGGACGTCCCAGGGATCTGGCACTTGGAGGGATGCTGGAGACCAGGACACTCATGAGGCCCTGGTCGATGATGTGACCCTGGGTCTGGTCGACCCAGAGCTGCAGGAGCTACAAAGGCAGAACTGCGAGGATCAGGAAGTGATGACAGCATTCCTCCTCAAACTGCAACATTCACTGGAGGATTCCAATCGCCTGCTGTCCGAGGAGATGGTGCTGTCACTCCAACAAGGTCAATACTGCGAGAGTGGAGACCACAGCCGTATCTTTGGTGCAGGACCTGCACTCCATGGTGGGGGGGGGGGGGGGGGGGGGGGGGGGAATGCCCGCTCCATAGTTCAGCTCATGCCCTCCATGGCTGAGGGCATGCACTCCACGGTGTAGGGTTTCAGCTGCCTGGTGCAGGCACTTGGCGGGAATCCATGAGCGTCTGTGCCAGAGGACAGCGGGGTTTCTGGATCTCACTCCCGCTGCCCCTCTAGCCATGGAGGAGCCCAGGGGCCCCTAGGATCAGCAGGCGAGCTACTGGGGCCTCCCACCCAGGGGAACCTGTGGGTCTCCAGCCCATCTGACAGTCACCCTGCGAGGGAAACATCTCCAACTCCGCACACCGAGGAGGGCAGCACTACACCACCCGTGCTGCACAAAAGCAGACTGGGACCCTCGAGGACATGACCCCTCAAAGGCCACCTGTCAAGACTATCTCAGGCAACGGACGTGGAAGTCAGCAGTGACCTCAGCTGTGGATTCTGGGGATACACCTAGACATAGTGGGAGGGTGAGGAAGAGTAAGAAACATCAGGCCCCTAGTGGGCGAGGGTGAACCTCGGCACCATGTTCCGCAAACCCCTCGATGAAACTCGGCACTTCCTCCCTGTGCAGTGTGGGAATGGCAGCAAATATCTCTCCCACTTCCTGCTCTGATGACACAGTAACGCTGTGTCGCCCCTGGCACAGGCCCCCAGCTGCCCCCCAGCACCCCATCCATGGAGGTCACCCTGCAACCCCCCCACACACAATTCTCCATCTTGAGGTGAGAGAACCTCTAGGTGGCAGTGGTCGTGGATTTGGTAGGTGCCGAAGGAACCTTGGCGAGTTCCTGCAGTGCATCTTGTAGATGGTTCACACGGCTGTTAGTGTTGGTCAGTGGTGGGGGGAGTAAATGTTTGTGGAAGGAGGAGCAATCAAGTGGGCTGTCTTGTCCTGGATGGTGTTGAGATTCTTGAGTGTTGTTGGAGCTGTGCTCATCCAGGCAAGTGGAGAGTATTCCGTCACACTCCTGACTTGTGCCTTGTAGATGGTGGACGGGCTTTGGAGACTCATAAGGTGAGTTACTCACTGTAGGATTCCTAGCCTTTGACCTGCTCTGGTAGCCACAGTATTAATATGGCTAGTCCAGTCCAGTTTCTGATCAATGGTAACCCCCAGGGTGTTGATTGTGGAGATTCATAGAAACATAGAAAATAGGAGCAGAAGGCCATTCGGCCCTTCGAGCCTGCTCTGCCATTCATTATGATCATGGCTGATCATCCAACTCAATAGCCTAATCCCGCTTTCCCCAAATATCCTTTGATCCCCTTCTCCCTGAATACTATATCTAACTGCTTCTTGAAAACATACATGTTTTGGCCTCAATTACCTCCTGTGGTAACATATTCCACAGGCCGACCACTCCCGGGCTTAAGAAATTTCTCCCAATCTCTGTCCTAAATGGTCTACTTCATATTCTCAGACTGTGACACCTGGGGCGGAATTCTCCGACCCCCCCGCCCGGGGCCGGCGTCAATCCCGCCCCCGCCGTGGCCCAAATTCTCCGCCACCCGGGAATCGGCGGGGGCGGGAATCACGCCGCGCCGGTTGGCAGGCACCCCGCGGCGATTCTCCGGCCGGCAATGGGCCGAAGTCCCGCCGCTGACAACCCTTTCCCGCCGGCGGGAATCAAAGCACGTCTGGTGCCGGCGGGATTGGCGGCGCGGGCGGGCGCCGGGGTCCTGGGGCGGGGGCGCGGGGCGATCTGACCCCGGGGGGTGCCCCCACGGTGGCCTGGCCCGCGATCGGGTCCCACCGATCAGCGGGCAGGCCTGCGCCATGGGGGCACTCTTTTTCTTCCGCCCTGCCATGGTCTTCACCATGGCGGGGGTGGAAGAGATCCCCTCCCCTGCGCATGCGCCGTCTGACATCAGCAGCCGCTGACGCACCGGCGCATGCGCGGACTTGCCTTTCGGCCCCTGCTGGCGGGACGCTAAAGGTCGTTTGCGCCGACCGGCGGAGCGGGAGACACCTTTGGGGAGGCCCGATGCCGGAGTGATTTTCGCCACTCCACAACGCCGGGACCCCCCGCCCCGCCACATAGGGGAGAATCCCGGCCCTGGTTCTGGACACACCCACCATCGGGAACATCCTTCCTGCATCTACCCTGTCTAGTCCTGTTAGAATTTTATTGGTTTCTATGAGATCCCCACTCATTCTTCTGAACTCCAGTGAATACAATTCTAACTGATTCAATCTCTCATACATCAGTCCCGCCATCGCAGGAAACAACCTGGTAAACCTTCCCTGCACTCCCTCGAGGTCAAGAAAATCTGACATCCTTCCTCAGATAAGGAGACCGAAACTGCACACAATATTCCAGGTGTGGCTTCACCAAGGCCCTGCGTAATTGCAGCAAGACATCCCTGCTCCTGTTCTCGAATCCTCTCGCTATGAAGGCCAACATACCATTTGCCTTCCTTACCGCCTGTTGTACCTGCATGCTTACCTTCAGCGAATGGTGTACGAGGACACCCAGGTCCTGCTGCACATTCCCCTCTCCCAATTTATGTCCATTCAGATATTGGTCTGCCTTCTCGTTTTTGCTACCAAAGTGAATAAATCTCACATTTATCCAGATTACACTGCATCTGCCATTCATTTGCCCACTCACTCAACTTGCCCAAATAACATGAAAGGATCTCTGCATCCTGCTCACAGCTCACCCTCCCATCCACCTTGGTGTCATCTTCAAATTTGGACACAGTAAGAAGTCTTACAACACCAGGTTAAAGTCCAACAGGTGACATCACCACCAGCCCAGCAACGAGGCGTTGCCTGAAAACAAGTCGCCAGATCCTTTAAACCTAGAGGCTTCCAGCCATGCAGGGCCGCTAAGGCCTGAGAGTGAACCGCCCCCCTCCTCAGAGATGCTAATACTGAAGCCCCCCCACCCCCGAGCTAAAGTTGTCTGGGTTCCCTGCTCCGCTGTCCCCTCTGTGACTGGCACCCTGGAGGATACTGGCGACCTGAGCACTCACTTCCGTTGACCCCTTCCGAATTGCGGGCACCAGGTTTTTGTTTTCATACAGCTGCCGGTGTGACCAATAAAGTCCTGGTGGGAGGGCTCATTAATGCTATTATAACGTATTTAGATTAGGCTCACGGCGTTCCATGGCAGTATTCTCATTCCGCCACTGTTGAGGGATCTGGAAGATCGGAAACCCAATTTCACCAGCAAGAATCCCGCTGTTCGCCATATTTTCCATCCGTGTCGCTGCTCTCACTGACGGCTCACAGTGACTCAAAATTCCGCCCATAGCCTCGTTCTGTTTATGATATTTCATGACCATTATTAGTATATTTGGAAAGGGCTTTCCAATAATGATACAGATCAAGCGGCCGTTTTGTCCTGGACAGTGTCAAGCTTCTTCTTGAGTATTGGAGCCACATTCATTTGGCAAGTGGAGAGTATCCCGTCACATTCCTGACTTGGGCCTTGTAGACGGTGGACAGTGTGGTGGAATCCATGGTGTGCGCGGAACCTACGGGGCAGGATACGTGAGCTGTGTCTGAACAAAAGGCTTGTCGAATATTCTGTTAAGTGGACTTACATTGGTTTTAAAGCATGTATTATCTGAGTCAGACGCTAATTGGAAGGGAACCGAAACTTCAGGTTTCTGGGGAAACTGAAACTGGCTGAAACCAGACAAAACCACAATGCTATCCAAGTTCATGACAAACAGGCTGAAGAAAATGAATCGCCGAGCAGAAACTGATACCAAGTTCCACATGCATGAGTACGGCCTCAATCAGGACCTTGGATTCATGTCTCACTACATTTAAACCCCCACCACTTGGCCTGCGCTTGTGAAATCCGACCAACTGTCCTGGCTTGAGACAATTCACGCCTCTTTAACCTGTAATTATCCCTCTCTCCAGTCACACTGTATGGACCTGTAAAGACCTGGGGCGGGATTGTCCCATACCTGGCGGGGTGGGGGGTCCCGGTGGGACAGTGGCGTGAACCACTCCGGCGTCAGGCCGCCCTAAAGGTGCGGAATCCTCCGTACCTTCAGGGGCTAGGCCCGCCCCGGAGTGGTTGGCGCCCCGCCGGCTAGCAGGACTGGGGCTTGGCGCCACGCTAAATGGCACAGAAGGGCCTCTGCCGGCCGGCGCAAGTCGGCGCATGTGTGGGAACGCCAGCGTGTGCTGGCGTCATCCCCGTGCATGCGCAGAGGGAATCGGTTCCGCACCGGGAATGGCGGAGGACCACGGTCTCCAGTGTGGAACAATAGAGTGCCCCTACGGCACGGGCCTGCCCGCAGATCGGTGGGGCCCGGCCACAGGCCAGGCCACCGTGGGTGCACCTCCCGGGGCCAGATCCCCCCGCGACCTTCCAGGAACCCCAGAGCCACACACGCCGCCAGGTCCCGCTGGTAAGGGACCTACTCCAATTTACGCCGGCGGGACCGGCTACAGATGGGCGGGACTTCGGCCCATCGCAGGCCGGAGAATTCGGGCGGCCCCGGCGCCCATTGAGTCGCGCCGGACCCCGCCATTCTCCGAGGGGGGGCGGAGTGACTGACGCCGGGCCGGTTTTTGGGGAGCGGGAGAATTGGGAGGACGGCGGGGGCGGGATTCACGCCTCCCCCCGCCGATTCTCCCACCCGGCGTGGGGTCGGAGAATCCCGCCCATAATTACCTGCAAAGACTCGCATTTAAAGTATCATCTTGCAACATTGGCTTTGTCTATATGTGTGTTTCAGGAACCCACCTCTTCATTCACCTCATGAAGGAGCTATGCTCCAAAATCTAGTGATTCAAAATAAACCTGTTGGACTTTAACCTGGTGTTGTAAGACTTCTTACTGTGCCCACTCCAGTCCAACGCCGGAATCTCCACATCGAAGAAAATAAAGGCTGGATCCAAGAACTAGCAAGAGGCAAATGGAGGGTTGCTACAGCTGTTTCATTACTTGAAGTAATTGACTAACCACACTTGGCCATACAGTGCCTAGGCTTGTCACTGAAGGGTTCGGATAAAGGTAATATTGGTGGAGCCATGCTATCAACACCATTGTAAGCAGAGCTGAGGTGTTCTGGAGAAGGGTGGCATGGTGGAACAGTGGTTAGCACTGCTGCCTCGCAGTACTATGGACCCAAGTACAATCCTGACCTTGGGTGACTGTCTGCGTGGAGTTTGCACGTTCTCCCCATGTCTGCGCGGGTTTCTTCCGGGTGCTCCAGTTTCCTCCCACAGCCCAAAGATGTGCGGGTTAGGTGGATTGGCCATGGTGAATTGCCCCTTAGTGTCCAATTGTTAGGTGGTGTTAAGGGGTTATGAGGGAGTGGGGTGGTGCAGGCTCGATGGGCCAAATGGCCTCCTTCTGCACTGTAGGGATCCTGTGATTCTACACCATTGTGTTGAAGCTCGTATCTGTGGAACTCGGGTTGATTGGGTGCTTCTGTTGGGTTTGTAGACAAAAACACGGAGTCATATATGGAAATACTGGACGTTTAAAAAGGAGCCGTGTTGTTTAATTTTAAAATGGACACAATGATGACTGATGAATGCCCCATTCACCATTGACAGGGATGACTACAGAGGGTCTCTGCGGAGCAATGGGGTCACCTATCCTGTGCTTCCAGACAATTCAGGGTACTTATCGAACACATTCTGAGACTGATTACCATCTCTGGAAGACAAAGGGACACAATAATGATCTCATCACAAGATCCCTGGCTATAATGGCCTAGACAAAAGAGTGCATATCAGGTGGAATATGTATCTGGGGCATAAAACGCTAGGCTGCCGTCCCCGACCAAAGAGATTCTCTTGGGATTCTTCGGGAATTCCTCTGGAACTCTCTCCCTCGGCCTGCATGCTAGTTGGTCTGTGTGGGTGTGTGTTTGTGTGTATTTGCGCGCGCTGAGGAACAGCAGCTAGAGGTTACGACACACACTGAAGATAATAAATACAGTGACTGGAAAAGGGAACTGAAATCTCTCAATTGGAATACACGACACTTGAACCATATTCATCAGCAGGAGCCAATATTACTGAAAAGAGTGGTATCTCGTTACCATCTATTCCTCACAACTCCAGGACTTCCGTATAACTTTTTATTTATTTATGAATGTAGATGCATGTGTTCTGCCATTTCTCCTTACTCTTTTATTAGTTAATACACTTACTCTATCTTAACTCAATAAAGCCTGGTTAAGTTGGCTCCTTTTTAAACATTGGGTCTGAAGGAAAATCTGTGAACTTTTTTTTCAGTTTTTCCAATTAAGGGACAATTTAGCGTGGCCAACCCACCTATCCTGCACACCTTTGGGTTGTGGGGGTGAAACCCACGCAGACACGGGGAGAATGTTCAAACTCCACACGGACAGTGGCCCGGGGCCGGGATCGAACCCGGGTCCTCGGTGCCGTGAGGCAGCAGTGCTAACCACTGTGCCATCGTGCCGCCCAGAATCCTGTTAAACTTTTGTTGCTACCAGCAGAGGGTGGGTTGAATAAAGAGACGGAGCCAATCATCACCCCTCACCCGGGTTTGTAACAATATCGGGGTGGGGGGGGGGGTTTCCCAGCCGGATGGTGACCAATCGAGGGGTCTCACTCGGATCAATAACTTTTGAGGAACCCTACCTGGGGCTGATAATAAATGAGAGCTAGTGGCTACATCTTTGAAGAATAGGAGTTGGAATTCTACTCGAGAACAATCTGATCTTTGAATGACTTGGTGGCTGAAATCTCTGCTCGATAGAATAGACTGCTCGATAAATCTGAGTGAACGATTGTTGTTGTATTTGCTGCTTAAAAAGTAATTTATAAGTTATATAAACTGTGAATTGCCTATTAATTTGCATTCAATTTATCTTGATTTTAGTTTGATTGTTAAAATAAAAGTTACAAAAAAAGTTAAATCTTCCGCATTGGCTTTTGCTGGGGTGGTTGGCAAATATTGTTGTTTTGTTTTGTTGGTCTCCATGCACATTGTAACATCAGGCTTTGGAGAGTCAGGAAGTGAGTTACTCACCACAGAATTCCCAGCCTCTGACCTAGCCTTGTAGCCACAGTATATATGTGACTGGCCCAGTTCAGTTTCTGGTCAATGGTGACCACCAGGATGTTGATAGTGATGGCAATGCCATTGGATGTCAAGGGAGATGGTTAGATTCTCTCTTGGAGATGCCTGCCATGTGTCAGCCCAATCCCGAATGCTGTCCGGGTCTTGCTACATTTGGACGTGGACTGGTTCAATATCTGAGGAGTCGTGAATGGTGCTGAACACTTTGCAGTCGTCAGGGAATATCCCCACTTCTGACCTTATGTCGGAAGGAAGGTCATTGATGAAACCACTGAAGGTGATTGGCCCTAGGACACTACCCTGAGGACCTCCTTCAGCGATGTTCTGGAGGTGAGGTGATTGACCTCCAATGACCACAACCATCTTCTTTTATGCCAGGTATGACTCCGACCAACGGTTTCTAATTCCCATTGACTTCAGTTTTTGGGGGGCTCTTTGATGCCACACTGTCAACTGTTGCCTTGATGCCAAGGAGAGTCACTCATCTGATGATCCTACAAATAAAAATGAGCTGAATAAACTGTTACATTGTTGGTGTTGATGGTTGAGGGATATATGTTAATGTCTGCCTCGTGTTATACCCAATATGAGGCTGTTACTGAAGATTTAAAAAAATACACATATTATACAGGCCCCAATATCTCTATTTCAATTAATTGTGATGCATCTTCTTCCAATTTATCCCTACAGATTTGTCAACTCTGCTGCTGAGGTGGAAAGATTTCAATGTCTAACCGGATAACCACAAAACATCCAAGCATGGACCAGATAGAAACAGGTCAGTTTCCCAAAATTGACATCTCCTATTGACACGGTTGTGCATTTTCACACCAGAGAAATGGCTGCATTAATGGCCACTGACCTCGAATGACATTGAATTTGAAGGGGGAGATGGTGGCGCAGTAGTATTGTCACTGGACTAGCAATTCAGGCACCCAGGCTCTGGGGTCCTGGATTCGAATCCCACCGCGGCCGCTGGGGGAAATTGAATCCAATAAATATCTGGAATTAAAAGTCTAATGTCGGCCATGAAACCATTGGCGATTGTCGTAAAAACCCAGCTTGCTCACTAATGTCCATCAGGGTCAGGCCTACATGTGAATCCAGACTCCAGAACCACACAGAGATGTGGTTGACTCTTAATGCCCCCCTCTGAAATGGCCGAGCAAGTCACTCAGTTCGAGGGCAATTAGGGACGGGCAAAAATTGCTGACTCAGCCAGCAATGCCCACATCCCAAGAACGAATGATAAAAAATAATTTACAGCAGAGAAACAGGCCCAACTGGCATCATTTAAGCACCACACAAGCTCCCTCCCATCCCCTCTTCATCCAACCCTATCTGCATACCCTGCTATGCCTTCCTCCCTTGTGTGTCTGTCTAGCATCAACGCTATCAACTACTCCATGTGACCGTGAGTTCCACCTTCTCACCCCTCGCTGTGAGGACCTTTCTCCTGAATTTCGTATTGAATAACGTCTGTTATATGACACTTGTGACCCGCCAAATTTCTGTGGCAATCAAAAGGGTCTCACCGAGGGCGGAATTTCCCAGCCCCACTCGCAGTGTATTCGAAGGTTGGGGAGCTCAAAATACATCAGGGTGCCTGCTGCTGTTGTCTCACCCACTGCAGGCCTGCCCACCATGTTACCATGGGCAGGTAAGACATCAGGTTGCCTGCTCATCCTTGGGAGGCACTTTAAGACATGATTCCATCTCTGCGGCTATGACTGGTATGGCAGGGGAAGATGGAAGAAAGGCAGGCAACCTGGCAGCATTCACTGCTGGGGCTTCTTACAGGCAAAAAGGGGTGGGTGGGGGAGGTCTCCTTTGGGGATCCCCTATACCCATCGAGGGGTGGGTGGGGGAGGTCTCCTTTGGGGATCCCCTATACCCATTGAGGCACCCCATCCTCAAGATGGTAACCCTCCCCCCACCGGTTTTATTCTCCACCCAGGTGTCTAAAGCCCTACCTCCCCAACCCCCTCTTCCCCTCGCTGTCACTGGGGTCTGCCAGGTATGCCCGACCAAAATCCCCGACTTACCTGAAGTCCAGGATCCATTACGTCTTCATCTTTGAGGACTGCTTGCTGTCATATTGGCTGTCAGCTGTCTCCGGTGGAACGTCTCTCCCTTGGGGGTGGGGGTGGGGGGGGGGGGGGGGGGGGGGGGGGGTTGAAGACCCAGTCTGAGTCAATTAAGGCTGTTCCCAGCATAATATCACTGCGGACAACCGGATATCAAATCAGTGTGGTGTTGGGGGTTCCGGAACAATCCACCCCATTACTCCCAAGAGTATGCCAATCACCATTACATTGTTCCATCTGCACAGCAGCCAGTTTACACACAGCAAGCTGACATGAACAGGATATACATTGACCTTCGAAATCATCACAGAATTGTTCTAGTGCCGAAGGAGGCCACTCGGCCCATCGTGTCTGCACTGGCTCTGCAAATGAGCATCTTAACTAGTTCCGTTCTCCTGTCATTTTCCCCATAGGTCTGCACATTGTCACCTCTTCAGATAATCAACAAATTCCCTCTTGAATGCCTTAACTGACCCCACCTCCAGCACAACCTCAGGCAGTGCATTCCAGCCCCTAAGTGCTTGTTGCCCTGGTTGTCAACTGGGAGAGTTGCTTTAACATCCCATCCAAAAGATGACACCTCCAACAGTGTCCGATCTAGATTTTACTCTCAAGTCACTGGAGCAGGATTTGAACCCCTCAACCTTCTAACCCAGAGGTGACCAAGTGCTGCCAACTGAGCCATGGCTGTCGGAGGCTAGCTTTCTCAAAGTCATATACGGCATTCACTGGATGAAATTCCTGTTGATTGCAGTTGATTCCATTCCTCTTGAAAGACTGTTCGCTACATCGAACATAGAACATACAGTGCAGAAGGAGGCCATTCGGCCCGTCGAGTATGCACCAACCCACTTAAGCCCTCACTTCCACCCTATCCCTGTAACCCAATAACCCCTCCTAAGCTTTCTGGACATGAAAGGCAATTTATCATGGCCAATCCACCTAACCTGCACGTCTTTGGACTGTGGGAGGAAACCAGAGCACCCGGAGGAAACCAACGCAGACACGGAGAGAACGTGCAGACTCCATACAGACAGTGACCAAGCGGGGAATCGAACCCAGGGACCCTGGAGTTGTGAAGCCACGGTGCTATCCATTGTGCTACCGTGCACAATGGATAGCACTGTTTTAGAATATAGAACATACATTTCACCATTGTTATGGGCCAGGGCTTAGAAACTCCGAAGTGTATTATCAAGCTCGTCTGACCTATAACTTTTATGTTGAATTTGGCTCGGACGTGCACAAGAGCTTCACCTCAGGTGTGATTCATCAGACTTCCTCGGTGCTTTTACCAAAACAAAGTTTATTATAAGAATGTAGTTAACATATATGAAACAGTTATCAAGAATTTGTTCTCAATTACAAACATGAAAAAACACACAACAGCTACAGTAATCTATGCATATTAACTCTTGCCGAATCCCCCTCAGTAACTGTTCCAATTCAATACAAAATCCAATAAACCAAAACCCCTTTCAAGGGTGTGGCCCAGCATACAGTAATCTCACTTGAATGGGACTGGTTCTTTCCCCGAGATCCAGTCTCCAAACAGCAGATTCAAAACTTCTTCTGGAAAGCAACTCTATCTTTAAAGTTACCAAGGTAGGTTTGACGCACCTAATGTGCTTTCAGTTCACGGGAACAGCTTTAAAATGAAAACATTTCTTCGGCAGTCCGAGACAACAAACCGAAACTGAAACCAAAACACTAAACCTCCTTTCACCTGACAGCCACAGCCCAGCTCCACCCACAAATGACATCACTGAAGCCGTGCTGCAAGTCATGTGGTAAGACCAAACCTTCCTTCAAGGAACACTGAAACGACACAATGTTAGTTTACTCGTCAGTCATTTTCATTGATATCCTCTCCTTCCTACTTTTGGAGCTTAAGGGCGGCAAGGTGGTGCAGTGGTTAGCACTGCTGCCTCATGCCGCTGAGGAACCAGGTTCGATCCCGGCCCTGGATCACTGTCTGTTAGTTTAACCACACTGTCTGTGTGGAGTTTTAACCCTGGCTAAACATTCTCAATGGCCATGCCTCGGCCAATAAGAGTCAACTTGTCAACCAATCTGCACACTTTTCTCCTATAGTATAAATCGTGGTTGTTTGAAATTTGGCATTCTTGTTTCTTCTGATGGGTGCAAGTTGGAAAACTTTGGGAATACGTCTCTCTTTTCAGCAATAGTCAAGTCTGTACTGCTAACCGATGGAGTAAATTTCCATCTTTGTCTGGGCAGTAATCTGGCAAAGCAGATCTGCCCATTAAAGAACCCATTGGACATAGACTCCATTGAAACCAATGGGATGAAAAGCCTTTAATGAACAGGGCATCCATTCTGACCAGGTATGGCTCAGGTGGTGAAGACAGGGGTTTTCCTCAATGTCTTTTGGTCACCAGAATATTCCTGTGTGAGCGGAATTTTGTTTACTTCAGAATACCGACATCTGCTTAGGGTCATCGATGAAAGCCTCCACGACGACCAAAGCAAGACAATGCGAACGCTGGAAATCTGAGATACAACAACAACCTTTATTTATATAGCACCTTCGACATAGTAAAACATCCCAAGGTGCTTTACAGGAGCATGAAACTGAAAATAACCAGAAAATATCGGAAGGATTCCTCATCAAGTTAGGCAGCATCTGCAGAGAGAGAAACAGTGGTAACGTTTCAGATTGATGGCCGTCCAATAGCCCTGGAAGGTGTTCAATATTTCACAGATTTTAAGCGAGTACAGAGGCAGGAAACTAAGGTGGGGGTGGGGCAGAAGAAAGAACAACAGAGGAGGCCTGTGATAGGGTGGAAGAGTGGAATGATCAAATGACGAAAGGGATAGAACATAGAACATACAGTGCAGACGGAGGCCATTTGGCCCATCGCATCTGCACCGACCCATTTAAGCCCTCACTTCCACCTTATCCCCGTAACCCAATAACCCCTCCTAACCTTTTGGGACACTAAGGGCAATTTATCATGGCCAATCCACCTAACCTACACGTCTTTGGACTGTGGGAGGAAACCGGAGCACCCGGAAGAAACCCACGCAGACACGGGGGAGAACGTGCAGACTCCACACAGACAGTGATCCAGCGGGGAATCGAACCCTGGAGCTGTGAAGTCACAGTGCTACCGTGCTGCCCTGCACTTGTGGTACTGTGCTGCCCTACCACTTGTGCTACCGTGCTTCCCTAATGATGATGGGGTAAGCGGGAGGCGGGGCTAGTGATGGGTAAAACAGGATGGGACAACACAGTTACAGCTGCCTTTCTCCCCCCTTCCTCCTGCGTCTTAACAATCTGGCGGCCTGTCTCATCTCTTCTTCCTACAGTGGAAGCCGTCGCTCAGGAAATGAGCAGAGCGATTGAACTGGGCGACAAGGAAACGGCAATGGAGTGCGCCAGGAACCTGGCTGAGAAACATGCCCCAGTCACCATCCAAGTCAAGGAAGCTGCCTTTCCTCAACATGAAATCAAGTAAGTGAGATTAACCAGGGTTCTCTGAGAAGATGGTGCTGGCAATGACCATGATTTTTCCCAAATGAACTGAAGATGGGATAGAATCATAGAACAACGCAGCACAGAAAGTGGCCAATCAGCCCATCATGGCTGTGGTGGCTCCTTGGTCGGGTTATTCAATGAATGTGACTCCTCCGCTCTTTCCCTATGGCCCTGTGAATTACTTTCTCTTCCAGTACTTATCCAATTCTCTCCTCAAGTTACTATTGAATGTGCTTCCACTGTCCTTTCAGTCAGTGCTTTCCACCTCATCACAGTGTATCGTGTAAAAACAATGTGTCCGCATGTTGCCTTTGGGTTCTTTTGCCAAGTCACCTTAAATCTGGGTCCTTTAGTCACACAGTCTTCTGGTTCTGATAGAGTAAAGAAGGAAAACCTTTTGTAATGATCAGGCAGGTGGTAATTACCTTGCTGACCGAGTCCCAAAGGGAAACTAAACAAGCTATCACAGCAATTTTCAATTTGTGTTTTACTGCAAGAAAATACGTGTGCTGAAGTCAGGTGTCACAAATCCTAATACTTTTAGATATTTTAAATAGTAAATTAAAACATTTATTAACGAAAGAAAAGAAAACTTACACATATAAGATTACACTTGCATGGCTAAAATTAGTCTTACAAAAGTTCCCCCGAGATTGTTAAGTGATTAGAGTCACAATCAACCCTTTTAGACAACAGACCCTATAGATATTTAATGTATAAAGAATCCAGTAAATTGACCACAGGGTACCGACTGTTGCTATCAGGAAGGAATGTCACAGTGCTTAGCTCTCTCTCTCACTCACTCACTTACCTGTGGAGGATTCCAAGAGCTTTATAACAAAACCCTACTTTTCAAAACAGGAAACACTTCTCTGGGTTTCTGGAGACTGCTCATTTTGCTTCTGTTTCCTGCTCTCTCCAAAGAGCACACTTCAGGGATTAATATGGCGGCTCCCCTCAACACAGCTACCACCCTTTCCTTGGGTATGTGTATCTTTTATTATCTTTAAAACTATTGTTTTCAAGATCTCTCTGAACTTAACTGTGTTCAAAATATAAAGATCTTTCATGTCCGCTGTTGCCCCCACTCTTGGGTCAAACAGCATTTACTAAATTTGCTTTTATTCATTCATTTGTGACCTTTTCCAGTTGTAAAATTCCTTTTTAATTCTCTTTGTTCTTTACCAATCAAACACGAATAAACCTCCCTATCCCTTGAAACAAATTTCCGTACGTGTTGGGATGGACTCTCTAATGGGTGCGGCACGCCCCCCCCCCCCCCCCCCCCCCCGGCAGCGGGACCCTTCATCCCGGCAGCTGGCCGATGGGGTTTCCCACTGTGAGCGCCCCCACACCATGGGGAAATCCGCGGGCGTGAGGGCGCTGCCGGCGAAACAGAGGATCCCACCAACGGAGAATCCAGCCCCGTTGTCTTTACTTGGTGATCTCTACTTCAAATACCTGTCGTTACACCTGTCTCCTTTGATGCAGCCCGGTTACCTTGAAGTCTAAATAAATTAAGCACACACAGCCCCCACCATCCTGCTTCACAGAATACCACAGAAATATTTAAAACGTATTTTCCTCTTCACATTCAAATCGCTGGTGTGCTGAGTGATGAGTACAGCAGTGCTGTGCCCTGTTGCTGGGTTGTTTGTGACTCTGTTCAGGCCTGTGCCAGTTTATTTTGAGTTTAGATACTAGGGTATGTGGTGATGTGGAGATGCCGGCGTTGGACTGGGGTGAGCACAGTAAGAAGTCTTACAACACCAGGTTAAAGTCCAACAGGTTTGTTTCAAACACGAGCTTTCGGAGCACGGCTCCTTCTTCAGGTGAATGGAAAGGCTTGTTCCAGAAATGCTTATATAGACACAGTCAGAGATGCCCCGGAATGCGAGCACCTGCAGGCAATCAAATCATCAAAGATGCAGAGAGAGAGGTAACTCCTGGAGTTACCTCTCTCTCTGCATCTTTGATGATTTGATTGCCTGCAGGTGCTCGCATTCCGGGGCATCTCTGACTGTGTCTATATAAGCATTTCTGGAACAAGCCTTTCCATTCACCTGAAGAAGGAGCCGTGCTCCGAAAGCTCGTGTTTGAAACAAACCAGTTGGACTTTAACCTGGTGTTGTAAGACTTCTTAGGGTATGTGGGACTGTGAGTGAGTCGGCATCTTTTTTAATCTTACCTCATCTTCCACCAATCCTGGGCCTCGTGGAGCAAAAACTGGTGTTCCTTCTATTTGTGCCCTCACAGTTAGCTGTGTCTTCAAACATATAACGTGACCCCGAAGGATGAAAGAGAGAAACATGGAACTGAACCACTGTCCCCTCTCAAATTCCTGTTGGCAACTCACACTGACTGACAACATCGTTTTGTATGTTTCTTCGCTGTACAATGCCCCCCCTCACTGTATTGTCATCTTCGCTGCTGGTTTGCGAGCAAAGTGCAAGTGTGATTTAGAACGAGCGGCTTATTTTTTCTGAGGTAACCATATCCCACTGCTTACTTTCAGATTAAGAGTTGGGGTTGAAGATTCACAGTCGCACGGAACATCCATCACAATGGATGTTTTTCCGTACATGACCATTGCAACGCTGAAGTCAAAGGTAAAATGAGAGGCTAGTTACAATGTAATCTGATGCACAATCGGGAAGAATATACCCAGAATAGCCAATAATATGTGGTGAATTATTGGGGAGGCGGACATCCTGATGACCAGTGTGAGGAAAGCATAGTCTACAGGGATTAAGTTAAGGATTGGTTAAGGATCTTTTGTTTAGACTTTGAAAAGATATTTTGATGCCACCTTTCCTCTGGATGACACCTTTCCCTCTGAGGTAGAAGATTGTGGGTTTAAGTCACGCTCCAGGGATGTGAGGCCGCACTGCACTATGGGAGGTACTGACTTTCGGGTGAAACTTTGAACTAAAATCCCATCCTGTTCCCCCGAGTGGACGTTAAGGACCCCCACAGCACTATTTTGAAGAAGCGCGAGGGGATTTCTCCCCAGTGTCCTGGTCAACAGTTATCCCTCATACAACATCATCAAAAGCAGCTTGTACCTCGTCATGATCACATTGTCGTTCTTGGGAGCTTGCAACCTTTCTTTATTTATTCATTGGACGTGGGTGTCGCTGGCAAGGTCAGCATTTATCGCCCATTCCTAAACTGGCGACAAGTTTCCTAAAGTTCAGCAGTGACTGCGCGTCAATAATACCTCAATGACAGTAAAGTGCTTTTTAAAAAAAAAAAATTTTTATTGAAATTTTTACAAAATATAAACATCTTAACTCTATTAATAAACAACCGCGGTAACACCCCAAGAACAATACCCCCCCCCCAACTTCAAACAAAAGGAAAAAGAAAAAAAACAAAAGAGCATCCAAACAACAAAAGGGAAAGAGATAGCACCCGCCACATCCCACAGACCCATGTACACAGTTCTTCCTCCCCCCAATCCAAACCCCCCCTCCCTCCCTCCCCCCGGGTTGCTGCTGCTGTTGGCCTATTTCCCTACCGTTCCGCCAGGAAGTCCAGGAAAGGCTGCCACCGCCTGAAAAACCCTTGTACTGATCCCCTCAGGGCAAATTTCACCCTCTCCAATTTAATGAAACCCGCCATATCATTGATCCAGGCCTCCACGCTTGGGGGTCTCGCAACCTTCCATTGGAGCAAGATCCTCCGCCGGGCTACTAGGGACGCAAAGGCCAGAACACCGGCCTCTTTCGCCTCCTGCACTCCCGGCTCCACTGCAACCCCAAAAATTGCGAGTCCCCAGCCTGGCTCGACCCTGGATCCCACCACCCTCGACACCGTCCTTGCTACCCCCTTCCAAAACTCCCCCAGCGCTGGGCACGCCCAAAACATATGGGCGTGGTTCGCTGAACTCCCCGAGCACCTAGCACACCTGTCCTCGCCCCCGAAAAACCTACTCATCCTCGACCCAATCATGTGGGCCCTATGCAGCACCTTGAACTGTATGAGGCTAAGCCTTGCACAGGAAGAGGAGGAATTCACTCTCTCCAGGGCATCCGCCCACATCCCCTCCTCAATCTCCTCACCCAGCTCCTCTTCCCATTTACCCTTCAGTTCCTCCATCAAGGCCTCGTCTACCTCCTGCATCACCCGGTATATGTCCGAAATCCTCCCTCCCCCAACCCGTACCCGACGTGGGGGCAACAAGGGGAACCCCTCCATCTGCCGCCTGGCAAACGCCCTAACCTGCATGTACCGAAACATGTTCCCCGGGGGGAGCCCAAACTTCCCCTCTAACTCCCCCAAGCTCGCGAACCTCCCCTCCACAAACAGGTCCCTCAACCTCCTAACCCCTGCCCTGTGCCAGCCCAGAAATCCGCCATCAATGCTCCCTGGGACAAACCGATGGCTCCCCCGTATCGGGGCCTCCATCGAGCCCCCCATTTCTCCACTGTGCCGTCTCCATTGCCCCCAAATTTTGAGGGTAGCCGCCACCACCGGGCTCAGGGTATACCTCGTTGGAGGGAGCGGCAACGGCGCCGTTACTAGGGCCTCCAAGCTCGTGCCCACACAAGACGCCGCCTCCATCCTCTTTCATGCTGCCTCTTCCTCGTCCATTACCCACTTACGCACCATCGCTGCGTCGGCAGCCCAATAGTACCCACAGAGGTTGGGCAACGCCAGCCCCCCCCCCCTATCCCTGCCTCGTTCCAGGAACACTCTTCTAACCCTCGGAGTCCCATGCGCCCACAGACAGGAAAGTGCTTTAGGTCGTCTTGGGGATATGAGCCGCGCGATATAAATACACATGCACATTATTTTTTTTTTCTTCTAATCCATTTTGGAGAAATATCTCTGTGAAAAAGATGTAAAACAAAAATCATGCTGATGTTTTTGCTGCAATTACCTCAGAGATGAAGACTGTCATCATGGAGTCACAACATGATTGTTGTGTATTTCACTGGGATACCACAATGAACACAATAAAGATGGTCATTTGGGAGTACAGAAGTTGCGTATCGCTGACAACATGTTTCAGTAATACACAAAAGAAATAATAATTGGTCTAAAGAAATAGTTCAGCTCCATAATGAGAGATGGCTCAATGGGTGGACTACGTCAATGGAATTAGCACAACCTGCTTCCACTCATCCTTATTTAACATCTTAATGTAAAATGCCCCAAAGGGTTCAGAATTTAACTCCAAACACATTAGGAGATATTAGGACAGATGATCAAATACTTGTTCAAAGAAGAAAGTTGGAAAGTCCTTTATAAGCTACTTTAGGACATGTGGTTTTGAGGAACAAAAAGTGACTGCATGTCTAAAATACGGGCCCATACTTTACATTTATAAACAAAGTACAAGAGGACATGAGATAAAAAAGGAAGGAAGTAAATAGAATGGGAGGTGACATGTGGAGTACAAACACCAGCACAGATTAGTACGGTCGGATTCTGTGCAATGTATTCTGGCAAATTCTACGGTGTTTCTTGAAGGAGGAGAGGCAGAGTTTTACACCATAGGAACTGATCATTTGGTCCAACTGGTTTGAGTTATTTCAGTTGCTCTCCTCCACATAACTCTCCTCTCACTGTACTTCATCCAATCCTATCAGCTAGATTCTATTCCTTTATCCCTCGTGTACTTGTCGAGGTTCCCCTTGAATGCATCTATGCTATTTATTTCAACTGTTCCCTGTGATAGCAAGTGACTGAGCCATTAGGGCAGCACGGTAGCACAATGGTTAGCACAATTGCTTCACAGCTCCAGGGTCCCAGGTTCGATTCCCGGCTTGGGTCACTCTGTGCGGAGTCTGCACGTTCTCCCCGTGTGTGCGTGGGTTTTCTCCGGGTGCTCCGGTTTCCTCCCACAGTCCAAAGATGTGCAGGTTAGGTGGATTGGCCATGATAAATTGCCGTTAGTGTTGGGTGGGGTTACTGGATTATGGGGATAGGGTGGAAGTGTGGGCTTGGGTAGGGTGCTCTTTCCAAGTGCCGGTGCAGACTCGATGGGCCGAATGGCCTCCTTCTGCACTGTAAATTCTATGAATAGAAAATTCTATGAATATAATGTCCACGTCCCATGAATGAATATAAAAATAAGTTCCACTTTTCTGTAAGAATTCCAATAACACCAGGTTAAAGTCCAACAGGTTTATTTGAAATCACAAGCTTTTGGAGCGTTGCTCCTTCATCAGGTGAGGTGGAGGCAGGTTCACAATCACAGCACATATAGGCAGGGACACAATTGCAAGATAGGGGCTTTTCACAGTAACTTCATTGAAAACGAGCTTTCGGAGCACTGCTCCTTCCTCAGGTCAGGAAGGAGCAGTGCTCCGAAAGCTCGTGTTTGAAACAAACCTGTTGGACTCTAACCTGGTGTTGTAAGACTTCTTACTGTGCTCACCCCAGTCCAACGCCGGCATCTCCACATCATAACTTCATTGACGCCTACTTGTGACAATAAGTGATATCATTATTAAGATAATTACAGATTGGAATGTGAAGAAAGGTTGGAATATGAGTCGTTATAGGAACAAACAGTGTGAGTGGAGTGCATGATAATCACAGGTGATCGAGGTGTGAATTGTCTCAAGCCAGGACAGTCTGCAAACCCGGGCAGTATGGTGGGGGTTACGTGGAATGTGACATAAACCCAAGGTCCAGGTTAAGGCCGTCCTCATACATGCGGAACTTGGCTGCCAGTTTCTGCTCGGTGAATAAAGAGGTTTCTCCTGAATTCTTTATTGAATTTGTTTGTGACCATCCGATATTTATGGCCCCAAGTTTGGGACATTCCTCGTGGGACCAGACCCTTCCAAAATTGCAATGAGCTCTGCCACAGGCCACCTGATTGGCCTTCTCTCTACATTCTGTTCAGTTGTTCCTGTTATTTATAACCACATCAAATGGGTTTGGGGTCCCATCTTTCTACCACCTTCCCGCCCCCCATCCCTGAGCACTCCCCATTATACAGGGGGTGGGCAGCTACCGAAATGGAAAGTCCAGCTGCCATATTTAAATGAATAATTAAAGATCAATTAGGTTTCACAAATGCTGCCCAATCTATGAAGATTGGGCATCAGCAGCCAGGTGGGAGCAGGAAGCCCAGTTTTTAACGTAAATGTTTAATGGGCAGAGAGAAAGGAGGGATCGCCCTTCAGGGGCTCTGCTTTGCCAATCACGGGACAAACTCTCCCTTCCTTCAAGAAACCAACATTATTTTTTAGCTGTAGCCTGTGACCTAATAGTTATTGTGGGCCAGGGTTTAGAGAACAAAGTATATCATGGAGTTCACCTGACCCACAACTTTGAATAGATTTTGGTTATGGGGAGCACAAGGGCCCACTTTACAGGTATGATGCAACAGGGATCTAAAGAATTTTTAAACAAAACAATGTTTATTCTATGAATTCAGTTAACATTTTATAAACCCACAGTAAACATCTTACCAATTACCAATACTGATACCCACCCTCAAAGATACAATACTCTATAGGTACCCCTTAGTAACTTTTCTAAAACATCCATAAGTAAAAAACCCTTTTTAACAAAGACAGTAGGTTTGCATTCATAGAATTTACAATGCAGAAGGAGGCCATTCGGCCCATCGAGTCTGCACCAGCTCTTGGAAAGAGCATCCTACCCCCACAACCCAGTAACCCTACCCAACACTAAGGGCAATTTTGGACACTAAGGGCAATTTAGCATGGCCAATCCACCTAATTCCTTACAGTAACAGGTATTATTTTGGAATTATCAAGTGATCTGGAGACATTCTTTAGCATGTAGAGAGAGAGAGACCAAAATACACCTCCTTGGTTTGAATACAGCTCTCCAACTGAAAACGAAACTAGAACATAGAGCCAAAAACAGGTTACAGCTCAAAGCCAAAGTTAAAAGCAGAGCCAGAGCTCAGCTCCACCCACACAATGACATCACTGCAGCCACTTGAGAAGACAAACATTTCTTAAAGTGACATCCCCATGACATGGTTCAAAATCATTTCAAGAGAAAATAGGCTCGATTTTCCGGCTGCGTTGCGCTCGGCACTGATCCTGCTATTCCCGGTGAATAGTGGGAGTGCCCGAAATCGGGTTTCGCGCCGTGTGCCAACCGATCGTGATACCTCCGACCCACGGCGCCCAACGCAATCTGGGCATGATCCAGATCAGCATATTTAAATTAGCCTTAAAACTCATTTAAATATGGGCAGCCCATTTATGGCCGGAGTCTCCCGGCTCCCGGAGATTCACCATCGGCGCAGCATCAGGCCGGCGGCAATCAGAACCGGTTTCCAAAAACAGGAACCAGACCACGATGGCCACTCTGAGGGTGGGGGTGGGGTCTGGAGGCCACTGCAGCCCCGGATGGTTGGGGACAGGGCTGGCACCCAGGCAGTGCCAATGTGTCACCCTGGCAGTGCCAACCAGGCATTGGGTGCCAGGGTGTCAAAAGGCTCTGCCAAGGGGTGGGGCATAAGGGGGCATTTCGCAACAAAGGCAGGCTGAAGGGGAGCATCAGGGGGGTGCATGAAGAGGATAGCCTGGAGGGGCGGGTGAAGGGTGTATGAAGGGTGGGTATGATGGGGTGAAGGGGAAGCCTGAAAGGGGGTTCTGAAAGTGGGGTCTTAAAGGTGGGGCATCCTCAGTGACCCAATGCAGGGTTTGCTCAATTGTGGGGGTTGATGCCCCGATGCCGACGAGGATGGATGTGGGTAGGGCCAGGTCACCGGGTTGACTTGGACATTTAATGATGGAGGGCGATTGCCCCTCTGGGGGGGTGCGAGGGCTGGGGATGTTGCCCCATGTACATGGTAGGTTGCGATGTCCATGGGTGGGGAATGTGGGGGACCTTCAACTTAACTTTGAGATATGGGAACCCTTTAAAAATGGTGCCCCGATCACTGAGGAGCAGGTCTTGCCGGCGCCATTACTGCCCCTCGCCCATTTGAACATTAGTTCAAATGTCAAATGCTGCAGGTGCTTTGTTGCATTGGGGACCAATGTCATTGTGTATACAATAACCAGGGTCAACGTGGATTTAACCTGCCACTCTTACATCTCTGTTTTCCATCATAAATGTATTACAACCATAAATCTCCCAAACGGTACAGTTTTAGCCATCTACTCAGTTACGGTATTCCCCATCTGACTGGTTCTTTCCAAGAGGAATAGGACCAGGAAAAAAGGGTGCTTTAATGTTTCTTCCATCCTTTTCAGCCTCTTCGTCCTCGTTCTAAGGGTGCGATTCTCTTGGCAGGTTGCGCTCAAGCGAGAGCCCAAGGTAGCCGGAGAATCGCGGGAGAAACCTTCAGCAGACCTCCCAACAGCCTCCGCGCCTCGGGGGATTCATCCAAGTCCAGTGAGACGTCAGAGTCGGAGCTCTGCCCTAAATGGGCGGGACTAAATGACACTCACGGAAGTAGGTCATAAACCTACTTACGACCTACTTACCTGGGAATCACTGGCCTCCCTCGATTCTCCGGCCTCCCCAGGGAGGCTGCAGCTGGGCACCAGTATCAGTGCTTGTCTACACAAACGTGGGCCAGGCGGAACGTCACTCAGGGGGGTCTCCTGGGCTGTCGGAGACCTCTGGGTGGTCAGGATAAGTGCAGGGTGGCTCCCTGGCCCTCCCACTAGAACGTGGGCACCTTGGCACTGCCCAGCTGACATCGCCAAGTTGCCCGGATGGCACTGCTAAGCCAGCAGGAGCATTGCCTGGGTGCCAGGGTAGCATTGCCAAGGGTCAGCGGTGAGGGAGGCTATGCCCATGAAAGGAGGGTGGAGGGGGGATTTGAACGGTGGGGGTGTGCAGGGCAGATACGTAAGGGCCTCTGGAAGACTGGACGGATGATGAGTCGGGGTCCTGGAAGGGAAGGGGTGCATAAGTGGGCTTGGGGGGCCTGAAGAGGGGGGGGTGCCCTCAGGGACCCAATCGCGGGGTGTACTTACTTGGGGGGGGGTTAGTGTCTATGTGTGTGGGGGGGGGACATTGTCCATGGGTCGGGGGTGCGGGGCATACCTTCAAAATAGCGACCCAATCTCTGAGTTCAGCTCCCCAGTGCAGTGTGGGCTAAACCGGCGAGAAACTCCTCAGGGCCCAAAAAAGTGACTACGTATGTGGGATTCTCTGATTCTGAGGGTAGGTGTTGGCGCCGTCGTAAACACCGTTGTGTTTTACGGCGACGTCAACAGGGCCCCAGGATCAGCGATGGGCCAGCATGGCACTGGAGCGACTCACGCAGCTCCAGTTGCCGATGCCAGCATCAAACGAGCGCCGCAGGTCTGTGCATGCGCACTGCAGCCGGCGTAAATTCGCGCATGTGCGTTACGACCGGCACGAACTCGCGCATGTGTGCGCGTTTCCTTCTCCGCGCCGGCCCTGACGCAACATGCGTAGGGCTACAGGGACCCGGAGCCGAGTAAAAGAGGCCCCCACTAGGAGAAACAGGCCCGCTGATCGGTAGCTGCCGATCACGGGCTAGGCCACCGACACCCCCTCACCAGGCCGCCCCCTGCAGGATGTACATGTGAACGGCACCCGCGGGACTCGGAATATCCCGGCGGCCACTCGGCCCATCCTGCGCGGAGAATTGCTGGGGAGGCCGTGTATCCTGACGCCGGACCGCCCGGGCAACGTCGCGTGAATCGCAGCCCACCCCGCCCCCCCCCCCCCCCCCACTGGGCGATTCTCTGACCCGGCCCGGGGTTACAGAATCCCACCCAGGTCATCGAATAGCGGTGGGGAACTCACCGGCTAAGCCGGTGGGAAACTCCCTGAAAAACCCGCCACAGATTGGGCGGAATTCTACGACCCCCCTCCCCCCGGGCCGGGTCGGAGACTCGGCGCCGCACAAATGGCGCCATGCCGCCCCAACGCCGGTACACAATTCTCCGCATGGCGGAGAATCTGTGGCATCGGCGCCAGCGTGGTCGGCGCGGCGCCAGTCGGGGCATGCGCCAACTCTGTGACTCGGACCGGCACGGGCCGGCACGCCGATTCTCCGGCCCGAATGGGCCGAGCGGCTGTAACAAACAGTCCGAGTCCCGCCGGTGCCATTCTAACATCCTCTGAGCCGGCGGGACCTCGGCGTTGAAGGGTCTTGGGGCGGCCTGTGGTGGGGGAGGGGGTGGTGTGACCCCGGGGGTGGGCCTCCGTAGTGGCCTGGCCTACGATCGGGGCCCACCGATCAGCGGGCCGGCCTCTCTGGCTGGTGGCCTCCTTTCCCCCTGTAGCCCTGCGCCGTTTGGCGTCGGGGCCGGCGTGGGGAAGAAGGCCGCTGTGCATGCACTAGTTGGCGCCGGCCCAACTGCACATGCGCGGACTCCGTGGCACCGGGTTCACGCTGGGATTGGCAGCTGGAGTGTTGTGGGCCGGAGAATGGGGTCCCGGATCGGGCACTGACGCCAGAGTAAAACACTCCCGTTTTTACGCCGGTGACGACGCATAGCCGCCCGATGGGAGAATCCCACACATAACTGAGAATTGTTTTGGGAGAATCGCGCCCTAAGTGTGGGATATTTCAGTTAGAATCTCCCCAAGCTCCAAAAAGAATGACTAAGTGTGCATGAATTGCAATCTGGATCGCGGCCAAACATATATTGGGAGAATTTCACCCAATGTCTTTCTTCCTCCAATTCTAGCTTGTCTAATTCTTGGAGAAAACGTTTCCAGTTGTTAGCAGAACTGGTTGCAGGTTCCGTATTCGAGGATTACCCAATATATTTTTTTTAAATGGTGCTGGTTCAGTGTTTCGCATACATGATCAATCTAGTTTTACTGCAGCATAATGGAACATAAGCCGATGTCCGAAACATGTCTGTGACAGATTTAGACCGGAGAGAGAATTGTAGAAAATTCACCGACTGAGATGTTTGGCCCAGCACCAACTCATTCCACTTCTTGAATTACAGTCAATGGTATGTCGAGATCAAAGTCCAGCTGGTTTGGCAACTCTAACTCCACCCTTTCTGTACATTACTGCAAGTTGTTGTTCAGAAAATCCTCTGTTCTGGAAAGACCAGCTAAACAAATGGGTGGAAGACAAAATAACACACAGTAATGCAGTGTTTTGTTTTTCGTTCTGGGGGTCTGGATATCCTTGTGTATGAATCGCAAAAAGTTACCATGTAATTACTGCAAGTAACTGAGATGGAAAACGGAGTGTTGCCTTTATTGTGAGGGGGATGGACTATAAAAGTAGTGGTGCTTTGTTACAGCTGGATAAGGCCTTGGTCACCTCACGTTACTCCTTCCAGACTCACATTGGAGGCAGATCAGAGAAGGTTCATTGGGCTGATTCTTGGGGCGAAGGGGTTGAGGATAGCTTGAGCAGGCTGCAGGCTATACCCATTGGAGTTTAGAAGAATGAGAGGAGACCTTATTGGAATTGTTAAGACACCCTGGACACGTGTGCGATCAATTCTAGGCACACTTGACCCGGGGTCAAAACACCGTTGAAATTAACGGTACACAGTGTATAGCACTGTTGTTTCACAGCGCCAGGGTCCCGGGTTCGATTCCCGGCTTGGGTCACTGTGCGGGGTTTGCACGTTCTCCCAGTGTCTGCGTGGGTCTCCTCCGGGTACTCCGGTTTCCTCCCACAAGTCCTGTAAGACGTGCTGTTAGGTGAATTGGATATTCTGAACTCTCCCTCTTGTGACCTGAAGAGGCGCCGGAATGTGGCGACTCGGGGATTTTCACAGTAACTTCATTGCGGTGTTAATCTAAGCCTACTAGTGACTCTAATAAAGATTATTATTATTTTTAAAAACCCATAGCCTTCGGCAGCCTAGTAACTACAATCACCAGGTTTACAAATTTAAACAAGATTAACTTTTTTATCATTAACTACAATTAAGTAGGTAACAAATACAACTGGTTAACTACTGTTTAATCTCTAACCTTTTAACTTGCCAAACCCTCTTTACATACACACACAGACAAACAAACACAGAGGGAAAAGAGGGGTGTAAAATAATGATAAAAGTAAAAGTTTTTGTTTCACATGGATGTTTTCCAGTTAGTTGTTTCTTCAGTCTAGACTTTCAGGTGGATTTTATATTTCCTTCAGCTTCTCACGGTTTTCACTGTACGCTCACAGAAATATCAGGCAGGCAGCACTTGAGAGAGAGAGAGAGACGGAGACAGAGAGGCAGCTTCTTCTTTCAGTGTCTAGAAGCTTCTGCCTTCAGACAGTCTGCAGCAGAGCAGAGAGAGGGAGAGCTGCTTCCACCTTGAGAGATCCAATGGTTTCTCCCGGGTTCTCTCTGAAAAACCCATCTGACAGGAACCAATCGCTGTTGGTTGCCGGGCAGAATACTCTCCCTGGGCAATCCACTGGCCACCAGCCGACTAATTAAAACAATCCCCTCCAATCTCTTGGTGCCATAATGTCTTGGGTCCAAAATACAAAACTTTATAACCCAGTATACTATTTTGACACTTTGAGTTCCTTACTTCCTCTGCTCGATTTAAAGGTATATCTCTATTAATAATCCATCAGCCAAAAAGTTAATTTCAAATGTGTTGAGCTTCTGGGTCAAGCACGGCTGGAATTGACCACGCACTGGCCCAGGGTGTCAGAAAAGTTTCAATAAGATCACCTCTCATTCTTCTAAATGATTTAGATATGAATGTAGGAAGGTTGCTCAGTAAGTTTGCGGATGATACGGAAATTGGTGGGGTGGTAAATAGTGAGGAGGATAGCCTTCGATTACAGGAGGATATAGACGGGCAGGTCAGATGGGCTGATCAGTGGCAACTGGAATTCAATCTGGGTAAGTGTGAGATGATGCACTTGGGCAAAGAGGCAAGGGGAATACATGAATACATGGGGTGGCACAGTGGTTAGCACTGCTGCCGCACAGCTCCAGGGACCTGAGTTTGATTCCGGCCTCGGGTCACTATCTGTGTGAAGTTTGCACTTTCTCCCCGTGTATGCGTGGGTTTCCTCCGGGTGCTCCGGTTTCCTCCCACAATCCAAAGAAGTGCAGGTTAGGTGGATTGGCCATGCTAAATTGCCCCTTAGTGTCCAAAGGGTTAGGTGAGGTTACGGGGATAGGGCGGAGGCATGGGCTTAAGTAGGATGCTCTTTTCAAGAGTCGGTGCAGACTCGATGGGCTGAATGGCCTCCTTCTGCACTGTCGGGATTCTATGATAAACAGCAGGACTCTGAGAAGCACCGAGGATCAGCGGGACCTTGGTGTGAATGTACACCGGTCCCTTAAGGTAGCCGAGCAGGTGGATACAGTGGCTAAGAAGGCATATGGTATACTTGACTTTATTAGCTGAGGCATAGAGTTTAAGAGCAGGGAGGTTATGCTGGAACTGTATAAAACATTGGTTAGGCCACAGATAGAGCATTGTGTGCAATTCTGGATTCCACATATGGGGCGTGATTCTCCGAAATGGAGACAAAGTCCCGACGCAGGAGTGAATACCGGAGTGTTTCACTCCGGCATCAGAGCCCGCTCCCAGCCCCCTATTCTCCTGCCCCTGGGGGGCTAGGAGCGGCATCGCGTATTTTACGCATGCTGTGCCTTGGCGCCGCGTAAAAAGCGGCGCCGCGTAAATGAAGTCACCCGCGCATGCTCGTTTGCCGTCCGCCCCGAGGCCGCCCCGCAAGAAGATGGCAGATGGACCTTGCGGGGCGGCGGAGGAAAGGAGGTCCTCCTTCAGAGAGGCCGGCCAGCCGATCGGTGGGCCAATGGCGGTCCAGACCCCATCGGAGGCCCCCCCGGTGCAGGAACGCCCCTCCCAACCCTCCCCCCCCCCCCTCCACACGCCGCCCCCCCCCCCCCCCCAGCGTTCCCGCGCAGTTCACGCCGACCGCGACCAGGTGTGGACGGCGCCGGCGGGAACCTGTCGTGCTGGGGCGGCTGCTCGGCCCATGCGGGCCGGAGAATCGCCGCTCCCCTTTTGCAAACGGTGAGCGGCGATTCTCTAAGCGGCCAGCCGTGATTCATGCTGCGCTGGTTTGGGGGGGGGGGTGGGAGAATCGCGTGCGGGTGCCATGGCAGGACTCACGCACCGCCCCGGCGATTCTCCAACCCAGCGTGGGGGGGGAGGGAGAATTCCGCCCATGGGATTTGGTAACACTGGAAAGGGTGCAGAGGAGATTCACCAGGGTGTTGCCTGGGCTGGGGAGTTTAAATATGAAGAGAGATTGGATAGACTTGGATTGTTTTCATTGGAGCAGAGGAGACTGAGGGAGGAAAAGATTGAGATGTATAAAATTGTGAGGGGCATAGATAGAGTAGGCAGGAAGAAATTTTTCCCCTTGGTGGAGGGGTCAATGACCAGGGGGCAGAGATTTAAGGTAAGGGGCGGGAGGTTTAGAGGGGATGTGAGGAAAACATTTTTACCCAGAGGGTGGTGGGAGTCTGGAACTTGCTGCCTGAAAGAGTGGTGGAGGCAGAGACCCTCAAAATATTTAAGAAGTATTTAGGTGTGCGATTGCGATCCCAGGGCAGACACGGCTCTGGGCCAAGTACTGGAAAATGGGATTGGAATGGTCAGGTGGTGGGGGCAGTACGGTGGCGCAGTGGTTAGCACTGCTGTCTAACAGCGCCGAGAACCCAGGTTCGATCCCGGCCCCGGGTCACTGTCCATGTGGAGTTTGCACATTCACCCCGTATCTGCGTGGGTCTCACGCCCACAACCCAAAGGAATGTGCAGAGTAGGTGAATTGGCCACGCTAAATTGCCCCTTAATTAGGAAAAAATTAGAATGGTTAGGTGGTTGCTTTTGATCGGCACCGACGCGATGGGCTGAAGGGCCTTTTCTGTGCTGTCCGATTCTATGACTCTGACTCTATGACTGTAAACTCCAATGGGTAGAGGCCCAGCCTCCCCAACCCTTCCTCAGAAGACAACCCCTGAGCCCCGTAAAGATAGGAACTAAAAAATAGGAAGTTAGGAAATCATTAGGAAGGTCCCTTACTAAACATGTCGGATTCTCAACGAGCTTGGCAGGTTAGATGCTGGGGGAATGTTTCCATTATTGGAGGAATCTAAAACCAAGGGACAAAATTTCAAAATAAGGAGTCTTCAATTTAAGACGGAGGTGTGGAGGAATTTCTTCTCTCAGAAGATTGTTTGGGGTTTGGAATTCCTTCCCCCAGTGGCTGGGTCATTGAAAATATTCAAGGCAGATTTTTTGATTGATAATTAAGGGTTATGGGGGGTGGCAGCCAGAAAGTGGGGTTAAGGCCATATCAGATCTTATTGAATGGCGGAGCAGGCTTGAGGGGCCGAATGGCTTCACCAATTCCTATTCCTTATGCTCTTATGCAGAGGAGTGTAAAGGATACCCTTTTTGGTGTCCTGGCCAATATTCATCATTCAATTGACATCACAAGAAAAGTGTTTCTGGTGATTATTACATTGCTGTTGTGGCACCTTCCCATGCAAATGAGTTGCCGTGTTTGTTACATAACAACAATGGCCACACTTCAAAAATATTTCATGGGCTGGAAAGGACTTTGAAACGTCAGGTGATGAAAGGTCAGTGCAAGTCTTTCTTTATGCAGATTACTCTTTCTGCTCTTCAGAAATGAAAAGCAGAAACCAGGATTTGATTGGTGACTCTTCCCCTTTTTAATCCACGTGGGTTCTCCCTGATTTTAGCGAGTGCTTTGAGGACAGTTCCAACTAATCATCCTGTGAAGGTCAGAAATTAGTGGAGCCCCCCCCCCCTCCCCCCTCACCAACCAGCTCCAGCGACTCAGTGAAAGCTCTAGGGGTAGCCGAGAGAAACAATGAATGAGTATGGGATTCATTGTGTTCCAGTCTGTACTTGGTTAGAACTTCTGCATTGCTGTGGGCTGGTGACTTCAAGCCAAGTTTCTGTTAAATATTGGGTAACTGATGGCAATAAGAAACAGCCAAAACAAGTGTCTTGCCACTGGCCCACATCACTGAAATGACACAGAGCAGGTTAACCCTTCGGACTACTGAATGTCTTTTAGATTTTGACCGATATAATGGCATCCTACAATGCCGTGAATGTTATTTATTTTAAAGCTCAAGTTTACTGACTTTTGTTTTCTTATTCTTTCATGGAGTATGAATGTCGCTGGCAAGGCCAGCATTTGTTACCCGCCCATAATTGCCCTTGGGAGGGTGCTGTTGAAGGAGGTTTGGTGAGTAACTGCAGTGCATCTTGTCTGTGGCACACACTGCTGTCACCGTACACCAAGTGGTGGAAAGAATCAATTAAGATGGTGAATGGGCCGCCGATTAAATGGCCTGTTACGCCCTGGATGGTGTCGAGCCTCTTGAGAGTTGTTGGAGAGCTGCACTCACCCAGGTAAGTGGAGAGTATTCCATCGCACTCCTGACTTGTGCCTTGTAGATGGTGGACAGGCTTTGGGGAGTCAGGAGGTGAGTTACTCATGCACAGTTGGTGATGTGCAATTTAATATCCCAGTGTTCCCTCAACAATCCGTAATCGTTAGTACCATTTCCCTGGGGGCCAGCTAATTTTACATCCAAGACTGCTCCTATCACTCTCCCCCTCCCTAACCACCACCCATGGAAACCCCAAGCCACGTCTTGCCAATAAGATGTTAGCCTTAGTCAGTGGTAGCACTCTTACCTTTAAGTCACAGGGTTGTGGGTTCAAGTCCCACTCCAGAGCTTTGAGCTTGCAGTCTAATCTGACATTCCAGTCGTGTTGGGAAGTGCAAAGCCCCGTCCACCTTGGTGGGCGTAAACGATTCACATGTCACTATTTGAAGAAGAGTCGGTTGAGTTCTCGATCCCATGGTCAATATTTATCAACATCACCTCAATAAAGCAATTTCTGGGCATTACCTCATTGTTTGTGGGACCCCGCTATGCATAAATTAGTTACTTAATTTCCTACATTGTATCAAATTGCATTTTGAAAGTGCTTCCTGATGTGACCATCAATTCATTCGGAACATGATTGGAAGTAAACTGTAGTTTTAATAGTCTTACAACTGAGCCTGCCTGCGACCAGAAGAACTGAGGGCAGGCTCACACGGCTGCAGCACTTTATACTTCCGCTAGTGGGAGGGGCCATGGGCGGAGCCGAGGGTGGAGCCCTGTACAAGCTCCTCATCTCACCCTATGGGCAGAGCCGCGCAACGGCTCACAGACAGAGCCCACAAGGACACAGTACCATACAATACAATACAGTGTGAATTACATTCACCACATTCACCCCCTGTAAAACAATCAAGTCTGGCGGGGGTGACGGGTCTACGGGTTGAGCCGGTCCGGTGGCCGAGGCGTCCTTTGGGATCGGCGGAGCACCGGGGTTGCAGCCTCTTTGGGTGGCTGGGTGGTGACGGTCGGTGTGGGTGTGAGGACTCCGGGGGTATTTCGGTCCGAGCTCCGTTCCTGACCGGTGCGACGGGCGAAGGGGGGCGCAGGAAACCTATAGGCGTGGGGGCGCCGAGCGTGGGGGTTGGGTGGGGTGTAGTGTGAGTGGTACCTCGGCGGTGGTGGTGGTGGTGGATCCTGCAGGTGCCAGGTCCCGGAGGGAAACGGTGTCCTGACGGCCATCAGGGTGGTCTATAAAGGCGTAGTGTGGGTTCGACTGTAGCAGTAGTACCCTCTCTACTAGTGGGTCCGTTTTGTGTGTCTGGATGTGGTTCCGGAGGAGAACCGGGCCCGGTGTCCTTAACCAAGATGGGAGCAAAGCCCCGTGGTAGTGCCCCTAGGGAAAACAAATAATCGTTCGTGAGGGGTCTGGTTGGTGGCGGTGCACAGGAGGGACCTAATAGCATGGAGCGCGTCGTGGAGGACCTCCTGCCAGTGAGAGGTCGGGAGATTCCTGGAACGTAGGGTTAGTAGGATGGTCTTCCAGACCGTCGCGTTCTCCCTCTCCACCTGCCCGTTCCCCCTGGGGTTATAGCTGGTAGTCCTGCTCGAGGCGATGCCCTTGTCAAGCAGGTACTGACGCAGCTCGTCACTCATGAAGGACGAACCCCTGTTGCTGTGTACGTAGCTGGGAAAACCGAACAGGGTGAAGACACTGTGCAGGGCTCTGATGACTGTGTGGGAGGTCATATCAGGGCACGGGATGGCAAAGGGGAAGCGGGAGAATTTGTCTATGACGTTGAGGAAGTACACATTTCGATTGGTCGAGGGGAGTGGCCCCCTGAAATCGATGCTCAGGCGTTCAAAGGGCCGTGATGCCTTTACCAGGTGGGCTTTGTCTGGTCTGTAGAAGTGCGGTTTGCACTCCATGCAGATCGGGCAATCCCTGGTGATGGCTTTTACCTCCTCGGTGGAGAAAGGCAGATTTTGGGCTTTGACGTAGTGGGCGAGCCGGGTGACCCCCGGGTGGCAGAGGTTGTTGTGGATAGCCTTCAGGCGGTCGTCTTGTGCACTGGCGCATGTGCCGCGGGACAGGGCATCTGGGGACTCGTTGAGTTTCCCCGGTCGATATATGATGTCATAATTATAGGTGGAGAGTTCGATCCTCCACCGCAAGATTTTATCGTTTTTTATTTTGCCCCTTTGCGAGTTGTCGAACATGAAGGCAACTGATCTTTGGTCGGTGATGAGGGTAAACCTCCTACCTGCGAGGTAGTGCCTCCAGGACGTACGGCTTCCACAATGGCTTGAGCTTCTTTTTCGACTGAGGAGTATCGAAGTTCCGAAGTGGAGAGGGTTCGGGAGAAGAAAGCGACTGATCTCCCTGCCTGATTCAGAGTGGCGGCGAGAGCGACCTCTGAGGCGTCGCTCTCCACCTGAAAGGGGACGGATTCATCCACCGCCCACATGGCCGCTTTGGCGATGTCCTCCTTGATGCAGTTGAAGGCCTGGCGGGCCTCAGCTGACAGTGGGAAGAGTGTGGTCTTAAATAGTGGGTGGGCTTTGTCCGCATACTGGGGGACGCACTGGGCGTAATAAGAGAAGAACCCCAGGCACCTCTTGAGGACCCTGGGACAATGAGGGAGAGGGAGTTGTAAGAGGGGCGCATACGGTCCGGGTCGGGGCCCGTGCTGGTCCACCATTCGGTCCATTGCTCGTTGGAACACCGAGACCCCATTCGTGACGCCAAAGGGGACCTGGAGGAAATGGAAGAGGCGGCCATCTGCCTCAAGCGCCATGTAGTGGCGGTCCCCCGGGCGGATTGGGAGCTGGTGGTATGCAGACTTCAGATCCACCGTGGAGAATATGCGGTACTGGGCGATCTGGTTGACCATGTCTGCAATTCTGGGGAGGGGGTACGCATCGAGGTGCGTGAACCGGTTAATGGTTTGGCTATAATCAACCACCATCCGGGACTTTTCCCCGGTCTTGACGACCACCACCTGAGCTCTCCAGGGGCTGTTACTGGCCTCTATGACTCCCTCACGTAGGAGCTGCTGGACTTCGGCTCTGATGAATACTCTGTCCTGCAGGCTGTACCGCCTGCTGCGAGTGGCTACTGGTTTACAGTTAGCCGTTAGGTTAGCGAAGAGTGGAGGGGGGGGGCGATTTTTAGAGTCGCTAAGCTGCATATAGTGAGTTGAGGTAGGGGTCCGCTGAAGCTGAGTGTGCGGCTCTTGAGGTTGCATCGGAAATCGAGCCCGAGTAAGAGTGGGGCGCAGAGGTCGGGGAGTACGTACAGCTGGAAATTCGAGTAGCTGGCGCCCTGAATAATTAGGGGCGCGACGGTGCGCCCTTGTATTTGGACCGAGTGCGAGCCCGAGGCGAGGGAGATAGTCACGTGGCGGGTGATGAGGAAGATGGCGTCCAAGATGGCCGCCCCCATGGATCGCACGTGGCGGGCGGCGAGGAAGATGGCATCCAAGATGGCGGCCCCCATGACTCGCACATGGCCGGCCGCGTGGGGGAGGATTGCCAAGATAGCGGCACCCATAAGTCGCACATGTCGGGCGGAGGCGGAGTTGGCAGGCACGCTGCAACGTTGCGGGGCCTGCGAATTGGGGGAGCGATTGTTCTGGACTGCGGGGGAGTTAGAGGGTTTCGATTTCGCCAGACACACTCTGGCATAATGTCCTTTTTGACCGCAGCTGCTGCAGTTCACGTTGCAGGCCGGGCTGTGTTTGGGCTGGCCACAGAAAATGGCACGCTGGTGCTCCATAGTGAATGGGTGGCCGTGCGGCGCAGGCCTGGGGCAGTCGCTGGTCGGACACTTACAAATGTATAAGGAAAAAGTACAAAATGTGACTAATAGAAATGGGTATTCATTGTCGGATTATAATGAAAGCTGTATGGGGAAATGAGAATTGGTCGCTTGGTCCGCGGGGAATGAGTTTAGACTTCGGAACGCGACCTCCATATTAGTTGCTAGCTCTACCGTGTCCTCCAAGATCTGGGCCCCTTTCTCGAGTAGTTGCTGGCGCACATAGTTAGACCGGAGCCCCGCAACGTATACATCACGGACAGCGAGTTCCATATGCTGGGAGGCCGTTACAGCCTGAAAGTTGCAGTCCCGAGCAAGGGCTTTTAAGTCGCGCAGGAAGTCCTCTAGCGACTCTGCGGGGCGCTGGCAGCGGGTAGTGAAAACGTGCTGCGCGTAGACCTCGTTTACCGGCCGCACGTACAACGGTCGAGCATAGCAAGGGCTTCAGTATAGGAGTTGGTACAATTGAGTTGCATAGAGATGCGATGGCTCACCTGTGCGTGCAGTAGGCTGGGTTTCTGCTCCTCTGTAGTCTCGGAGGTGATCGATTCAGCCAGGTAGGCCTTGAAACACCGAAGCCAGTGTAGGAAGATTTCCTTCGCCTCTGCAGCCTGCGGGTCGAGTTCTAGTCGATCAGGTTTAAGGGCTGATTCCATCGTAGTTTTCTTCAAGTTTTCTAAGACTATTAAATTGATGTGACCATCAATTCACTAGCGACACGATTGGAAGTAAACTGTGGTTTTAATAGTCTTACAACTGAGCCAGCCTGCGACCAGAGGAACTGAGAGCAGGGCTTACGGCTGCAGCACTTTATACTTCTGGTAGTGGGAGGGGCCATGGGCGGAGCCAAGGGTGGAGCCCTGTACAAGCTCCTCATCTCCACCTATGGGCAGAGCTGCGCAACAGCTCACAGACAGAGCTCACAATACCATACAATACAATACAGTGTGAATTACATTCACCACACTTCCTTGGCTGAAAACTCTTTGGGGCACCTCCCTTTGTTAGTGAAAGGTATGAAGATCTAGATAAGTTATTTCTTGTGAGCCAAATTGAAAATTAAGTTGAATGTTGATTCCTCTTTCTGTCATCCATAAAGGTGCACAACGATTACAGATTTCACCCGAAACTGCAACAGTGGATCATTGCTCATCGGCTGGCAAAGGACAACGAAACTCTCCATTTCCACGGCATCAGGAAAGATGGGGACACAGCATTTATGTATCTCCTGTCAGCCAAGCAGGCCAACATCACAGTGAAACAACAGGAACAGGATTGGTTGCTGCTTCCGCAACAAGCGACAGAGATAGCCAGCGGTGAGCACTGGCTTCAGGAGATACTCCTGGGAAATCTGGAGCTCTCTCCCCATAACAAGCTGCTGTGGCTGGGAACCAATTGAAAATTTAAAAACCGAGATTGCTAAACGTCTGTTTGGTCGGGGCCATTAAGGGCTACGGGACTAAGGCGAGTAAATAGAGTTAGGATATGGTCGATCATAATGGGGGAGCAGTTTTGAGGGGCTGTCTACGTCAGCCGTTTTTATGGGCCAAATAGATGGAGCTGTGAAGCGTGATTGCTGAAGCAGTCGTTAATTAATGGGCTGTATTTTTAAAACACTGCAGTCTGAATCAGAGTCGGGGTAGCTGCCTAATTTGGTGCTGCTAGTCTCGAGGCCGGTTCCCCACCCCAATCCTGACCCCAAATCATTTTAAGTGATAGACATGGCATGTTGGGCCTAATTATTGTTAAGGAAGGGGCCTATTAAGGCCTCTTTCCCATACCGACTGGGACTTCTACTCCACAATGTAGGCAGGTCTACATGCAGGCCGATGCGGTGGGGTCAGAGAGGGAAGAGGAGGCTACGAAAGATCCCAAACTCCGTGGGAAGACAGTGGCGGGCGCTACCCAGTCTTACCCTGATTCCCCAGGATGGGGGAGGTTTGTGGGCTCAGGGCACTACCTCCCCCTCCTTGGTGAATGGATACCTCCAAGCGTCACAAACAAATTTGGATTTGGATTTTTGTTTATTGTCACGTGTACAGTGTAAAGTATTTTTCTGCGACCATCTCAACAGATCAAATTTCTCCCCTCAAATAAATAAAGATAGATTTCTAATATAAAATCAGGTCAATGTTGTCCCACCCTCGCACTCCCAGAAGTGTTCGAGCAGAAATTTGTACCGTTTCACAAATCACAGGCCCAAACATTACTGTGGCCAAAGTGAAAGTGAAAGGCTTGACTTATTTGTCTGACATTTCACTTACTTCAAATAAGATCATAGAATTCCTACAGTGCAGAATGAGGCCATTCAGCCCATCGAGTCTGCACCGGCCCTCTGAAAGAGCACCTCTACCTAGGCCCATCCCCCTGCCTTATCCCCGTAACACAACCTAACCTGCACATCCCTGGTCACCAAGGGGCAATTTAGCATGGCCATTCCACCCAACCTGCACATCTTTGGACCGTGGGAGGAAACCGGAGCACCCGGTTTTGACAACCCACATACATTTGTTTTTTTTAAAAAAGAGCTGGAGAAACTGAGGCCGGAGAAGATCCTGTCACAGCGAATCCAGTGAAAGTCATTCAAAATTTGGGATTGGGGGACTGGGGAGAAAGGTGCAACACGGGCACATTTTAAAAATAGCGGAAGAATTGCCACACAAAACCTACTAACATCAGCAGCTAGCAAAATGAATCTGTGCGTTTGTGCATGTGCAGGGACTTGTGAAGGATGGATTAGGTGCTCTACTCATCAAAATTATTACATGATTCGGTTCAACAGAATACACCAAGTCATGCTCTGTTCAAAGGACACTGGCGGACAAAGGAGGATTATTTATTTCTTTGCAGACAAATACATACATGCATTTGCATCATAAACTAAGCCCAAGCGTACACATCGACGGCATTATTGGAACCAAATTTCCATTAACTCAGCCATGAATTTCTGATTCAAGATGTTGTCCCGATTTGCACATGAGACATTAAACAGAAGTTCTGTCCACCACATCCACCAGGACAATTAGGGTTGGGCATTAAAAGTGCCGGCCATATCCCGTGGCAGAATAGAAACAAAATTTCAGCCATGGACGCCGAAACACCTTTGGCACTATTCAAAGAAAACCACAAAAATAGTCCTGGTATTCTGAGCAAATTTCATCCCTTAGCCTACAAAAAAATGACAGCGTGTCTCATAGTCGTTTATTGGATCTTGCAGAGTGTAAAGAAACAGTTATGCTTGCTTTCCCTTTGAGTCAATCACCGCATCCTTCAACAGGCCTCACTGGGTAATAGCTGGTCAGTAACGACATGTCGATAGACTTGGGTCATTCTTAAAGGTTTATTTGCAAATTCCCTTAAATTAAAGAGTATCTACAGCACAGGAACAAGTCACTCAGCCCAACAAGTCCATGCTGATATTTATACTCTGTACTAGCCCCCACCTTCATCTTTTAAAAAAAATTAAGAGTCCCCAATTCTTTTATTTTTCAATTAAGGGGCAATTTAGTATGGCCAATCTGCCTACCTTGCACATCGTTTGTTTTGTGGAGGTGAGACGAGCAAAGGGAAATTTATATTAATTCTTAAAAAGGCACAGCTTGGAGGAATGACCCCTTGATGACCCAGCAACCATTATGGATTTGAGGTGGGCATGGGGGTCCGTTGTGACCCATTGTACGACCCCCCACCCCCCACCCCTCGCTCTCCCGACTTTGCATTCTGAGTCCATCACATTGATCTGGATCACGTTGTGCAATTTTGGTCTCCATATTTTAGGAAGGATATCCTTGCGTTGGAGGTGGCACAGCAAAGGTCCACTCATTGGCCCCAGAGGTGAGGGGGGTTGCCCCATGATCAGAGGCTGAGTAAGTTTCCTGGAGTTCACAAGAAGGAGAGATGATCTCACTGAAACAGGACTTGATAGAGTGGACACTACGAGATTGGTCGGAGAATTTAAAACACGCTGGGAGAGGGGCCCAGTCTCAGGATAAAGGGTCCTTCAGTTAGGACTGAGATGAGGAGAAATAATTTTACTCAATGGATCTTTGAGTAAAGGGTCTGCTGGTCAATTCACAGGTTAACAACGGCACATATCACAAACTCGCCATTATTGTTCCAGCAAGATTTGAGTCAATGATTCAGAAAACAGATAAATATCCCCCAGAGAGAGAGTGTGTAAATCTTCAGTAATTATGGGGCTGTGTGGCTTACACATTTCTCACACGGCTGATTATATTTATCAGAAGAGAGTCTCAATAGTTTTTTAAAAGGAGAGATTTCAAGATACGTTCGGCACAGGATTTTGTTTTCTGCTGATTAGAGGGATGATCTCTCAAAATTAAATTCATCCCTTTCTTCCAGCAACGCTCAGTCCAAAACCGAATAATGTAGATGTCCTTCTTAAACTGGAACCTCGTGGAACCCAGGTCCAAGTGCCCAAAGCAGCCGCTTTACCAGAAGCACCACCAAAGGTAGGTCCACTTCTCATGGGCAACTCCAGGGTGTGGACTGTTTAAAAAAGGAATGCAAATCGTGGTCTCCAGGTTAGTAACCTTACCTTTTCGTCAAAGGACCACCTTACACCATGCCAGCTTCACTCTTGACGGTTATTGAATCTATTTCAGTCAGTCAATCAAGAACCAAGCAATCTCCTCACAACTGATCTTAAACCTTTTTAGTTATTCTTTCAAGAGGTATGTGCATCGCTTGCCAGGCCAGCATTTTTATTGAAAATCCCTAATTGCCCTTTAAAAGGTCGTGTGAGCCTCCTCCTTGAACCATGTAGGTACACCCACTGTGCTGTTAGGAAGGAGTTCTAGGATTTTGCCCCAGCGATATATTTCCAAGTCAGGATGGCGAGTGGCTTGGGAGGGGGGGGGGGGGACGTTGGGGGCGATGGTGTTTTCAGGTATCTGTTACCCCCGTCCTTCTGGGTGGAAGAGGTTGCAGGCGTGAAAGGTGCTGTCGAAGGAGCCTTGGTGAGTTACTGCAGTGCATCATGTAGATGGTGCACACGGCTGCCACTGTGTGCTGATGGTGGAGGGAGTGAATGTTTAAGGTGGGATTGGGGTGCCAATCAAGCGAGGCTGCTTTGTCCTGGATGGTGTTGAGCTTCTTGAGTGTTGTTGGAGCTGCGCTCATCCACAGGCAACTTCATCACACTCCTGACTTGTGTCTTGTGGTTGGTGGATAGGCTTTGGGGAGTCAGGAGGTGAGTTACTGCCTACCTTTCCAAAATGCTTTTCACAACCTCACTATGTTCCTAAAATCCTTTCTTTTTTAAAATAAATTTAGTCAATTCATCTCTTCCAATTAAGGGGCAATTTAGCGTGGCCAATCCACCTTATTAGGTGGTCCAAGAGTAACAAGTATTGACCAAGGCACTGGGAAAATTCCACTGGGAACCTAAGTTGAGCTGACATGGGAGAAGGTCTTAGTTTAATGTCTCATTAGCAGGCGACACTGACAGTGCGGCAGCCTCACAGTACCACACTGGAGTGTCAGCCTGGAGTTTGCCCTCAATCTCCAGATTAATGTCTTAATACTTGGTGCATTAATGGTGGACAGAGTCTGTCCCTTTTAAGTTCTTGGCCTTGAGCTGCAAGCTATAAAACATTGAACCGTCAGGAGGAACAAATAGCTTCCTCTTTTTCTCCCTGTTAGATTGGTTGGGAGTGTTTGGGTTGCACCTACATTAATAAACCAACTCGTCCAGGATGTGAGATGTGCAGCACAGCTAGACCAGACAACTACCAGATACCGAACCTGTATCAGCCCGATGAAGAGGAACTGCAGAGGATGAAGAATGAAGAAGAAAATTATAAGCAATACGAACAGGTGACCCTTTTGCCATTTTTCAGTACCTATTTGGCATTTTACGTTGCTGTCTGATTTCTTGTTGTCTTGTTCTCACAGTCCATGGTGAGCTTTCACTATTCCCCCATTTAATGATAATCCATTATCATTATCATGGATGATAGCCTCGAATAAAATCCCTATAGGCCTGTGTGTACCTCTGTACTTACATACAAGGAGCTTTTCCAACCCCGTGCTTCAGGGGATGAAGGAGGGGGGGGGCAGGAAATGTAGAAAGCAGCAGGTTTGCTGTGACACGTTCCCGGTCCAGGTAAACACCCAGTGGTGGGTCCGGAGTGCAATCGGCTGCCCACCCACAGGAAGCGTAGAAACAATTGAGGGAGTTAAAGCCACAATTGCTGTCCATTTTCAGAGAGGCCGGCAGTTTTTCTGGCAACGCACCGCCCGTAAACCCCCACTCCCCCACCCCAACCACCACCCTGCTGTGTAAGGTAGTGTCATAGCGGGAGGTCCAAGTAGGGTTGCCAACCGTGACTAAATGTATTCCTGGAGGTTTCATCATGATTTGTCCCTTGCGCTCCAGCCATTCACCAGCCAACGCATCCATCCTCATGATGTACTGCCCCCCCCTACACCAATTTAAAAACAAAAATACTTCACCAGTAAACATCTTTATTGACTACTGGAAATCTCCAGTCAAGCCACCACATTGAATAATGTCAGCCAAACAGCCTTTTTAAAAACCCATTTTCACAGTGTTTGTTTGTTAAAGAGAAATGTTCAAAGAAAATGACTTAAAAAGTGATGTTTTCAATGTCCCAGACAATTTTATTCCAGGACTCACACAGCAATTCCTGGGGATTGATCGTCAATTGTACCCAGGTCCCTGGCGCGGTGAGGCAGCACTGTGCCACCATGCTGCCCTTTAACCGTAACTCGGTGTTTCTTTCACAGTGCCAGTAGGAAACCGCCTGCTGGTGGCACCTGGACAGTTGGTTAGGTGGCCAGAGAGGTAGTTACCAGGTAACTTTCAAATTGTGAAAGGATTTGATAGAGAGGAAAGAGAGGGAATGTTTTCAGATGTGGGGAAGAACATAACTAGAGACCATCGATATAAGGTAGTCACCAAGACATCCAATAGGGAATTCAGAAGAAACCTTTTCACCCAGAGAGTGGTGAGAGTGTGGAACTCACTACCACAGGGAGTGGCTGAAGTGAATCCTACAGATGCATTTAAGGGGATCGACAAGCAAATGAGGGAGGAGGGAATAGAGAATAACGATGATAGACTTGGATGAGGAAAGATGGGAGAGGGCTCGGGCAGAACATACACATCAGGATAGAATTGGTTGGGCCGAATGGCCTGTTTCTGTGCTGTGGATGGAATGTAACATGATTATCTTTGTTTTACAAACAGTCCAAGGTACTGAAACGGCAACAGAACTACAAACTTCTGTTGGAAACGGATGAACAAAACCTGATATCGACCGGGGAGGACTTTGAATGTCCAATCTGCTTAAACACCTTCGACAATGGTGAAGACGTGACTCTTCGAGAGTGCCTACACCCCTTTTGCAAGTAAGAGAAATGTTCTTGTGCATTCGTAGGAGAGGGAACTCTTGGAGCTGGGCTGGCTACAATTGATCAGCTTTAATATGGAACAATGGGAAACTTCCTCAATTATCTGGGGCTGGTTTAGCACAGGGCTAAATAGCCGGCTTTTAAAGCAGGCCGAGGCAGGCCAGCAGCACGGGTTCAATTCCCGTATCAGCCTCCCCGAACAGGCGCCAGAATGTGGCGACTAGGGGCTTTTCACAGTAACTTCATTTGAAGCCTACTTGTGACAATAAGCGATTTTCATTTTTCGTTTCATTCATTTTCATTTTCATTTCATTTCATTCATTCAATTACACTTGCTCCTAAACTAGGAAGCAGTCATGTCAGAGAATCAGAGAAATTTATCTACAGAATGGAGGCCATTTGGCCCAACATGACTCTGCTGGTTCTTTAAATGTTCTGCTGGCCCATTTTGTGTCCATAACCCTGTGTATTTCCCTTCAAATACTAATCCAACTCCTTTTTCAAATTGTTTATGGGATCAGTTTCCTTCACCTTTTCAGGTGGGTTATTCCAGATCCTGGCAGGACACTGAATGAAAACATTTCTCCTTCTCTCCCTTCTTGATGACTATGGATTTTGGGACCTCTGGTCACTTTCCAGAGGGAAAGGTCTTTCTTTATCCGCTCCAACCAACACCTGTCATCATCTTGAAAACCTCTGTTAGATCACTTCTTAACCTTCTTTATTCCAAGAAGAACAACCCCACCTTTATTGACATCTGCTCACAACTGAAGTCCTTCATAGAAGGAAGGTAGGAAGGTTTCAGCACAGAAAGAGGCCATTCAGCCCATCGTGCCTGCATTGGCTCAGAAAACCAGCCCCCCATTCTAATCCCAATTCAATTGCCAATCCAGGTATCCACCACCCTCTGGGTGAAAACTTTTTCCTAATTTCCCCTCTAACCCTTCTACCAATCATCTTAAATCTATGCCCCCTGGTAATTGACCCCTTAGTGAGGTGGAAACAGGTCTTTCCTGTCCACTCTATCTCGGCCCCTCGTAATTTTGTACACCTCAACTAGGTCACCCCTCATCCCCTTCTGCACTGAGGAAAACAACACTAACCCACCCAATCTCTCCTCGTTGCTGCAATTTTCAAGCATTGGCCACATTCTTGTAAATCTCCTCTGCACGCTCTCCAGAGCAATTACGTCTTTCCCGTAATGTGGTGACCAGAACTGTACCCAAAACACCAGCTGCGATCTAACCAGTGTTCTAGACGGCTCCATCACTACATCTCTGCTTTTGTATTCAATACCCCGTCCAATAAAGGAAAGTATTCCATATGTTTTCTTATCCCTTTATCCACTGTACTGCCACCTTAAAGGACCTGTGGACATGCACTCACACTGCCTCTACCTTTCTCAATATCCTCCTGCTTGTTTTGTGAATTTCCTTGCTTTCCTTGCCCTCTCAGAATGCACTACCTCTCACTACCTCACCTCTGGTAACATTCTGATAAAACGCTTCTGGACCCTTTCCCACATCTTTCCTGAAGTGTGATGCCCAGAATTGTCCGCCATACTCCAGCTGAGGCTTAACTAGTGATTGCTAGCATGATCTTTTTATTTTTTATTGGGCTTTGGGCATTCGTTGCTTAATTCTAATTACACTTGAACTGTGTGGCCTGCTGTGTGGCCATTCCACAGGACAGGTATGAGTCAACCACATCGCTGTGGGTCTGGAGTCACATACAGGCCTGACCGGGTGAAGATGGCAGATTTCCTTCTCTAAAGGACATTAGTGAACCATTAGGGAAGCAGCTAGGTTTTTTCGACAATCAATGATAGTTGTCTTTGTCACCATCGACTAGCTTAATTATAATTCCATATTTATTAATAGAGTGTTATGGTGGGTTTTGAACCCGTGTTTAGCCGGTGCCTATGACTAATTAGTCTGGTGTTAGTAGCACGACACCAACGTAGCTCCTCACTTTTCTATTCCATTCCGAGTAATACATCTGCTTTTTTTTAACCACCTAGTCAACTTGTTCTGTTAAGGACTGGGTCGTTCACATAATGGTTACTTTACTGGACTAGTCTGGAGCAGTGATCCAGAAGCCAGGATTAATAATATGGTGGAAGGGAGGGAATGAGGCTTCAAATGGAGTGAATGGGAAATTGAGGGGGCTTAACTTTCCAAATGTTTAAATAAATATTAATGTTTACAGAGACTGCCTGAAACGCACAATCCTCAGCAGTACTGAAGCTGATGTGACCTGTCCATTCATGGATGAAAACTATTCGTGCCAAAGCAAAATTCTTGAACGCGAGATAAAATACGTGAGTTTTCTTCATGAAAAACGAAATGAAAATGAAATGAAAAAAAAAATGAAAATCGCTTACTGTCACAAGTAGGCTTCAAATGAAGTTACTGTGAAAAGCCCCTAGTTGCCACATTCCGGCGCCTGTTCAGGGAGGCTGGTACGGGAATTGAACTGTGCTGCTGGCTTGCCTTGATCTGCTTTAAAAGCCAGCGATTTAGCCCTGTGCTAAACAGCCCCTAAACAGCCCTTCATCGTCCAAACTCTGCATGCTTTACTTCAGAACTGAGAAAAATCTAATGCAGTACAAGTTTACTAAGGAAGAAATGCGAATGGTGTCATGGGCTGGGGGTGTGATTAAGGTAGTGGGGAGGGTCTTGCCACCAACCATCCTCAATTATCAGAGATCAGCCACAGGAAGACCGTGTCGCTCAAGGGAGCCAGGTGGTTGCATTTAGATGCTGAAGGAACATCACCATAAGGTCTGAGGGACACGCAGATCGTTTCAACCTCTGCCATCAAAAAGCACTAGAGACGACGATTAGCATCGAACCAGAAGAGAATGTTTAAAATTTCTTTAAGGTTCCTTGTGGTCCAGGAGAGCTTTTCCTGTAGCAACAAGGAAATCTGGGCCTCCTACCCCTGCCCCCCCCCCCCCCCCCCCCCCAACCACCACCCCCATCCCGCCACCCCAGGCCTTCCCTCTCTCTTCTCTGGCTGTGATTATCCCGGACCCCCTCCACTCACCCGCTAAAATTCCCTTTGTGCCCTTTGACGTTATCGGTTTTCGCCCATTTTCCCAGTCCCGCTCCCAATTCTGACAGGAACAAAAATGGCCGCAGCCTCCGGCTGGGAGTATTTGTGGGGGAAAGGGTGTTCATTCTCTCCTCAGCCATCCCAAATGTAGCCAAAATTAGTGTCTTTCCATTCATTTATCTTTAGAATTAAAATCCCATTTCAGTCTTCACTTCTTCAAACTTTCAGTCTTTGCTGTCAGTTCTCTTCTCCTTTCATTTCCTGAATTTGACACCTCATTAGGATATGTTTCAGCTGGTTTCGCACTTCACCCTCTGGTTTAAGAACCATTTAACAACAAATAAAAATATTTTGTTTTTAACGCACACCAGATGGCCTGTCAATCAAAGGATGTTTTATTTTCTTTATATCTGACAGTTTCAATATTTTTTCATGTTTAAAGGGCTGGGGATTTATACGTCCTCAGATCATGACATTTAGAACATAGAACAGTACAGCACAGAACAGGCCCTTCGGCCCTCGATGTTGTGCCGAGCAATGATCACCCTACTCAAACCCATGTATCCACCCTATACCCGTAACCCAACAACTCCCCCCCCTTAACCTTACTATTAGGACACTACGGGCAATTTAGCATGGCCAATCCACCTAACCTGCACATCTTTGTACTGTGGGAGGAAACCGGAGCACCCGGAGGAAACCCACGCACACATGGGGAGGACGTGCAGACTCCACACAGACAGTGACCCAGCCGGGAATCGAACCTGGGACCCTGGAGCTGTGAAGCATTTATGCTAACCACCGTGCTACCGTGCTGCCCCTTTTAAACAGATCTTTTCACAAGCATTTAAGGTCCCTCTAACTGTGAAAATGGAGAATGTTTGAATTCAGCATTAATTTCAAATGGCCCTGCTGAGATCAGGCCCTGCTGGCAAAAATGGGATGTGATATCTGGCTTCCACATCCAGATCACACCTGTCATTTTTAAAGGTCTCCGGAGTTGTCCTGACTCAATGACAATCCAGCTTTAAGAGTGGGGGCTGGTCAAAAGGGAGGAAAATATCAGAGCAGGAGCTTTCCGGAGTGAGATTAGGAAAACCTTTTTCACACAAGAGCAATAGAAGTTTAGAGCTCGCTTCCACAAATGGCAATTGATGCGAGATTAATCGTAATTTTAAAACTGATTAGATTATTGTTAACCATAGATACGAGGCGATTACAGGAACAGAGGCAGATATATGGAGTGAGGTTGCTGACCAGCCAAGATCTCATTAACAGCTGAACAGGTTCTGGGGGCTAAACTGGCCTCTTGCTGTTGCTATGTTCCTGGGCCCAGACATGATAAAGGTTGAGCATCTTTCACAAAGATTCAGATTCTAAGAATAGTTGTTTCTAGAAAATGCCGAGTGCTCCAGAGGTCTGATGTGATACCATCAGATCGGCCTCATTATTTCCTTCTATGTCAAGATTGGCAGGTGAAGAACCTACATCTAGGCTTCTGCCAACCCTGCTGTGTAATCCTTTACAGTGGGACATTTTAAAATGACATAGACTCACCCTATTTTGTTCAGATACATTCATTTATTTTCCCATTCCTCCACTGACAATAGTTTAGCTTTGTGGTATTCCAAGCTGAGTCAAGGGTGGCGATTCTCCGAGCCCCACTCCAGGCCGGAGAATCGCCGCAACCGTGCCACGACGCCCCGACGCCGGCGCGCGGTTCTCCGAGGTGCGGAGAATCGCCGCCATTTGCACGTCGCCGGCCGCTGGAAACGGCGGGGCCGCCAATTCTCTGGCCCAGATGGGCCGAGCGGTTGCTCCGATACGACAGAGTTCCGCCGGCGCCATTCACCCCTGGTCGCTGCCGGCGGAACTCTGCAGGAATGGTCGGGGGGCGGCCTGTGGGGGGGGGGGGGGGGGGTCTCCTTCACCGGGGGGGGGGCTCCAATGGTGTCTGGTCCACGATCGGGGCCCACCGATCAACGGGCCAGCCTCTTCCACCCCCACCCCCGGGCCTACCTCCTGTGCAGCCGGCCCCTGAACACCGATCCCATGTTGGTCGGGGCCAGCGCGCAAAAGAAGTCCCCCGCGCATGCACAGGTTGGTGCGGCTCCCTTTGGCACCGCAAGAGGAAACTGGAGGGGCATGAACCTTTCCAGCGGCTCACGACGCGCAAACTCTTGGGCCCAGTATTGGAGAATCGCCCCCAACGTTTTCTCATCTTAAAAGACCTTCTTACTCTTTTTATTCCCCCTCTATTTAACAACGACTTGCATTTATATAGCATCTTCAGTGCAGAAAAAAATGCCCAAGTTGCTTGAAGCGTTCTTAAAGCCTGTAGTTCAAGATCAATCATAATAATCTTTATTATTGTCACAAGTAGGCTTACATTAACACTGCAATGAAGTCACTGTGAAAATCCCCTCGTCGCCACATTCCAGCGCCTGTTCGGGTACACAGAGGGAGAATTCAGAATGTTCAACTCACCTAACAAGCACATCTTTTGGGACTTGAGGGAGGAAACCAGAGCACCTGGAGGAAACCCACTCAGATATGGGGAGAACATGCAGACTCTGCACAGATAGTGACCCAAGCCAGGAATCGAACCCGGGTGAAGCAACAGTGCTAACCAAGAGGGTTTGTTAGGTCATTTATTTTGTTCAATCAGTTTATAAGCCCGGAATTAATAATACTAATTTCCACCATTATTTTATAAGCTGTTGTGTACAAGTTGTTTCCAAAATTAAGGGTTATAAATCTAAGTTAGTTAAAGACGGTGCATGCTGGCACTGCTGACTCGCAGCGCCAAGGACCCGGGTTCGATTCCAGCCTTGGGTGATTGTCTGGAGTTTGCACATTCTCCCCGTGCCTGCGTGGGTTTCCCTCCCACAGTCCAAAGATGTGCAGGTTAGGTGGATTGGCCACGCTAAAATTGCCCCTTAGTGTCTAAAGGTGTGCAGGTTAGGTGGGGTTACAGGGGAGTGGGCCTCGGTTTGGGTGCTGTTTCAAAGGGTTAGTGCAGACATGATGGGCCGAATGGCCTTCTGCACTGTCGGGATTCTACGGATTCTAATAAATCCAATGGGATATTTAAGAGAAACCTTTTTACTCCGAGAGTAGTGGGAGTATGGAACTCACTACCACAGGTGTTTAGAATAGATGCCTTTAAGAGAAGTTCGATGAGCACCCGGGAGTATTGAATTTAAGGATATGCTGATAGGGTGAGATAAAGATGGGAGGGAGGAGAGTCGTGTGGGGGGAATAAAAACCGTGTGCTGTAAATACTATGGAATTATTATTTTTTTAAATTCAGTTTTTCCATTGATTTCAACATCACGGCCACACAATTATTATTCTGCTTTACCCGTGTTGCCTCACAGCTCCTGACAGAGGAAGAATATCGTTTGTACTTGGACAAAAGTTTAGCGATTGCTGAGAATCGCAGTGCGAACAGCTATCACTGTCAGACCCCCGACTGCAAGGGCTGGTGCATCTATGAGGATGACGTCAATGAGTTTGACTGTCCCATCTGTAACAAGAAGAACTGTCTGGTGTGCAAGGTAAGTCGGACTTGGGCTGATGGACCTTCAAAAAAAAAAAAGAGCTGGGTATATATCTGGGTGGGAACAGGTTGTAGATTGGCGCAAGGGGGCAACGGAAATCTGGGAGTCTCTCTCCAGCGGAGCCAGTGGAAGGTGGAGCAATAGAAATTTACAGGGTTGGAATCTACCGTGTGGGCAGCACGGTAGCATTGTGGATAGCACAATCACTTCACAGCTCCAGGGTCCCAGGTTCGATTCCGGCTTGGGTCACTGTCTGTGCGGAGTCTGCACATCACCCCGTGTGTGCGTGGGTTTCCTCTGGGTGCTCCGGTTTCCTCCCACAGTCCAACGATGTGCAGGTTAGGTGGATTGGCCATGATAAATTGCCCTGAGTGTCCAAAATTGCCCTTAGTGTTGGGTGGGGTTACTGGGTTATGGGGATAGGGTAGGGGTGTTGACCTTGGGTAGGGTGCTCTTTCCAAGAGCCGGTGCAGACTCGATGGGCCGAATGGCCTCCTTCTGCACTGTAAATTCTGTGATAATGGAACATTCCTGAAAAGATAAATAAATGGATACTCTGCTACTGTGGTAAAACAGAAGGTGGCTAGCTGGGTATATGAACTAGAAAAGTCCTTAATCTGCCTGAGTTAGTTCATCTAAAGTAATTTAGGGAACATAAACAGGATTCTTGAAACAGAGGAGTGATGAGATTTTCTTTTTACTTCACCAAGTTATGATGATCTGGAATCCATAGAATCCTTACAGTGCAGAAGGAGGCCATTCTGCCCACCGACCCTCCGAAAGACCCACCCCACCCATGCCCATTCACCCACCCTATCCCTGTAACCCCGTAACTCATCTAACCTGCACATCTTTGGACTGTGGGAGGAAATCGGAGCATCCGGAGGAAAGTGCAAACTCCACACAGTCACTCAAGACCGTAATTGAACCCGGGTCTCTGGCGCTGTGAGGCAGCAGTGCTACCCATTGTGCCGCTGTGCTGCCTCAATGTGTCTTTACACTGACAGAAACAGATTCATTAATAGCTTTCAAGAGGCAATGGTTGGATGGTGGTAGGGAACGACCAGGAGAATGGAATTAGTAAGACAGCTCATTCATTGTTGATTGTTGGGAAGTATGTTTCCCGGGGTATTTATTTGCTGTAACCTGGGGCGGGATTCTCCCCTAACCGGCGGGGCGGGGGGTCCCGGCGTAGCGGAGTGGCGCCAACCACTCCGGCGTCGGGCCAAAACCGGCACCAACGGACTTTGACGCCCGGGGCTGGTCGAAAGGCCTTCTCCGGTTCGCGCATGCGCCGGTGGTGACATCAGCGGCCAGCTGCCGCTGATGTCACCACTGGCGCATGCGCGCTGGGGGATTCTCTTCCGCCTCCGCCATGGTGGAGGCCGTGGCGGCGGCGGAAGAGAAAGAGTGCCCCCACGGCACTGGCCCGCCCTCCGATCGGTGGGCCCCGATCGCGGGCCTGGCCACCGTGGGGGCACCCCCCGGGGTCCGATCGGCCCGCGCCCCCCCCCCCCCAGGACCCCGGGGGCCCACTCGCGCCGCCGATCCCGCCGCCACCAGAGGTGGTTCAAACCTCGGCGGCGGGAGAGGCCTCCCAGCGGCGGGACTTCGGCCCATTGCGGGCCGGGGAATCGCCGCAGGGGGCTCGCCACTTGACGTGGCGCGATTCCCGTCCCTGCCAATTCCCGGGTGGCGGAGAATTTCTGCTACGGCGGGGGCGGGATTTTCGGCGGCCCCGGGCGATTCTCCGACCCTGTGTGGGGTCGGAGAATTTCGCCCCTGTTTTGATACAGATTTGTAATAAAATACATTTAAACAAAAGAGGAAATAGCCTCTCTGCAGCCACACTATCAACCTCCTGAGAATCCTCTCTGTCTCAATAAGGTCACCTCTCATTCTTCTAAACTCCAATGAGTGCAGATACGATCTACTCAACCTCTCCTCATTCGAAAATCACTCCAGACCCGGGATCAACCTAGTGGACCTTCTCTGCACTGTATCCAATGCCATGAACCTTTCCTTAGATAAGGAACCCAAAACTGTTCACAGTATTCCAGGTGTGGTCGAACTAGTGCTTTGTATAGTTTTTAATACTTCCTTATTTTTATACTCCATTCCCTTTGAAATAAAGGCCACCATCCCGTTTGCTTTCCCAATTACCTGCTGAACTTGCATGTGAGCTTTTTGTGATTTAGGCTCGAGGACACCAATCCCCTCTGTTGTTGCTCTGTTTACCTTCTATAAATATGGCGGTTAATAAGGTCACCTTTCTTAATCCTAATTATGTTTACTTTCAGAGTCGCCAGGTATCTCTCAATACCGCCACAAGGTTCAACCCGAATACCGATCAAAGAGCCAATACACCACTTAGTTAGTTCAAAGTCAATACTATTTATTTACACACACAGTAAGATCTACTCATGCACAATAACACTACAGGCTAAACTATATCTATCACTAACACCTATACTCAACTTTGGGTGCTTACTTAGGTCAGAGGAACAATGGCCGTTGTTCGGATCTGAGGCTGTTGGGTTCGAAGAGATAACAGAACAGCTAAGGTCGTCCGTCTGGTAGCGAGCGTTGAACTTGGACTTACTGCTTCTGGTGATGCTGGTGGAAGGGTCTCTCCGCCTGTGAGCCAAATCCAAGAGGCTGAACCTTTCGCGGGGGTTCCTTCTTATACTCGGGGGGGGGGGGGGGGGGGGGGGGGGGGGGGGGGGGCTTTTGCGCGCTTTTTAGGCAGGCCTTAAACTTGGTCCCAATTAATTGGGCAGCTTCTTGATCATTGTCATCGATCTAAACCAATAAAGGGGTGTGTGCCTTGATGGCTGGGCGTGTCCTAGGTGGCTGTTGGCCTTGCTTTGTTTGTGTCTTCTGGTTGGGGTAGTGGCGCCGGACTGTCTGGAACAGTATCGGCTACCTGAGCACTCGTTCTTTGTTTCCCGGAGATGGGCCATCAATATGTAAATAGACCCAGAGTTTCGATTCTGACTGCTGACTGCTTTCGAAATAAACATTCAGGCTCTGTGCCTGCTTGTTGCTTAGTAGTGTCCATATTTCCCTACAGCCTCTGCGAATATCCATTTTATATACTGAAAGTGGCCTTCCCAGATGGCAACACTGCTGCAGCTTTCTGCAGTCTTTCTCCATTTAAATAATATTCAGCTCCTTTATTCTTCCTGCCGAAGTGCAGAACCTCTCATCTTCCTCCATTATATTCCATCTGCAAGTTTCGCCCACTCACCTAACCTTCCTATATCCCTCTGTAGACTCTTTGTGTCCTCCTCACCACTTGCCTTCCCACCTATTTTTGTGTTATCCGCAAACTTGGCAATAGCGCATTCATTTCCCTCGTCCAAGTCATTAATTTATATTGTAAATAATTGTGGCCCCAGCACAGATCCCTGTGGCATTAACTCTTGTGCTTAAACATCTGGAGTGGGATTGAACATGCATCGTTCTGACTCAGTAGAAAGTGAATGCTGCCCTCTGCGCTGTTCTGAACACCACGTGCAGAATTGTCTATTTTATTTTCTTGGAGCGGGCGAGAAAAGCGGTGTGCAGCTTGCCAGCCGCACCGCCGACTTTTCTCACCGTACTGTCCGGCACTTAAAAGAAACAAAATCCTGGCGCCATCTCGCATTCGTGTTGTAAAGGGGGGAGCCCAGCAGCCAATTTGCTCACAGCAAGCTCCCCCACACAGCAATGTAATAATAATCAGATCAACTACTTTGGTGATGTTGAATGAGGAACTCTGATCAGAAGACGAGGGCTAATACCATTAACCTTCAAAATTATGCCATGGGATTGTTAACATTCAGATCGGGCCTCAGTTTATAGTTTTATCTGAAAAATGATACCCCTAACAGTGCAGCACTCCCTCAGTACTCCACTGACTTTTCCCCCCTGTTTATTTTTGTGCTCAAGCCCTGGAGTGGGACGTGAATCCAGAGCCTCAGTAACTTCGAGGTGGGAGTCATGGCTAACTCACTGAAAAAGGAAATAATCTTTTCTGCTCCTCAACACAGGCTATACACGAAGGAATGGACTGCAAGCAGTACCAGGACGATCTGAAAATTCAGGCTGAAAATAACAAAGCTGCAAAACAGACTGCTGACATGCTGACGGTGAAGCACTTCTGTATTCATTCTTGATCAAAAGTTATCTTAAATTAGCTTTTTTAGGGGGGGGGGGGGGGGGGGGGGGGGTTCCCCAAGCTCACGGCTGGGATGGGGGAAGAGATGGAATAGTGAAAAATTATCAGCTAGCTCAAGAGGTAAAAAAAATGGACGTGAACCTTTCACATAGTCAGATGTGCTTTTTAATAATAATAATATTTATTGTCACAAGTTTACATTAACACTGCAATGAAGGTACTGTGAAAATCCCCTCGTCGCCACGTTCCGGCGCCTGTTCGGGTACACAGAGGGAGAATTCAAAATGTCCAAATTACCTAACAGCACGTCTTTCAGGACTTGTGGGAGGAAACCGGAGCACCCGGAGGAAACCTACGCAGATACGGGGAGAACGTGCAGACTCCGTACAGATAGTGACCCAAGCCGGGAATCGAACCCGGGACCCCGGCTCGGTGAAGCCACAGTGCTATCCACTGTGCTATCTTGCCGCTTCACACGACCATTACATTAACTGACGTTAACATAAAAATGTTCAGTCTCTAATGGCCGAGGACCATATTGTTTGACAGATCGGACCTTGGCCGGAATTCTCCGGCCGTTGGAATTCTCTGTCCTTGCCGCCAGCGCAATTACAAACCTGGGCCGGGAATCTCCCCTACCCGGCGGGGCGGGGGTCCCTGTCTGTTGGAATGGCGTGAACCACTCCGGCGTCGGGCCACCCCAAAGGTGCAGAAGTCACCGATCCTTGAGGGGCCAAGCCCTCACATTGAGGGGCTAGGCCCATGCCTGAGTGGTTCCCACTCCGCCAGCTGGCATGAACAGCCTTTGGCGCCACACCAGCCGGGGCCGAAAGGACTTCGCCGGGCCGGCGTAAGTCCATGCATGCGCTGGAGCGTCAGCGGCTGCTGACGTCATACCGGTGCATGCGCAAGGGAGGGGGTCTCTTCCGCCTCCGCCATGGTGAAGACCATGGTGAAGGCGGAAGAAAAAGAGTGCCGCCACGGCACAGGCCCGCCCGCCGATCGGTGGGCCCCGATCACGGGCAAGGCCACCATGGGGGCACCCCCCGGGGTCAGATCGCCCAGCGCCCCCCTCCCCCAGGACCCCGGCACCCGCCCGCGCCGCCAATCCCACCGGTAAGAGAGGTGGTTTTATCCACGCTGGTGGGAGAGGCTAGTCAGCGGCAGGACTTCGGCCCATTGTGGGCCGGAGAATCGCCGCGGGGGACCCGCCGACCGGCGTGACTTCCGCCCCCGCCGAATCTCGGGGGGGGGGGGGGGGGCGGAGAATTCGGGACACGGCAGGGGCGGGCTTGACGCCGGCCCCGGGCGATTCTACGTGGGGTCAGAGAATCATGCCCCTGCAGTCTAGCCCACTGAGCTAAACAGGCTCCATATCAATACAAATTGTTATAGTTGTGCCAGGAATACTTGATGACCAAAACAGGGATGGGTTCCATTTCCCAGAGCTGACATTAAAACCTAGCCAAAAATAAACACTCCTGTATACGTAGACGTTATGATTCAACGACTCTCCTGAATTAGTATGTTTCTTCTTTTCAAATTCTACAATGGGGGTGCAGAAACAGACCTGTTGAAGGTGGCAGGGTGGGTTGAGAAAGTAGTTAATAAAGCACGCGGGATCCTGACATTTATAAATAAAGAAATAGGGCAAAATCCTCTGACCCGTGTTTTGGCTGGAATGCCAAATTTTCCAATCTCGCTCCCAAGGGTCCTGCCTCGGACGAGGCTGGAGAATCCCGCCCACAGAGAACAATAGCAAGAAATTATGGTAAACCTTCATGTAAGATTGGCCCAATTGCAACTGCGGGTATCGTGTCCAGGTCCGGGTGCTGCACTTTAGTAAGGGGGTGGAGGCATTGGAGTGGCCAAAGATTCACGAGAAAGAGTCCAGGGATGGGTGACCTGGATAGATTGGAGCTGGAGATCAGAGTTGGAGTTGTTAGGCAGCACGGTGGCACAGTGGGTTAGCCCTGCTGCCTCACGGCGCCAAGGACCCGGGTTCGATCCCGGCTCTGGGTCACTGTCCGTGTGGGGTTTGCACATTCTCCCCGTGTTTGCGTGGGTTTTTCCCCCATAACCCAAAGATGTGCAGGGTAGGTGGATTGGCCACGCTAAATTGCCCCTTAATTGGAAAAAATGAATTGGGTACTCTAAATTTATTTTTTAAAATAGTTGTTCTCCACAGAGAGAAGAAGCGAAGATTGAGGGCAGATTGGATAGAGGTGGTCATATCATGAGGGGTCTGGATAGAGCCTGTCGGGGGAAACTGTTCCCATTGGTGAAAGGTTCGAGAACGAGAGGACACAGGATGAAAATAATTGGCATGGAAGCAATGGTGATATGAGGAAAGTAGTTAGGTTCCACTGGCTGTATGCTTTGGAGGCAAATTCAAGTGAGGCTTTCAGAAGAGAATGATTATGATCTGAAGAGAAGAGAATTTGCGGGGAGGGGTGATATTTTTAAGGGATAGGCTTGGAGACCACAAGGGTACAAACAACATGAGCTTTCTTGGAAAGGTGTTTACTCTGGGCCGGCATGGTGGCCCAGTGGTTAGCACTGCTGCCTCACGGCGCGAAGACCTGGATTCGATCCCGGCCCCAGATCACTATCCGTGTGGAGTTTGCACATTCTCCCCGTGTCGGCGTGGGCAGCACGGTAGCACTGTGGATAGCACAATTGCTCCACAGCTCCAGGGTCCCAGGTTCGATTCCGGCTTGGGTCACTGACTGTGCGGAGTCTGCACGTCCTCCCTGTGTGTGCGTGGGTTTCCTCCGGGTTCTCCAGTTTCCTCCCACATTCCAAAGATGTGCAGGTTAGGTGGATTGGTCATGATAAATTGCCCTCAGTGTCCAAAATTGCCCTTAGTGTTGGGTGGGTTACTGGGTTATGGGGGTGGAGGTGTTGACCTTGGGTAGGGTGCTCTTTCCAAGGGCTGGTGCAGACTCGATGGGCCAAATGGCCTCCTTCTGCACTGTAAATTCCATGATAATCTATGAAACCCAAAAAGATGTGTCGGGTAGGTGAATTAGCCATGTTAAATTACACTTTAATTGGGAAAAAAAAAGAATTGGCCACTTTAAATCTTTTTAAAAAAAGGAAAGATATTTACTCTCCAGGCTGTTAGGATAATCTGTGCAAACGGACGATGGTGTCATCAATATATCATGTGATCGGACTCTTAAAGTAACCTTGTTCCAACCAGGACCAAACATGAATGTGTAAAAGATGGGGAGTGGGATTACGCATGTTGCTCGTGCAGGGAACTGGCACGGATGCGGCAGGCCGAATGGCCTCCATCTCATTCCATGATTCTAAACTATGATTCTTTATAGCTCGGCACGATTCAGTTAGCACCTAATGAAAAACAAATCTTGTTATCAAACTCCGATGATACTGGGATTGAATCAGTTGAACACGTGACATTTGTGCTTTTATGATTCGACCCTCATTATGTGATTCCTATCCTTACAGGCGCTGCTGGACTGCGGGGAGGCCATGAAGTGCCCTCAATGCAAGATTGTGGGTGCAGAAAAAGAGTGGCTGCGATTGGCTCCGCTGCACGATGTGTAAAACTGAGATTTGCTGGGTGACAAAGGGTGCTCGCTGGGGACCTCTGGTAATGATGTTTTTACTGAGAATTGCATCGAAATCGCAGCTCCCAAACATTCAACAGATCTGCACTATGCCAATGATCATTCTGTGCAGTAGGAGCTTGGGGAGCCTAGAGTTGCATCCTGCTCGCTCCATGGCAATCCCATGATAAGGGTCAACTTGCCAACCAATCAGCACCCTCATTTCCTTAGCGTAAATTGTTGTGATTGTTTGAAATTCAGTATTCTTCTGTTTGTCCTGATGAGTGCAGGAATAAAAGCTTCAGCTGCATGTTTGTCTTTTAAGCAATATTCACGTTGCTACTGCCACCCGATCTCAGATCGGGTAGTTATAGTCTAGGCCAGGATTCAAACCCGAGTCACCCTTCTGCTTCATATGGTTCAGAATCACGAAGGATTCACAAATAATCACACATTTATCAAGAGAGAAGACAGAGAGGGTGCATGAACCACATGGTCTGGGAGAGGAGGTGGGTTGGGAAAGGCTGACAATTAGGATCCAGTTTGATTGTCTCCTGCAAAGGTTTCATTCAGCCTGAGCTAATAAAACAGCTGACAGTGTTATCAACACTTCACATGTATGACCTTTCATCAGACTTCGTTCAAGAAAAGTCAAAGAAATAGTAACTCCCTTTCTCTCTCTCAGAGGCCACCAGACCGTACGTATTTCTCGCATTCTCTGCTTTTATTTCCAAATCCCAGAAACTGCAGTATTTTGCTTTTGTAAAAATAATAAACATATATCTTTAAATGTGCAGCTAAATTCTATGCAAAAAAAATACTCATTGCGTTCCAGAGGATTCCCCAGTTAGTTCACCAGATAGGCTGGGGGATGTGGCCTTTGAAGCAAATAAGTTGAGATCTCCCACTCTATGGAAGCCTCCTCCCACTGTACATTATCCAATCCTGCTCAGTAACGTACATTTTACTGGAGGTAAAATAAAGGAACCAAAATATTTATTTATTCTTCCATGAGATGTGGGACAAGGCCAGCAATTTTGCCCTTGAAATGAGTGGCTTGCTAGGGCCAATTCAGAGGGCTATTAAGAGTCAACCGCATTGCTGTGGGTCTGGAGTCAAATGTAGGCCAGACCAGGACAGGACGGAAGATTTCCCTTCCTTTGAGGGGAACCAGGTGGCTTTTTACAACATCCGATGATGGTTTTCATGTTTACCGCTACTGAGACCAGCTTTATAGAACATAGAACATTACAGCTCAGTACGGGCCCTTCGGCCCTCGATGTCGCCCAGCCCGTGAAACCATCTGAAGCCTATCTGACCTACACTATTCCATTTTCATCCATATGTCTATCCAGTGACCACTTAAATGCCCTTAAAGTTGGCGAGTCTACTACTGTTGCAGGCAGGGCGTTCCACACCCCTACTACTCTCTGAGTAAAGAAACTGCCTCTGACATCTGTCCTATACCTACTACCCCTCAATTTAAAGCTATGTCCCCTCGTGTTGGTCATCACCAACCGAGGAAAAAGACTCTCATTGTCCACCCTATCTAACCCTCTGACTATCTTATATGTCTCTATTAAGTCACCTCTCAGCCTTCTCCTCTCTAACGAAAACAATCTCAAGTCCCTGAGCCTTTCCTCGTAAGACCTTCCCTCCATACCAGGCAACATCCTAGTAAATCTCCTCTGAATCCTTTCCAAAGCTTCCACATCCTTCCTATAATGTGGTGACCAGAACTGCACGCAGTACTCCAGGTGCGGCTGCACCAGAGTTTTGTACAGCTGCAGCATGACCTTGTGGCTCCGAAACTCATTCCCCCTGCTTATAAAGGCTAGCACACCATATGCCTTCTTAACAGCCCTATTAACCTGGGTGGCAACTTTCAGGGATTTATGTACCTGGATGCCGAGATCTCTCTGTTCATCTACACTACCAAGAATCTTACCATTAGCCAGATTTAGGAATTGAATTTAAATTCCCCCCAGCTGTCGTGATGGGAATTGAACATGTGTCCCCATAGCATTAGCCTGGGCCTCTGGATTACATTGGCACTACACCCCTGCCCCGTAAACGTGGTTATTTGTTTTGTCTATGTCTCTGACTTTACGATTTACCTTTTCAGGGTGCAGGTGACACAAGTGCAGGATGTCGCTGTCGTGTTAATGGTAGACCATGCCATCCCAACTGTCAGAATTGTCACTGAGGATACTCGCCATCCAATCAGAATTGGGCATGACCATTGAAGACCACAGCAATGTAATTGGGACACTTTCTGATGTGTACATCTCCGCTGACTGGCCAACTAAACGATGCCCTCTCTCAAAGTTGGGCCTCAAACAAATGTGTGACTGGTTCAAAAGGATTGAATTCCAATGCTGTGGGCAGCACCACTTTCTCTTGCCCCAAGGTGGGGCTGGTGCTCCGGAATCTGATCCTGCCTTCTTTATACCTGTAAATGGGATTCCCGCCACAATTCCAGCAAAACAATACCCCAGTGGGAATTGCTGGTTCTGTGGAGGGAGAGTCAGACACTGCCCTCTGGGAGCAGAGTTTGAATCATGGTTGCAGCATAAGAGGCCATTCGACCCATTGTGACATGCTAGCCCGCTGCGAGGGCAGCTCAGCTCGACCCACCCCTTTGTCCTTGCCCCCACAGCCCTGCAAAGATTTTTCATTTCAGATAATTAGCTGAGAGACATGACTGAACCTACCTCCACCACACTCTAAGGCTGCGCACTCCATATCGGAACCACTCGCTGCTTAAAGAAGGTTTTCCTCATCCCACCGACCTTTTTTGTTTACCAATCATTCCAAGTGTGTGGCCTCTGGTTTGTCAGCCTTCTGGCAACAGGAATGGTTCATCCCCGTCTGTCCAGATCACCAAATCTCCTCTCAACCTCCTCCAAGGAGAATGGCCCATGCTACTCCAATCTCTCCATGTAACCAAAGTCCCTCATCCCTGCAACCATTCTTGGAAATCTTGTCAGCGCCCTCTCCAAAGCATCCATCTAGGCGTATGATGGAAACGGACAAAATATTCCCATTGTGGCTGAACTTGCATTTTACAAAGGTTCATCGTCATTTCCTTGCTTTTGTACTGCGTGGGCAGGATATCCCCCCCCCCCCCCCCCCCCCCCCCCCCCCCCCCCCCCGGCCAAGGCTATGGGCCCTCGGTTGCGGAGGATGCAAACAACAGCAACAGGACACCCTATTGAGAGCGGCACCTGTAACCCCATCAAACCTTTGGACATTTAGGGGAAATTGAGCTTGGCCCATCCACCTCACGTGCTCATTTGTGGACTGTGGGAGGAAACCCACGCAGACACGGGGAGAAAGTGCAAACTCCACACAGTCACCCGAGGTCGGAATCAAACCCGGGTCCCTGGCGCTGTGAGGCAGCAGTACTGACCACTGTGCCACCGTGTTACCCTTAAATGTTCCAAGTGGAATGAGTGGGGGGTATTCTTCATCACGTCTGAGTTTACAACACGTGTTTGTAACTTACTCTCACTTCGATCACAAGGATGGGTTATTAATGAAAGTTAGACACTTGTGCAGGGCATGATAAAAATTCAATAGTGAGAAAAGACCAGTGTTTTAACTCGCCCAAAATGAGAAAATAAGCAAAATCTTCCATGAACAGAGTTCAGGTATGCTTTAGGATCCCCCCAGTTTTCCCTACACTAAGACATACAATTCCCCACAAGGGAGTGAGGACTTGATGCTGATACCTGAACACAACACTTTAATTTTAAAAATACATTCTGGTTATATACAATCCTGATCTCTGTCGCAGTGGAACTCCGCTCTGGCCACTGCAAGGCCAAGAGAAGGACCAGGGAGACCACAAAAATTGTACAATTGCCGTTTCTCATCAGTGTCCGCGACTCCTCTGGCTAAGTCACAAGGGGCAAATGAGTGAGTCCTGGTGAGATTTCACCCTGTAAAATTTAGACGGGTCCTTCTACTCAAAGCACTTTTGTTCCCAAGATTGTCGCTACTAAGCACGTGGAACATTGCTCAGGCATTTTACATTTATAACGGATTACTTTCTGGGAAGGGCCTTGTTTTGAATATCCCATACGGTAAAGTGACCTTCAGATGAAAATCCTAGATCTGACTAAGATAGATATAAAGAATGGACGATATGTATATATAATATAAATAAATAATTTGAAATAAAGGACCAAAATTTTCTTGAAATGTTTGTACCTTTAGTTAATCACTGGGTTATAGTGTGATATATATGGAAGTGTCTGGGCCATTTGCATATCTCTTGGTACAAGCACTGGTGTAAGACCCCTAATACAGCTAAAATTAAATAAACTTCTGTGCAGCCCCTGTTCAGCCTGCAGTATTTAGCAAAACACTGAGAAACAAAGAAGGTAAAGCAGGAACACTGATTGGCTCTGACCTTTCTCTCACGTCACTTCACTGCATGCTCTTATCAATATTCTTTTTAACACTGGAAATCAGCCAAGCATTACACCAAGGTAGAGGATGAGGCAGCAAAATTCAACTTCCAATGTTTCCTGGGGTGCATACCAAACAGACTCCTCAGGGTGTGGGTACCACTATGTCACCTGTCGGGAGGTGGCAGAGTTAACTCTTTCACTCACAGGGCTGCATAAGAGTGGCCTTCAAAGTTCTTCATCTTTAGCAGGATAATGCACTGTACATCCATTTCATTTTTCCCTTGCTCACCCCTGGGCAACAACACACATCCCTTTGCTCTCTTAAATCAACAGAGCAACAATTAACCCTTCACAATACTCCAATTCCCTAGCTTGCACTCTGGCCACACTGCCCTCCATATCCCCCGTGATGTCCAAATCTAATGAGAGAGGATGAATTTTGTAGAATTTGAGTCTCCTTACTTACAGACGATGTATGTGCAAGAATGTCCACCAGCCTGATTCGCAGGATATAGGAGATTGTCTCATGTGGAGCAATCAAGTAGAACTATATTTCTTAGAATTTTGAAGAATGGGGGATGGTTTCACCAAAATATATAAAATTGTTATGGGTCTCAAAGGGTAGGTAGATTGTGGGAGGATGTTTCTGCTGGTTCTCAAGCCATAAACAGCACCCCCAAGTGGTTTCAAGTTATGTCTACACGTATCTTATAAGTGGAAAAGATGGTCTGAGCAGGTGCATTGAGCAGAGCTTGTCTGCCAGAGGTTAACGCCTGAGATTTTATTCATAGAGGCGAAAGAACGGAGTCCTTACAGGATGTGGGATGTGAAGAGCTGTAGTTGAGGTAGCTGTGGGAGTCGGTGGGTTTGAAATGGATTTTAGTGGACAGTCTATCCCCGGAAATGGAAATAGAGCGGTCAAGGAAGGGAAGGGATGGATCATGGAAGGTGATAGAGGGGTGGTAACCAAAAGGTTAGGTGGGGTTACGGGGGTAGGGTGGAGGCATGGGCTTAAGTAGGGTGCTCTTTCCAAGGGCTAGTGCAGGCTCGATGGGCCGAATGGCCTCCTTCTGCACTGTAAATTCTATGAACATAAATTGAAAGAAATGGATCATTGTGAACCTCTTCCAGTTGGAGATTCATGCTGATAACTGAATCATATAACAGCAAATTATCTAGTCCAGAAGCGATTGCTTGAATGGTTCAGTAAAGGCGTAGGATCAAGTAGAGGCCCACACCCCCGCCTTATCCCCGATACCCCACCTAAACTGCACATCTTTGGATTGTGGGAGGAAACTGGAACATTCGGAGGAAACCCATGCAGACATGGGGAGAATGTACAAACTCCACACAGACAGCCACCCAAGGCCAGAATTGAACCCGGATCCCTGGAGCTGTGAGGCAGCAGTGATAACCACTGTGCCACCGCGCCTCCCACTTGAGTGCTTTGAAACTTATCCTGACTTTTGAAATTTTATCTTCAAAGGACAACAACTCACGGCATCAGCCACATTGCCTAAGGAATTAATATCAGAACCTTATTAACACACATCGGCCAAGAAGTTTGTATATGGAGAGTCTGCGGCAACCTCTTAATTGTTCCAGGGGATCTCAACTGAGCTGAAACAATACAAAGTGTGATAACTGTTTGGCTCGTCACAGTCCTCCAGGTGAGGAACAATTACCACAGCACGAGATTGCGGCTAAACCTTGGTCAAGGATTTTGAACTCCGAAAATCAGTATCCTCACTCTCAAAGTGAAAAATATGATGCGATATGTCATCTTGGTGTTGCTGATGAGTCATAAAATTCACCATGTGACTCATCAAATGATTCCTTTGGCCTGCTCAATAAGCCGGACACTCTGGCATCCCCTAGAAATCACTGCTCTATGTAGATAAAATGTTGATACACTTTGTTTCAACTCGCGGTTATACCTATTTAAAAAAACATTGACACATTAAATGGCTAAGAAAGGATCACTTGGATTCATAAACAAAGGAACAAAATATGAGGTTAGTTCTGGTGACGTATGCAGAGGGGTAGCACGCACGTGGAGGCTCTCTATAAAAATTGCTCATGTATTTGCTTTGTTTGGCCCCTTGTTCCGCACTGTAACCAATCACTGTTTGGCGATGATCCATTTGTCAATGTTCCCTGTTGATTATTCTTTTTGTCTACTATGTACGTACTGTGTACGTTCCCTCGGCCGCAGAAAAATACTTTTCACTGTATATGTGACAATATTCAAATCAAATCAAATATCTTTTTCAAAGCACAATGGACAGTTGAAACAGCTTCAATACTCAACAACTCTGCACAGGAAGACACTTTCCTTGTAAAGATGCCAACGAGGGAGAAAGGCAGGAAAGATTCGGGCCGTGATCAGTCATCAGACTCCGAGGAATTCTCGGTACAAAGTAAGATGGTGGTTGGGGGGGCTGGGGAGGGGGGGGGGGAGCTGGGGAGGGGAGCTGGGGAGAGGGAGCTGGGGAGGGGGGGGGGAGCTGGGGAGGGGGGGAGCTGGGGGAGGGGGGGAAGGGGGGGGGCGCTCCCCTTCTCCCCTACCGACCACACTGCTGATGGCCGACCACATTGGCCGTATCGTGGCTATGGGACTAGAAAAACATCGCCAATGCCTTACAGCAGAATTTTTAAAAAATCATTCGGCGAAGCTCTGACCCACGTGAATTTAAAACGAGAATATAAACGTTGAAATATATGGTGCCACGTTGAAAGGTTGAAACCTCCCTGTTGGATCATAGTGATCAGATCATGCCCGTGGAAACCAATCTGACCTCAGTAATTGAGACCAATAAAATCTGAAGGCAAAAATAGGTCCTTAAGAACCGATCACAAAGACAAAATGTCCGCATCGTGGGATTACCGGAGGGGATAGAGGGCCGCACCTCTCCTGGTTAATTTACAAGTTGTCATAATATACATCCGGGTATATGATGGAGGGCAGACAGGCAGTGATTGACACACAGGATGACCAGTGAGCACACAGAACACAGCAGCCAATCACCAGACAGGACACGACCACTATAAAGCCAGAGGGCACTAGTTTTCCCGCTCTCTCGGGATCCAGCCTCTGAGACAGTCGGAGCTCGTGAGCAGTAGCCAGTACAAACACCATGTGGTAGTCAGTTAGTCTGGTCAGGCTAGCCTCTGGTCTCCAGTCAAGTCAGCATAGTGTCAGCCCACAGTTAAGCATGTATGATAGTTAGATGTTAAATAAAATCGTGTTGCATCTCATCAAGTGTTGGAAGTCTGTCTCTCTGTACACTGCATCAAACGCAGTCCACATAGATCCAGATTACCCAACACATCACAAGTATGCTCCATAAAATGTTGGGTGAGGGTGTGTTTGAGTCCTCTCCTAAGTTAGACCGGGATTCTTGCTCTCTGTGGCTGAAACCTCGAGTTGGAGAGTCAACATGTGCGGTCGGCATCCAGTTTCAAAACTTAAAAAAGAGTAGGTCCCCTGCTGGTCCAGGGTGCACTGGGAGATAAAGTGGGAGGGCCACTCCATCTGAACTTATCAGGATGTGAGTGCGGACCTGGCAAAGAAAAGAGCTGCCATTAACGGGGTGAAGTCCATCCTATATCAAAAAGGAGATTGGTTTGGCATGATCTATACAGCCCGCCTCCATGTTACTGTTGGGGAGAAGGATCATTTTTTTGATTCTCCAGAAGAAGCAAACTCCTTTATTCAAAACCTTAACTCCAATTCTGTTAATACATGTTCATGTTTGTTCTATGAAGTATACCGGGATCCAGGCATTTTATATTGCATGCGTCTAGTGAGGTTGGGATTTGCAATTGTTATTGAGTTTGATATGTGTTTTCTATTGTGTTGCAAATGGGCAGCACGGTAGTGCAGTGGTTAGCACTATTGCTTCACAGCGCCAGGGTTCCAGGTTCGATTCCCCGCTTGGGTCACTGTGCGGAGTCTGCACGTTCTCCCTGTGACTGTGTGGGTTTCCTCCGGTTGCTCCAGTTTCCTCCCACAAGTCCCGAAAGGCATGCTGTTAGGTAATTTGGACATTCTGAATTCTCCCCTGTGCACCTGAACAGGCGCCAGAATGTGGCGACCAGGGGATATTCACAGTAACTTCATTGCAGTTAAATATAAGCCTACTTGTAACAATAAAGATTATTATTATTTAATTTGCAAGGTTTTTTTCTTTATATCATTGAATGGAGACATAATGATGAGGTTTAGCTGACAGAGGTGGTAAGAAAGGGTTTACTGCAGCTCTTCGCAGTTGTGAATATAGCTTTGACTGTACTTTTAGCAGGGTCTTGTTAAGTAGGAGCTTAGGGATAAGATATTGTTTGTTAACATTGTTAAGGAGCGTTGTTGGAATGGGGAAGGAAGCGGGGGGTGGGGGGGGTGGGGAGGGTATTAATGTTGGTTATCTGACGGTCTACAAATCCTTGTTTATCAGGTTGTATGACTTGGCTTGGTTGTGGCTTGGGAGGGTCTCCTCAGTTTATCTTTCCGAGATCCCTTGCTTGATATTCCTCAGTGGATATAGCTGACTCCGGTGAAGGGAGTAATGGGGGACTTACACTTTGTTTAGGAACCTGGAATGTTCAGGGTCTGAATGTGAAACAGGCTAGGACTTTTGCCCGTCTTAAGAAACTAAATGCTGATCTTGTGTTTTTACAGAACATCCAACTGTGTAAAAGTCCAGACAAGGCTTGGGGCAGGTCTTTCACTCAAGTTTTAACAGTGGAACCAGAAGCACAGAAATTTTAATTCATAAAAGAAACAAATTCTCCTCCTCTCAGGACCCAATTGTCGCTATATTGTCTGTGGTTCATTGGCAAACACTCCAGTAATCCTAGTAAACATCTATGTCCCCAGCTGGTGGACCCGAACTTTACAACTCACTCGTGAACTCCCTCCCTGGCCTGCATTCATGCCGGATGATCCTGGGAGGCGGCCTGAACTGTGTCATGGACCCTAAATTGGATTGTTCCATACCAAATTCTCTGACCCCCATCTGGGATGGCAAGGGCACTGACCTCATTTACAGAAAGGATTGGTGGGATAGATCCCGGATGTTTTCTGCATCTAAATGATAGGAATGTTTTTTTTTCACGTCTGCCGTGCTCATTCCCGAATCGATTTAATTGTCAACTCCCTTCAGTGGCGGCAGCCGAATATTCGCTGATTGTCATCTCGAACCACGCCCCTCATTCTGTTCATTTATGCTTTGATTTTGGCCCTTCACAATGACTACCTTGGAGATTGGACTCCACACTGCTGCCTGATGACAAAATCTGTGAGCGTTTATCTGTTGCCATAGCAGACTTTATCAAGCTCAACAAGTCGGAGTGAATCTCTCCTTTGATGCTCTGGGAGACACTAAAGGCCATCATGAGGGGGGCGGGGGGAATTATCTCAGATAAAACTAACACCATGAAAATGGAAAGATTGAAGCGACAGAGGCTGGTGGACTCCATTTTGGAAGTTGACGGTCAATGTTCACTTACCCCAACGCCGGAGCTACCGCCGCACAGGTAAAAATTACAGCTCCAGTTGAACTGATATCTACTGGTAAGGCTGTGTGTGGTAAGGCTGTATGGGGAGAAGGCAGGAGAATGGGGATGAGAAAAATATCAGCCATGATCGAATGGTGGAGCAGACTCGATGTGCCGAGTGGCCTAATTCTGCTTACATGTCTTATGGTCTTAAGGTGTCAGTTACGGCCTTCTAGGGGCACCTCCTACAAACATGGGGAGAAAGCCTTCTGGCTCATCAGCTCAAGTGGCAAACTGCCTTTCGAGAGATCCATGATTCGGAACAAGGAGGGTAATCATGTTTCCGTCCCTCTCCAGGTTAATGTGGCTTTCAGTTCATATTACTGTGAACTGTATGATTCAGAGCCTCTCCCAAACACATCATGAAATTCTAGTCAGTATGACATGAATCACTACTTTTACAAGATGGAGTGGGAACGATGGACAAATTAGAAGGATGGGTTTTTTAGACGGTCTACATATCCCGACCATCAAGGAAGGCAGGAGACAGGAATTGGATTCTTCCTTATGCCTGGGGGAAATACTGAAGAGCATTGGGTGGCTGCAACCTGGCAAAGCCCCAGATCATGGCATCTCAAACCCATATCATGGCAGCTTCCCAGCCGAGTTTTATAAAAGGTTCTCAGAGCGGGTCATACCTTTAATGGACATGTTTAACAACTCGCTGTCCAGGGGTTCACTACCCCCGACCATCACTGAAGCCTCAATTTCTTTGCTCCTCAAGGCAGACAGGGACGCAGTAGAATGTGGGTCAAACCGACCCATTTCACTCCTGAATATGAACATTAAGCTGCTGGCTAAGAACCTGGGGTCCTGGCTGGAGCCTTGTCTCCCAGCTATAATATCTGAGGATCAGACAGGCTTTGTGAAGAGCCAGCAGCTGTTGACTAATGTTCAATGCCTCTTAAACTTGTCCTCTCCCCTTCCAATGTTCCGGAATATGAAGTCATAGTGTCTTTAGATGCAGAAAGGGCATTTGATAGGGTGGAATGGGACTATAGAACATAGAACAGTACAGCACAGAACAGGCCCGTCGGCCCTCGATGTTGTGCCGAGCCATGATCACCCTACTCAAACCCACATATCCACCCTATACCCGTAACCCAACAACCCCCCACTTAACCTTACTTTTTAGGACACTACGGACAATTTAGCATGGCCAATCCACCTAACCCGCACATCTTTGGACTATCTACTAGATGCAGAAAAGGCATTTGATAGGGTGGAATGTACTATCTTCTTGAGATCCTGGGGAGATTTGGATTCAGCCCTAAATTTGCCTCCTGGATCCGTATGTTGTACAACGCCCGCCCCCCCCCCCCCCCCTCCCCAAGGCCAACATTTGTAAAAACACGGTATTTTCAGTATATTTTCCCATGGGCAGGGACACTCGACAGGGCTGCCTTCTCACCCCACTGCTCCATGCCTTAGCTTTGAGCTCCTCTCAGTAGCACTGAGGGCATCTGATCAGTGGAGGGGCATTTGTAGGGATGGAGTGGAGCATCGGGTGTCGCTTTATGCAGATAATCTACTTCTGTACGACCTAGCTCCCTCCATGAACAACATGATGAAGATACTCACTATGTTTGGTACCTTCTCTGGTTACAGACTAAATGTAAGTAAGTGTTTTCCAGTGAATCTACCGGCTAGAGGATCTCAGCTTAGTTCATTGCCGTTTCGCCTCTCTAACACTAGTTTCCGCTACTTGGGGGTCCGTGTAGCTCATACCTGGGCATTACTTCACAAATTGAATTATTCAAGCAATGTCTAAGCAGATCTACAGAAGTAGAGTAGCCTCCTTTTGTCCCTGGCAGGTGGGACCCACACACTTCCCCACCTTAAACTCCATTTGCCAGGTTTTCACCCAGTCATCCAATATATCTGTATCCCATTGCAGAATCACAATATCCTCATTACAACATGCTCTCCCACTTATTTTTTTATCATCAGCAATTTGGAATCTTAGATTCTGTTCCTTCCTCCAGGTCATTAATGTAAATTTCTGATTTTAAAAACGGGGTAAAGGGATATGGGGAACAGGTAGGGAGGTGGATTTGAGACCAGGAAGAGATCAGCCATGATCTGATTGAATGGCAGAGCAGGCTCGAAGGGCTGAATTACCTATTTCTGCTCCTAATTCCTATGCAAATAGTGAACAATTGTGGGCCAAGTACTGATCCCTGCAGTACTCCACTAGTGACATCTTTCCACTCTGAAAAGGACCCATTTATTCCAATTCTCTGCTTTCTATGTGACAGTCAGTTTTCAATCCATGCCAACACACTTCCTCCAATTCCATGGACTTTTGTTTTATGCACCAGCCTCATATGCTGTTTAGCACACTGGGCTAAACCGCTGGCTTTGAAAGCAGACCAAGGCAGGCCAGCAGCACGGTTCGATTCCCGTAACAGCCTCCCTGAACAGGCACCGGAATGTGGCTTTTCACAGTAACTTCATTGAAGCATACGCGTGACAATAAGCGATTTTCATTTTTTTTCATTTCATCAAATGTCTTTTTGGAAATATAAATAAACTACATCTACAGGTTCCCCTCTATCTACTCTCCTTTATCCACCCTCAAAGAATTAGAGCACATTTGTCAAACATGATTCCCTTTCATAAAGCCATGGTGACTAGGTTTGATTATATTCAGCTTTCCTAATTAGCGATTTCCTCTTTGATTATTGACTCCAGCATCTTGCCAATAGATTTTGATTCGCTTATTGTCACATGTACCGAGGTACAGTGAAAGTATTTTTCTGCATGCATCTCAAACAGATCATTTAGTACATGAAAAGAAAATACGGAATAGGGAAACACAAGTTACAAAATGTAAATACATAAGACACCGGCATACAGGAGTGTAGTATTAATCAGATCAGTCCATAAGAGGGTCGTTTAGGAGTCTGGTAACAGCGGGTAAGAAGCTGTTTTTGAATCTGTTTGTGCATGTTATCAGACTTTTGTATTTCCTGCCCGATGGAAGAAGTTGGAAGAGTGAGTAAGCTGGGTGGGAGGGGTCTTTGATTATGCTGCCTGCTTTCCCAAGGCAGCGGGAGGTGTAGACAGTCAATGGTTGGGAGGCAGGTTCATGTGATGGACTGGGCAGTATTCACAACTCTCCGAAGTTTCTTGCAGTCTTGGACCCATCAGTTGCCATATCAGCCTGTGATGCAGCCAGATAGGATGCTTTCTATGGTGCACCTGTAAAAGTTGGTAAAAGTCAATGTGGACATGCAGAATTTCCTTAGTTTCCTGAGGAAGTATAGGTGCTGTTGTGCTTTCTTGGTCGTCGCGTCGATGTGGGTGGACCAGGACTGATTTTTGGTGATGTGCACACCTAGGAATTTGAAACTGTCGACCATCTCCACAGACAGGGATGTGTACAGTACTTTGCTTTCTGAAGTCAATGACCAGCTCTTTAGTTTTGCTGGCATCGAGGGACACCACTCATTTCAGCACTCCACTAGGTTTTCTATCTCCCTCCTGTATTCTAACTCGTTGTTGTTCGAGATCTTTCCCACTATGGTTGTGTCATCAGCAAACTTGTAGATGGAATTGGAGCCAAATTTTGCCACGCAGTCATGTGTGTATAGTCAGAGGCTAAGTATGCAGCCTTGCGGATCCTCAGTATTGAGGACTATCGTGGAGGAGGTGTTGTTGTTTATTCTTACTGATTGTGGTCTGTGGGTCAGAAAGTCGATGATCCAGGTGCAGAGTGAGGAGCCAAGTCCCAGATTTTGGAACTTTGATATGAGCTTGGCTGGGTTGAAGGCGGAGCTGTAGTCAATGAATAGGAGTCTGATGTAGGAATCCTTGTTATCAAGATACTCCAGGGATGTGTAGGGCCAGGGAAATGGCGTCTGCTGTGGATCAGTTGCAGCGGTATGCCAATTGCAGTGGATCTGGATGTTAAACTAACTGGCCTATAGTTCCTTTCCTCCCTTTCACTCTTTTTGAACAAGGGAGTCACATTGGCTGTTTTCCAATCTTCTGATACCCTCCTGAAATTTAGTGTGTTGCGAAAAATTTCAACCAATATGTTCACTGTCTTTGCAGCAACTCCCATTAACCCTAGCATGCAGTTTATTGGGTTCTGGTGACTTTTCCACCTTCAGCTCCTGGAGTTTCTCTTTTACTCTATCCGCTGTGATTTGGATTTTTGTAAGTTCTATGTTATTTGAAATCAGTCCGTCGTTTATGTTAGGGATATTTGCAATGGCTTCCATGGTGGAGACTAATGCAAAAATGTATTTAGCATATCCGCCATTTCTTTGTTTGCTGTTATTAATTCACCAGCCTCGTTCAGTAAAGGCCCCACATTTACCTTAGTCGCCCACTCCCTATTCATATATCCATAGAAACTCTTATTGTGTGTTTTTACACTGTATGCACTGCATAGGGAACATTTGAGGCAATTCCCAGCCTCACTTGACTTTCCTTTCTGATTAATTGATTTTGCCACAATTGTACTGAAACCTGGCTAGCTACTTCAACCTTGACCGGTTTCCATTATAAGAGTTGCCGCCTCCCTGAGTTACTGGATAGGCTTTGAACTGACTTAGTACATGCATCTCTCTCTGAACCATTTTCAAAGCTTCCCAGGTCAAGAAGTTTAATCATGTTGTTTCTGATTATTTCCTTTACTGAGGGTTAGCCAGCAGAGAGGCACCAATGTAGCACATTGCTGCTTTTCCCACATAATATTGGGTGACAGAGACTGCTCGACAACCGCTCTCCATTTATTCCAGATCATTGAGAGTCTGTTGCTAACGGCGTTCATTATTTCTCAATAGAGCTCACGAACAAAAGTTATTTTACTGAGTCTATTGAGCTCTCCTTCCGAGTGGCTCCAGCACAAGTCTTAGGGTGGATTCAAAACATTTGTGAATGCGATTTATAATGACAAAACTTCAGCACAACTCATTCAAATCCCTGCCAAAAATGGTCAACAATCTCAACGCGTCACAGCAAGTAATTAACTCAATGTCAGGTTCCAATCAGTGAGTTTTGAAATTGCACTACACTCTGTTAAACGGAAATATTTATTAAAAATAAAGATACATACATTTAAATGAAGTGTCTGGAGTGAAAATAACCTGCAGTGTTTTGCACAACTCTATATTCTATAAAGCGATTTCAAAAGCTGGCACCAAATCCTCTCCAAACCACTGTTCTTTCTTGCTTATGTTGGCGCGTCTCAATTAGCATTCAAATTCTGGTTCAGCGGCTCTGGGTTGAGTTCCATATTGAGGTTTTAACGAAGAACAAAGATTAACACACCAGAGTGTGTTGTGAACCAAGGACCTGCCCGACCATTCCACTGGAGCATAGGGGTACTCAGTTCCTCTTGGAGTTTTTTCCATCACTTTTCCTTCGGCTTTCCCCAAAATAGAGAATCCTGGCGGCTATCATCAGTGCAGAGTACCTGTCCAGATCTCTCTCTCCCCGCCCCCCCCCCCCCCCCCCAACAGAGAAAGCACAGGACTTCAAAGTACCATATGCAGGATTTTTCCATTTCAGAACTTTTCCAGTGGCTACTATAAGAAGATACGAGCAACTTGACGGATGTCATTTGCTTCTGAATATTTTACTCCTGGGCTCTTCTTGCAGGGACTGATTCCTTGCTGGGGCACTACTGCATCAGCACCCTTCCCAAATCCTCACCTTTCTTGACAGTTAAAGTTTACAAAGCATCTAGCTGTATCCATCACACCATCACAAATCTTCAGCAAAATCCCTCAAGGTGCACTTTCAGCCAGGGCTAGTGGCTAGCAAGGAGGGGAGAATCATTTCCACTGGCCTGGCAGAGTTCAGCTAACTCAGCACATATTGGAACTGAAACCACACACTCCTCTACTCTTTGAATTAATTCCAATTTAAATAGTCAGTAGGGGAAACGATTTACAACCTCTTATTTTAATATTTGAATCTGACCCTAAAGAAAATCAGCTAATAAAATCAATATTTGGTGGTGAAAATTGCTGCGAAATAAGGTCAATACAGAAGGCAAGAACTGGGAGAAATTACAATAGATTTTTAAAAATCAAGAGATTTAGAAGAGACGTTGAAGTGGTCAGAAAACATGTATCCATTCGAGAATACAACACAAGAGAGAGTTCATTATACTTCAGTTTACCATACTACAGTTAATTGAACTATCTCATAGCTTCATTAGATCGGGCCCAGTATTAAACATCCCAGGGTATCATGTATCTGTTTTGACAGAAAGTGGTCCCAAAATCTGAGAGACAGGCAAATGGACTGAAATATCACGGTGAAGGGATCAAAAGACAGAAGAAAACTAGCTGATATATATGTAAAGAGACACATCTATTCAACTAATGGCTTTTTCTCTGTAAAATTGACCATGTAAAGACAGTGAAGAACTTCTGCAGCAGTGGTAATCCTTCCTTCAGCTGGGGTAAAGCAATCCAATCACAATTCAAACAATAGTCAATCACAACAATAATCCAATCAAGATTATATCTGGACACCAAGTCACCACTGATCTGACAAAACATTGTGCCAGTGCAACTAATCCATTAATAGTAAATATTGCTCTCCATTGGTACTCAATGGACCAAGAGTAAGGTGCCAGAACGCATGAATAATATTCATATCCTGGGTCACTAGTATTTCACTTACATATACTATAGAGATTGCATCCGTGGTGTAACAACATGCAGGTTCTTCCCAACCAGAGCTCCCCATCTCGACTGAGGCACTCCGAGAGGGCTGGCATGAGGGAAAAGGTAACTCATAACGCAGTCACTCACTTCTATGCAAGAACTTCAAGTTACCTTGGAGACCCCCACCAAAAGGTGACTCATGTGCAGCAACATTAGGGTGGGAAGTAAATGTGAAACAAACAGTATAGATCCAGCTCTTTTCATCATTGTCAACTCTAAGTCAAGTTATTGGTAGCTTCACATAACGGTTAATAAATCTTGTAACCGAGAAAAGCAGGCGGCAGGATTCAGGATTAGTGCATTGCATATCAAGACTAACAGTACATTATCAGACCTAAATTCTTCATACCAGAGTCTCAAGAAAAATAGCCTTACAAGGGCTAGCTATACAAATTAAGAAGCTTTGACTGAGGTTAGTGTGGTTGACACACCAATGTTAAGGCTGCAATATATTACAATTTAAAAATGTTTCTGATTAACTGTTTGTAACAGAGGTATATTAATGAAATACTTGGCCTATGAGCCTCTATGCACAAGTTTGTTGAACAGGTCCCACTAATCATTTGAATGCAATGACTCAATATTTACAAAAATATAATAATTGGTCTTGAAGTGATCCAACTAGGTTGTATTTTTCACCTTTATTTCAAGATGTTTGTCTGGCTTTCAATATAATCATGCTCGAAGGCAGCTGGATAAAGGGAAAATATATTGTATTCTGCAGGCAATAGTTGAAAAACCAAGACACCTTGATGCACCCAAGCACTGCTAAAATCAGGACAATTTGGAGGCCAATAGTCAAGGGAGAACAAAAAATAAATAAGAGACAAAGTTTAACTATCCTGAGGGAAGATGTTCATCAGTTGACTGGCATACTAAACTCATCCATCTACATAATGGTCGTATCATGTACCTGAAAGCCAAAACCCTGCACTGCTCCCACTGCTAGACTCAAATACTTTCCATTAGCAGAATGGGAGCTTTTGTCCTGTGACTTAATTCCACTGATGAATGAGTTTAAAAACGACTGTTTTCTGCCCTTCTCGAGGCATTGACTCCTGCTGTGGTGCAGCATTAAGGCAATAACCAAAGTGACCATTCTTTATCAATGGGTGAATGTTGGTATTCCATTCAATTAAGAGAAGGCAGCTCAGCTAAACTTCATTCTATCCAAATTAAACACCACACTTTTCAGCAGAGATCATTGCACAGCATTATGGAGTAGGAACTGCAGTCTTAAGCAGCCACAGTACCATTCGACTGCTATCAGTCTGACAGCGGTCAGCTAATTCCATGGAAATCAAAACAGCCAGATTCACCACTACATGATTCAGCGACATGCTACTTTGCAGGGAGAACATAGAACTGGAAGGTTTTCATTAATCTCTAGAGCGGAGTCTGCTCTCTTTTGGCTTGGATCAAAGCCAAATCTTTCAGAAAGGAGTGCTTGACAAGTTCTATTACAACACACCAGTCCCAAAGTTAGATTAAGTAACAAGTGGGACAATATTGTTCACTATTGCAAATGTAACATACCATTTTCTGAGCTCGTGATCTATTTTCCACTTAAGCCATACATTCTAATTGAGAGGGCAAATAGGCTAATTCTGCCAAGCCACAGCCTAAAATAGCTCTCCAGCCTCCTCGGAAATTGGCCAGAATATCTCTTCAATTCTTTCCATCGATAAAAATTCACCTCCTTTCTTTGATAGTATGGCTGAGATTGGCAACACACCATGTCAGAACTCAGCAGTGCAAATTCACACTGCATCATTTGGTGGCAGTAGGTTTTTAATGGGTCCTAGCTCAAGGTTTTATTTATAAAAAAAGTGACAGCAAAATGGATATCGTACAATATATTGCAGCTTTATGTTGGTGCTAATCATTCACCAAATGGCAATCAAGAGGTTAGTGTTCAACCCAATCCTACCCTTAACTGAGTATGTATTTTATCCTGCTTGCAGTCTTTAATGACACATTTTAAACTAAAAATAAAAGGCAATGACAAAGGAAAGTACTGCGTCCCACCCTCAATATGTAGTTGGGGATTTGTAAAGTAGCTAAAAATGTTCTTCCTTCTCAAGGAAAAAGTTGCAGTTCAAACTTTGGTGCCCACTCCAGTGCTGTATTGACCACTGCATAGGCTGCTGCCCCCAGTGCCACAGTCAGCCCCATCACTGCCAGTTTTATCAATCGCCTGGTCCCTGTTATTGCCACAATCGCACTTGTTCTGGGTTCTTGCTGGAGCTGTTCTCTGAATCGCCTCCTGAGCACTGCATCAGGACGCTGCTGAGCCGACACCAGTTCAAAATCCTTGAAGGTTGAGACTGCAGTGCTGTGGGGATGAACAGACAAAATACCTCAATAAAGGCAATTCACAAACAGTGCAAAAGTAAGTCTCAAACCATCATTAACCTATCCAATAAAATGACAGAAATCAACATACATATATTTTTTTAAAAATACGGATTTAAAATATTCTCCTTCTTAAAAAGTGTCAATGATCCCTCATTGGCTCAGTGGGTTTGTCCAGACGACAGAGCTCAGGAAGGTCAGGAGCTGGATTCCTGGTCTGTGCTGCATTTGTTGATCACAGCTGGATCAGGTTGGAGTGGGTGGAAAAGAATAAAAAACAGTTAAGGTCCCTGGCGCTGATGTTATCCACTAACTTGTGCTGGAAATGCCTGCATTTGAACACAGATGAGACTAAACAAATCATCACTCACAGACAAAGCTCAATAATGAACAAAAGCCACGGTTGAAGTTCTGGCGATAAACAACACTTGCGGAAATATGTCTGAGTAAATACTTTCGGGAGAGAAGAAAAAATGAATGAGGAAAAAAGTAACATTTTCAATCTACACTTTTTTTTGTACATGTGCTGCTGGACTAGATAATGCCACAACATATAATGGGAGTAAGGTCATAATTCAAGGTGACCAATGGAGTTCCATTAAAAAACAAATTACAAATCAAGGCAAAGTGGAAGAGTTTAGAGAGGGTATGGAGGAGGGGTTCCGGTGTGAGGTGCTCCTGAGGGTGAAAGCCTCCACCCCGTGTGCGAGGTTGGGGCTGATACAGCTGAAGGTGGTGCATAGAACACGGGGGGGGGGGGGGGAACCACATTCATATGTTTTGGTCCTGTCCAAAGCTGGAGCATTACTGGAAGGTGTTCAGGGTAATATCTAAAGTGGTGCATGCGAAACTGAACCCGGGTCCTCGGGAGACCATATTCGGGGTGTCGGATCAGCTGGGTTTGGAAACGGGGCGCGGAGGCAGATGTTGTAGCCTTCGCCTCGTTGATCGCCCGAAGGCAGATTCTGTTAGGATAGAGATCAACCTCTCCACCCTGTGCCCTGGCGTAGGGACCTGTTGGAATTCTTGATGCTTAAAAGGTCAAATTTGAACTGAGGGGAAGGATGGAGGGGTTCTACAATTCATGGACGTTATTCATTATGCACTTTCGAGAATTGGAGCACATCGAGCATTTGGGGGGGGGGGGGGGGGTGGCGCTGAGGGACTGAATGTATTAATGGTGACTATGGGTGATTCCTGATTCCTTTTTGTCATTTGTTTATGTTAACATGCAGGCTAATGTCTGGGGTTTGGTGGGAGGATGGGATCGTTGTTATTTGTATGGGGATTGACATTACATTCGTTACTGATTATTGTTTATTGTTGGGTGTAAATTTGGGAGAAAATGTGAAAAAGGAGAATTTCTTTTTTGAAGTTAAATAAATTCAAAATTTTAAATCTGTGAACATTATGCATGTTTAATTGGGGATCAATTACTTTCCAGAATCTATTAAGTTTGTAGTTTGTGATTCAACTTATGGATTTAAATTTAATACTGCAGCCTACAGTCACATTTCTGTACCAGTATAAAGAATAACCCTTGGATTTATATTGCACTATGGCATGTCAAATTGCACAATGAGCTACTTTCTGCAGTACATATAGGCAAATACAGATGCCATTTAAAGAGACCAGTAGAACTGGTTGAGAACCAGAGGGCACAGATGTAAGTGATTGGCAAAAGAAGCAACAAGTACACAAGGAAAATCTTTTAGAAGCAGCATGTGGTTGGGATATAGAATGCTCTGCCTGAGTATGGAGTAGGTAGTTTCCATCGAGGGCTTTGATGAAAATTGGATAATCATCTGAAGCAAAATAAAAAAGGAAAAAGGCAGGGAGTGCGACTAGGTTGGTTGCTCATTCAGAGAGCCACACGTTCATGATGGTCCAAAAGGCTTCATTCTGTGCTGTAACCAGTCTATAATTCTATGAGCTGTTAAGGTATGTGGACTCATGCATTTATCTAATATCTCAATACACCTTTATGGAGCAGGGACATGAGTCAATATTTTAATCACTGTTCTCTAACCGTTGAACCTTCATTACCTACATCACAGAGGACAATCTGTTTCAGGACAGCTCAGGAATGATTGTTTCCCAAGATTTTCCTGCCCTTCATTTGACTTTTGTGCACAGCAGAATTTGCTTAATTGCCCTTGGATGCACAGGCTCCATTCATTCATTTTTACTCCCACAGTATCACACTATTATCTAAAGCACTGACACATTTGATACTCACCTCACCCCACGACACAGTACGCCCTGCCCAAGAGGGAAAGACCTGTGCCACAAGACATGCTGTACATTACTCAAACAAAATTGCTCAGAGTGGTGATTTAGTTTTGGCTGTTGCACTCTTGAAATAGAACCATTTATATACAGATATGAAATATTTAAAACAATGACCAATAGAGCCCATAAAAATATATTCTGCTGGGAGGCAGTAAGTCGCATCTAGAAGAGCAGTTCTATCTAATCCAGTCCAGTCTGTGGCTCCAGAGCAGAGCAGCTACATTCTGAAAACAATGATTGGTTAGTGAATATTTTGCTAATTTATCTTAAAAACTTGTATAATTTATTAGAAATTGTAGGGTTTTGTTAGTTGTAGTAACATTTACTAACAATAGTAAAGGCTATTAGGAGTAGCAGTGTTTATTATTCCATAGTAAAGATGAAAGAGCAGGTGATTTGTTGCAACTGGAGAATGTGGGTTCTCCTGACACCAGTGTGATCCAGGGCAAATACATTTGCTGCAAGTGGCTGTAGTTGGAGGAGTTTTGGTTCAGAGTCATTGAGCTAGAGGCTGAGCTGCAAACACTGTAATGCATCAGGGAGAAGGAAAGTTACTGGACACTTTGCACCAGGACACAGTCACACCTCTTAGGATAGGATCTTCTGATTTGATCAGTGGTCAGGAACAGGAGGGTGTGACTGCAAGTGAGGCAGATATGAGGACCCTGAAGGTAGAAATGAAGGCGCCTCAAACTTTGTAACTGTTAAACAGGTTCAGGCTTCTTGCAATCTGTTAAGGACGAAAGCGGTGACTACAGGGTGGATAAGCAAACTGACAATGACACCATGGTACTGGAAGTCATTCAAGCAGGGGGCGACGTTAATAGGGATATAGTGATAGTTGGGGACAGTATTGTCAGAGGACATAGATACAGTTTTCTGTAGCAGAGAGCGATGGTCATGTTGCCTGCATGGTGCCAGGGTTCGGGACATCTGCTTTGAGTTGGAGAGGCATTTGCAGTGGGAGAGTGTGGATCTGGTGGTTGTGGTCCATGTAGGGTGCCACCAACATATGTAGAAAAGAGGTTGTGCTGAGGGAGAATGAGCAGCTGGGGCTAAATTACTATCTTAGCCACGAGCAAATTGGTATAAGGTAAATCAGATTATGTGTGGCTTAAGGATTTGTGTGGGATGAATGGGTTTCGATTCAAGGGACACTGGCACCGACACCTGGACCGGATGGACTACACCCCAGGGTCCTAAAAGAGATAGCTGAGGAAATTGTAGAGGCATTGATGATGATCTTTCAGGAATCACTGGAGGCAGGAAGGGTCCGAGAAGACTGGAAAGTGGCTAATGTAACACCATTGTTTAAGAAGGGAGGGAGGCAGAAGATGGGAAATTATAGGCCGGTTAGCCTGACTTCAGTCATTGGTAAGATTAGTCTGTTATTAAAGATGAGATCGCAAAGTACTTGGAAGTGCATGGAGAAATAGGATTGAGTCAGCACGTCTTTGTAAAAGAGAGGTCGTGTCTGATAAATCTGTTTAGAGTTCTTCGAGGAGGTAACAAGGAAGTTAGACAAAGGAGAACCAGTGGACAAGATTTATTTATATTTCCAGAAGGCCTTTGACAAGGTGCCGCATAGGAGACTGTTAAATAAGTTAAAAGCCCATGGTGTTAAGGGTAAGATCCTGGCATGGATAGAGGATTGGCTGACTGGCAGAAGGCAGAGAGTGGGGATAAAGGGGTCTTTTTCAGGATGGCAGCCGGTGACTAGTGGTGTGCCTCACGGGTCTGTGCTGGGACCACAACTTTTCACAATATAATAAATGATCTGGAAGAAGGAACTGAAGGCACTGTTGCTAAGTTAGCAAATGATACAAAGATCTGTAGAGGGACAGGTAGTATTGAGGAAGCAAGGGGGCTGCAGAAGGATTTGGATAAGCTAGGAGAGTGGACAATGAAGTGGCAAATGAAATATAATGTGGAAAAGTGTGAGGTTATGCACTTTGGAAGAAGGAATTTAGGCATAGACTATTTTCTAAATGGGGAAATGCTTAGGAAATCAGAAGCACTAAGGGATTTGGGAGTCCTTCTTCTCTTAAGGTTAATGTGCAGGTTCAGTCAGCAGTTAAGAAGGCAATGTTAGCATTCATGTCAAGAGGGCTAGAATAAAGGACCAGGGAGGTACTTCTGAGGCTCTATAAGGCTCTGGTCAGACCCCATTTGGAGTATTGTGAGCAGTTTTGGGCCCCGTATCTAAAGAAGGATGTGCTGGCCTTGGAAAGGGTCCAGAGGAGGTTCACAAGAATGATCCCTGGAATGAAGAACTTGTCATATGAGGAACGGTTGAGGACTCTGAGGTCTGTACTCGTTGGGATTTTAGATGGATATGGGGGGATCTTATTGAAACTGGCAGGATACTGCGAGACCTGGATAGAGTGGACATGGAGAGGATGTTTCCACTTGTAGGAAAAACTGGAACAAGAGGACTCCATCTCAGACTAAAGGGACGATCCTTTAAAATAGAGATTAGGAGGAATTTCTTCAGCCAGAGAGTGGTGAATCTGTGGAACTCTTTACCACAGAAGGCTGTGGAGGCCAAATCATTGAGTGTCTTTAAGACAGAGTTAGATAGGTTCTTGATTAATAAGAGGATCAGGGGTTATGGGGAGAAGGCAGGAGAATGTGGATGAGAAAGTATCAGCCATGATTGAATGGCGGAACAGACTCGATGGGCCAAGTGGCCTAATTCTTCTCCTATGTCTTATGGTCTTATTGGGGAAAGGGGGAACCGTACTGTTTGGATGGTCTGAACAGTGTTGGGACCAGTGTACTGTCAAGTCATCTAACTAGAGTGTTGGGGCTTTTTAACTAAATAGTGGGAGTGAGGGGTCAAGATTGGGAAGATGTGATAAATTAAATAGAGGAGACAAAGCAAGAGACCAAGGTACGAATAAGGGAAATGGTGATCAGAGTTTGGCAGGAAGGGACAGAGTGTACATTAACAGAGCCCCTGTAGATAAAGCTAGAGGTTACAAAAACTGTACAAAGACAGAATTAGAGGTTCTGTATCTGAATGCATGTGTAGCATTTGTAACAAAACAGATGAATTGACAGTGGAAATAGAAAATATATGCATGATTTGAAGGCTATTAGAGAGACACGATTGCAGGATAAATATTAAGGATATGTGACTTAGGAAGGACAAGAAACTAAGAAAAAGGGGAGTAGCTTTGTTAATTAATGATGACATTGGTACAATAGAGAGATGATATTAGTTCTGGAGATTAAGATGCAAAATCAGCTTGGGCAGAGAAGAGAAATAGTGATGGTGAGAAGTCACTTGCGGGAGTGGTTTATGGGCCCCCGAACAGTAACCACACTGTTGGCCAGGGTTTACAGGAAGAAATAATGGGGGCTTGTGATAATATAGTTAAATTCGCTGTTGTCAGAAAAGTAGGTAGGAACAAGTTGTGAAGAGGACACAAGCAGTCTAAAAAAAGGGCATGAATAGGTTAAATGAGTGGGTAATATTCTGGTAGATGGAGTATAATGTGGGAAAAATGTGAACTAGCCCACTTTAGCAGGAAGAACAGAAAAGTAACGCATTATTTAAATGGAGGCAGACTGCAGAATTCTGAGGTACAGAGGGATCTGGGTGTTCTGGTACATGAATCACAAAATGTTAGTATTCAGGTTCAGCAAGTGATTAGGAATGGAAAGTTGCCATTCATTGCAAGGGGAACGGAATATAAAAAGAGAGCGATTTTGCTCCAGATGTAGTGTTGATGAGACCACCTCTGGAGTACTGTGTACAGCTTTAGTCCCGGTTTATTTAAGAAAGGATATAAATGTGTTAAAAATGTTTAAGAGAAGGTTCACTTGACTGATAGCCGGGATGGGTTGGACAGCTGGTTCTGTATCCATTGGAGTTTAGAAGAATGAGAGGTTATTTTTTTGAAACATAAAAGATCCTGAGGAGAGTTGACGGTGAATGCTGAAAGGCTGTTCCCCCTGGTGGAGAGACTAGAACCAGGGGATATATTTTTAAGGTCTTCCATTCAACACGAAGATGGGAAAAATGTTTGATACCCAGAGGGTCTTTGGCACTCTTTCCTGGAGAGCAGTGGAAGCAGGGTCAATGAATATTTTTAAGGTAAAGATAGATTGACCGCCACATTAGGAAAGAATCTAAAGTTATCGGGAGTAGTTATAACTTGAAGATGAGGCCACAATCAGATTGGCCAAGATCTTATTGAATGGCAGAGCATGCTTGAGGGGCCGAAGGGCCAACTCCTGCTCCGAATTAATGTTTGTATAATACATTATAATGTTGCTGGAAACTTTCTCTAGAATGGCCCAAAGCACCAGCTTCAGGTTTCTGATAGATATGTTTTTTAATTACTATAAATAATGCAATCACAACTGTCCTGTGGGAGGTGGGGAGGAAACAAACTAGGTAAAATAAAACCAAGTATATCTTGTCCTCACCAATCTACCTGTCACAGGTGCACCTGTCCTGTAGGAGTGACCACCACAGTCCTCGTAAAGGCAAAGTCTCATCTTAACACTGAGCATACCCTCCATCATGTTCAGTGGCATTAAATGGGTGAGATCCAGAACAGGTCTAGCAGCTCATAAATGGGCATCCATGAGGAACTGTGGGCCATAAGCAGCAGAATTGTATTCAGCCACAATCTGTAACCTCATGGCCCTGCATTTGCCCACTCTACCATTCCTATCAAGTCAGGGGTTGAGAGAGTACAAGAGGGCATACCTATTAAATGAAGTGCCAACCTGGTGAAGCTCGAACACAGCACTACTTGCATGCTAAACAGCAGAGTCAGCCTCTGGTACTCAGAGCTGAGCAATTCCACAATCAACAGATGAGATCAAAGCTTTGCAGTCCAGTCACGTGCAGTAATGAATGGTGGTGAAGAATTAAACAAGTAACAGGAGAAGGTGGTTCCACCAAAATCTCTATCCTAAATGACAGGGGAGCCCAGCACATATTGCAAAGCATGAGGCTGAAGCTTTAGCAACCACCTTCAGCCAGAAGTGCCAAGTGGGTGGTCCATCTCAGCCCTGACCCCTCTCTCCTCACCCCTCTCTCCTCCCCTCCCCAAGTCAGAAGTGTGATGGAATACTCTTCTACTTGCCTGATGAGTGAGGTTCCAAAAACACAAGAGGTTCGACACCGTCCAGGACAAGGCAGCCCAAAAGGCACATGGCCAAGACTACAAATAGTAATCATCTAAGCTCCAAAATGATAATGTAGTCTTTAATAAGGCCAATGAATGCAGCATATTAGTTAAATACTGTGAAATTTGATAGTATTTTATCTTTGCTGCACTAATTTCCAACTGACTACCAAGCAAATAATAACAGTGGTCTGTGTCCACATAAACAAAACATCTAAGCAAACTTTAAAGAGGAGTATTTCTCCATTCCCAGCTGCTCCCTTAATAATTCTATTATCTAAATCATAAGACAAGTAAGATAAAAAATACACTTCTGATTTGATTGCGTCCTTCCAAAATACAAATCCTGTTATCGTCTCATAACAGTTGTCTGATTTAAGAAACATCCAGATAACGTCCTAGTCTTGAACACCCTTCCTGACAACCACCTATTTCATCCAGTTGTTCACTTCTGTCGAGAAAAGTTTCCTAATATCTCGCCTGAATTTGTCTTCAATGTGTGCCTTCATACCTGACAGGTTTCTTTCAAACACGAGCTTTCGGAGCGCAGCTCGTTCCTCAGGTGAATGGAGAGGTATGTTCCAGAAACAAATAAATGTTTCTGGAACATACCTCTCCATTCACCTGAGGAACGAGCTGCGCTCCGAAAGCTCGTGTTTGAAACAAACCTGTTGGACTTTAACCTGGTGTTGTAAGACTTCTTACTGTGCTCACCCCAGTCCAACGCCGGCATCTCCACATCATTCATACCTGACAGCAGCTATTGAATTTCTTCCTCTATCCTGCAACAATTACCTCTAAGTAGGCATGCAAGATTCAGAGAATCATAGAGTCCCTATAGTGCAGAAGGAGGCCAGTTGGCTATTCGGGTTTGCACCGTCTTTCCGAAGGAGCATCCTACCTACCTATGCCCATCCCCTCGCCTTATTCCCGCCTACCCTTTTTGGACACTAAGGGCAATTTAGCATGGCCAATCCACCTAACCCGCACATCTTTGGACTGTGGGAGGACACCGAAGCACCTGGAGGAAACCCACGCAGACACAGGGAGCAAGTGCAAACTCCACACGTACAAGTGACCTAAGATAGGAATTGAACCCAGGTCCCTGGCGCGGTGAGGCAGCAGTGCTAACCACTGTGCCGCAGTGTGTCTCCTCCCCGCCCGAAGTTGGGAGAGCCTCGACTTGGTTAGATGTTCCTTGCAACTTTGCCATTTATTTAGTCAGGTATATTAAACCAGTACATATTGCTAATTATAGAAAAGAGCAGGGACCGAGGTACTAGCAGCTGAAAGAGTAGAATACGGGAACTAAAAGAACTTGGGGCAGCCAGTGAGCACAGAGCTTATACTGAAAGCCTCACATGGAGATATCATAGTTAGAGAATACGATCTGAAACAGCATTGGGAGGATGCATTCATTCTCTTTTAGGGTGAACTGGACGAGATCATCCCCAGGAGGGAATCAAGTGTTGAACATACTACAACATGGTTCCAAGCCAGTTTGCACAGCTGCCATCAAATCTATTGTTTATTTTCAAGCACACTGGGAGATTCCTAGAATCACAACACAGAGTGAGGACATTCAGCCCATCTTTTTGCTAGCTCTTTGAAAGAAAGAGCTACCCATTTAGTTCACTCGTCTGCTCTTTCCTCATTACCCTGCAATGTATTCTTTTCAAGTATTTATCGAGTACTCTTTTGGAAGTTACTACTGAATCTGTTCCAACACACTCTTAGTTACTAACTCACCAAGTAAAATAAATTCTCTCCCCCTCTGGTTTCTTTGCTAATTATCTTTAGTGCCCTCCAGCTGCTGATCTCCCTGCTAGTGGAAACAGTTTCTCCCATAGACTCTATCAAATCCTCTCAACATTTTGAACACTTTGTTATCCCCCCCTTAACTTACTCTGTGCTAAGGACAATATAGGAGCGATAATAGGTCATTAGGGGAGGTGATGGCATATTGTATTGTCACTAGACTAGTAATCCCCAGGGGGAACGCTCTGGGGTCCCGAGTTCGAATCCCACCACAGCAGATAGTGAAATTTAAATTCAATAAAAATCTGCCATTAAAAGCTTAATGATGATCAATTGCCGATTGTCGTAAAAACCCATCTAGTTCACTAATGTTCTTTAGGGAAAGAAATCAGCCATCCTTACCAGGTCTGGCCTACACATGACTCGAGACCCCACAGCAATGTGGTTGATTCTTAACTGCACCGCCCCCCCCCCCCCCAATGAAATGGCCTAACAAGCCACTCAGTACAAGGGCAATTAGGGATGGGCAACAAATGCTAGCCCAGCCAGCAACGCCTACATCTCAAGAACAAATTTATTTTAAATTCCTTGAGCTGTGCTGCCATTCATTGAGATCATAGCTGATTTGAGAATTAACTCCAGATACCTTGCCTTTACGCCATATCCCTTAATACATTTGGTTAACAAAAATCTATCAAACGCATATTTAAAATTGGTCTAGCATCAATTTCAAACTTCTACCATCCTTTGTACTTCCTCATTTCATTCCTGAAAGGTCTGGCTCTAATTCTTAACCCATGTCCCCCCAGTCCCAAATTGTTGCTGATAATTATGGTGAATAAGGAGGCACAAAACAGATCCTGAACAACACGACAAGTCACATTCTGTCAATTAGTCTTTGGCCATTATCCTAACTCTATCTATTGCCACTAAGAAAATTTCCTAAGAGGACAATAATTTGCCTTCAATCTCATTTTCTCTAATCTCCCCACATCGCTGAAGTCACATCCCATAGCTAGCACCATTTTAGTAAATCTCTTATGCACCCTCTAGTAGAGAAGGCCATTCCCTGCTCAACTTGCTTTTTCTTCCTCCAATAGGTGGTTGCTTAGCCATGACTAAACTTAGAAGTATGAATAAAGTAGGTGGAGGCATTAAGAAAAACAGTATGAATAATTTATTTCTAGATTTACACGCAACCAGGCTATGCTTTAATCTGTTTTGGCCCTCTCTTCACGGTTTTCTAATGCAACTGATAAAGTTCATTAATTAAAAATAAATGCTTACCTTTAGCTTTCCCTTTCTCAGTTTGCTGTTACAATGTAAACACAGTTGTTTTGTCTGCCTGCCACTTAATTCGGTCATATAAAGCACCAGGTAAAAGAAAAGCACTTCCTGTTCTGATGATAGCTCACTCTATCTTTGCTGGAGGTTGGATCTGGACAGCAAAGCTAGAGTTCAGAATCTAAATTGTCATCTAAATATGACAGAATGGTGAATGCATGGAGCTAGAAAGTCCAATTGCCCTGTTGTTGTATCCAGCCCGCAATCTGTCCTATTACAGTACAATGCTAAGATATAACCCTCCCATCAGATAGATTTTCCTTTTGGAAAATAATGCATTTCCACTAACTTATCTGATGTAAGTGCAATGATATTTATTGGGGGAATTTAGGAGCATTCTGCTACACTGGGGTGCTTTCTACCTGTGAACATAACCTGTAAGGAAAAGAAGACATCAATAAAACTCTTCGAGTTTAATCATAGTGTTATTGCTGGAAAAAAGATATGACGTTGATGCTTTTTGTCTTGTGCTCATCAGATGAGTGCAAGACAAAAAGCTTCACCAATATTTGCCTTTTTCAGCAATACTCAGTGTCATAACTCTATATTAAAATACAAATTGGCTTTATATTCATACAAATGTTGAAGATCCCATTTTATAAGCCTGAACTATTTCATCAGACATTCAGTGAAATTTGTTGGTTAGACTGTCTCTCCTGCCCACAAGACAAATTACACGTTCATTGAATAATCAGAGTATATTCACATTAAATTAAGCCAGCGTTATCATTTTACAGCTTTGTTTTTTAAAATTAGGATTATGGGTAGCTACAGCTAGCTTTCTGGATAGATGCAGACACCATTTAGCAGTTAAAACTGCTGTCATTTTGGATAAGCAGGCAAACAAAACCAGAGGAACTGCAGTCAAAGCAGCATTAGAAGATATTAAAATGCTGTTTGCACATTGTGACTATAAATGGTGCAGTTTCCACTGATGACTAGCACTCAATTCCCCACCTGGTTCAATTCCTGGTCTTAGATGGAGATGGGAAGTGAAGGAAAGATTTGTGTTTATTGATAGCCAAAAAAAAAAAGATTAATGAAACTGGTAGCTTTGCAACAACATAAGGAGAGACCCTGGACCATGAAAACCTCATTTTATTGGGCAGTTTATATCTGATGCAAGGTTATCTTAAACAATGGGAGGAAAGCAATGGGAGGAGGTATACAAAATAATTGATTCGAATTAGAAAACGGAGAGAACAAGTGCATTGCCGGTTGAAGCTAAACTTAATTACAGTACTGAATTGCACTGTGTTGTAGTATCCAGTTTCTACTTCTGTAAAACATGTGTAAACTGAAGATTGCAACCTTTCTGAACCAGTGGAGCCAAAAAGAAGCTCTGAAGTCCATACATGTGACAAAATTGGCATCAGTGAATACCACAGGGTCCCAAAACATGAAATCATAGATTATTTTTCTCATTGCTGATCTGATATACAATTTAATAATATTGCATTTTACATAGTTTACATTAGCGAAGTTTCCTCCTGCACTAGGTAAATTGCAAAATACAGAGAAAAGGTGTGGTATTGGATATGCTGCATATACTGATACAATACACGTCAGCGCTAATTTTAAATTTGAGAAAGGATATTTAATCCTTTTCAATCTACTATGGTGCCTTCTGGCAAACGCATAATTGGTCACATTTAGCCATCAGATCAGTGATACAATTACATTTAAAAACATAGAATATTAGACTCACAAGACCTAATTCTATACCTTTATAAAAGAAGATATATTTTAAGAAATGATTTGAATCTGTAACCAGAGGAAGAAGAGCAGCTGGTTTGAGTGTGCAAGAGGCAGAGGCCCTGAGTGCCACACATTAGGAGACAGTCAGCACAGAAAAAGCTCTAGATATAGCAATTTTTCATTACACTACAAGCTTAAAAGTTTCTTGCTAGAGAGAATAGTATCAGGGGACATGCATGTAATATAATTGACTCCATTCATATCTCAACAGGTTTGAAACAGGCTAACTGATATATAAACATTCCTAGCTGAACGGATGCTTTAGAGGTCAGAACATATCAAATTTTATGTAAACCACATTAGTGCAGAGGGCAATACTGGATTGCACTAGCAGCATACAGAGCGCAACTATCTTTATTAAAACACTTCAGAATAATTTTATAATCTATAGGTGAAAGAGAAGATGAAAGGCACACCGTGATATTTAACTCTTCTGTACATCCCAGAAAGCTCTCGATCCTGTCAGATGAGGCTGGCCATCATGAACACGATGAACCGGGACTGTACTCCAGTTGGTTTTTGCCACCTATCAGTGTTTCTTTTGTTATTCCTGCTATAAATGTTGCCTTTTTTGATTGACCTACCATTTTAATATTTTTTAATGCTAAACAAAATTTAAGAATAATAGAACAAGTCTGCTGTTTATGCAGTACTCACTAAACATGCGTCTCCTGAGCATGAAACTACGGGGTGGATTCTCCGCTGTCGGTTTCCCAATCCAGTGGAGAATTCCACGTCGGCCAAAACACGGGATTGGCGCCCTTTCCAATGCTCTGGTCTCCCAGTGGCAGCAGTGAGCTACATGCCCCTTGCCAGTGGCACCATGCAAAACCGTGAATTGCATGGATTTAAATATAAGTAATGGGTTGAAAACCCAATGCTCCACCCCTCCGCAATGAATTAGTGTAAGTATTTACACCACTCGGGTTCGGAGTGTCCTGGCTGACAACCCCATTGCTACTATAAATTCAATTAAATCCACCTCCCAGCAGCAACTTGCAGATTCCTAGTTGTGGAGACTGCGGACTGCTCACAGTTCTTATGCTTGGAGGGCTTCTGGTCATGTGGAAACCCACCAACCCACCCACCGGGAAACCCTCACACCGCAGCAACGTTATTAAGGGGATAGGCATGGGCATGCTCAATAGCCAGACCACCAGGCGTGACAGTCCTCAATACACTCCTCAAAAGCGCAGCCCCACAATAGATGTCACAGGCGATTAGCAGAACTCACCCCACAATGGGCACATGCACCATAGCCACTGGAACCTTTCCTGGCACACAAGAGTGAATGATTCATCAGTGACAGCTAGACCACCCTGGAGGATCTACAAGCCCTGCCAGACTATCAGGCCCCTGATCTCATCTATCCCACCCCGCCAGTAAACCAGCGTCCTGTTACAACCCGAGTGGCAAACCCAGGCTGCACATAACACTGCAGCCAATATCCCAGCAAGCGCACACATCCCTCGGTCACCCCCATCTGTAGGATTGCCTGCACACCAGGCTCATAGCATGGAGGTGAATGGCTGCACAACATGACCATCTCTACAATACAACTGCCACCCTTCTGGTGGGACAGCACACGGCTCCCCCAGTGAAGAGACCCACAGTGGACTTCACCCCTATCCCGTTTCCGAGGCACAGATTTCAGATTACAGCCAGCTATGCTCACTATCTACATGGCTACTGCTGTTGTCACTGATGCACATCTGGCACCACGCGGTTATGGAGGAGGACACCCGCCCCCGGTGGTCATCAAGGTGACAGTCGCCCCAAACCTTCATGCCTCTGGCTCATTTCAGGGTAGGAGTGGGGACCTGTGAGAGATTTCACAAACGCCCGCAAACATTACGCCTGGGCATCACACTACATCATCTTCAACCTGGACCAGGCCCAACAAGATGCCCAGGCAGCAGGATTCGCCGCCATTCATGGCGTGCCCCAGGTAGGCTGGGCGATCAATGGCATGCATATTACCCTCAGAGCACTGGTTCGACAAGGGGTGCCCTTTATCGATAGGAGGGGCTTCCACTCTCAGAATCTACACTGCAGAAGGAGGCCATTTGGCCCATCGAGTTTGCATCGGCCCTTGGAAAGAGCACCCCACTTGGGTCCACACCTCCACTCTTTCTCCGTCACCCAGTAACCCCACCTAACCTTTTGGACACTAAGGGGCAATCCACCCAACCTGCACATCTTTGGGCTGTGGGAGGAAACTGAAGCACGCGGAGGAAACCCACGCAGACACGGGGTGAAAGTGCAAACTCCACACAGACAATAACCCGAGCCCGGAATTGAACCTGGGACCCTAGAGACGAGGTATCCGTGCTAACCACTGTGCCACCCATTAATGTGCCACTCCACGAATATGCAGTTGTTGTGCGACCACCAGTTGTACTTCATGCATGCCTGTGCCAGATATCCAGGCAACGTGCATAACGCATACATCCTGGCACTCGTTGGTTCCCTGCACCTTCGGGTGAGGGGTTGGCTATTGGGAAACAAGGCTTACCTGCTGAGGTCATGTCCAATGACGCCTGTGCAGAGGCCCCAGACTGATGCAGAAAACCGTTATACCAACTCTCACTCAGGAAGCAGGAGCGTCATTGAGCGGTGCATCAGCATGTTCAGATGCGCTTCCAATGCCGAGGATGCTTTGGTGAGGTGCTCTAATATGGGCCCCAAAGCATCTCGAGTATCGTGGTGGCCTGCAGCATCCTTCATAACA